>NC_088392.1:22550000-22881250 GCF_037993035.2 Macaca fascicularis
CTAGTGTTTGCTATTAGCTAATTTTTGGAATTCAGGCCTGACTGAACCATTGAGAAAGCCCAACAATAATATTATCAACAATATACAATAGTTGGTTATAATAGCAGGGATGAGATGGACTTGAGACTTGTTAGATTCAGAGAATATGCTGCTTCTGAGTGAGCTCTCACTCACTCAGAGGGAATGCAGACTCTCACTTTAAAAAACATTTTTCAGAGTATCAGTTATATTTCGCCCTGTCTAGGTGTTAGCAAAGATCTGGAGGAGAAAATGAACACGTTTTAGGAGACAGTGAATAAAACTTGCATCCCTATCTGCTGATAGGTTCCGTTGACACAACCGACTCAGCCTGCTTCATGCTCACATCCATTACATAGTGAGAACCATTAGGGTTTAGTGTGTGTCTCATATGTGCCAGGCATTGTGATAAGTGCTGAATGTACATTACCCATGAAATCCTCATAATGCTATGAAAAAGGCTTAATTAAGATTCTCACTTTATCAATGAGAAAGTAGACTCTTCCAGAAGAGAAGCTAAGTCATTTGCTCAAGGACTCCCACACCCTAGGGGAAAGGTCCTTAAGCCATGGTCTCCATCTGGGACCCAGCCACTCTTTGTAAATGGGCAGGTGTACCTCTCATCTTCCCAATCTCTTTTGAGGGAAACCATCTTAGTCTCAGGCTTCCAGAAAGAAAGGAGCCCTCCCCAGTGGCCTCATTCAGTTCCTCTAGCCCCAGGTGATTGGCTAATGTTTGTATTGAAGAGTGGTTTTTGAGAACACTTAGTTTGGACAATGATGCCTAGCTGAACCGGTCAGGTCCTTTCTCTCCAGCGGTTTGAATGTTGAGACATGCCAGGGCTTGGGCAGTTGGCAGTGGGGGCAGAACGGACAGAGAGAGTGACTGAGCCATCATTATGGTGGAGGAGGAGACGACGCCTCAGTGAGTGAACTCTGTGGCTGGGACATCCATGGGACAGTCAGTGGCATTGGGTGTCTCGTACATTCCAGACCTGGAGGTCACAGCTGGGTTTTCTTGACTCCAAGATAGAGAAACTCCACGTTGGGATTTCCAAGACTAAACCCACTTCCTTCAAGTTCTGGCCCTTAGGTCCTTCTAATCCAAAAGAGAGTAATTCACAGCAAAGTTTTCACTGTTATGGGGGAATTCTCTACACATTTCTAGGAAAGGAAATAGAATCCCCCATAATCATTTTTTTCAGACATTAGTTAGAAAAAAAATACTAAACTCTCAGTAGAAAAATGGGCAAAAATATGAAAAGATCATTCAAAAAAGAAAGCTGGAGTGCAGTGGCATGATCTCAGCTCACTGCAACCTCCTCCTTCCAGGTTCAAGCGATTCTCATGCCTCAGCCTCCCGAGCAGCTGGGATTACAGGCATGTACAACTACACCCAGCTACTTTTTGTCTTAGCTAATGTATTAGCTAATTTCATATCTATCTAATGTCTAACTAATGTGAGAAATTCCTTCGATGTGCTTTGAGCAGCTGTACTCAAAATATAGCATGGCACTCATAACCTCTCTTTGTGGGGCTGCTGGCATATAGGACTTTTTGTTTTGCTTTGAAATGCTTTATAACATTTCCTATTTTGAAAGTATTTTTTTTTTTCTGATTTCTGGAAGCTTAGAATAAAGTAGAAGCAAGCACAAGCACTTACACTGTTCCATCACATCACTATGGTGGTGTTTCTCCTTCTGGTCGCTTCTTAATTTTATGTGAAAAGAATATATATATTTACGAACATATATTGACGTGTACCTGTGTATATATAAGTTGCTATGGAAAAAAATCAATACTGATTTGTACTTTAATCAGTGATGTGCTCCACATTGCACCCTTGCTGGTCATTATGGTTATTATTATTTTGAGATAGAGTCTTGCTCTCTCACCCAGGCTGGAATGCAGTGGTGCAGTCATAGCTCACTACAGCCTCAACTTGCTGGGTTCAATGATCCTCCCGCCTCAGCCTCCCAAGTAGCTGGTACTACAGGTGCACACCACCATGCTGGGTTGCTTTTATTTTTTAATTTGGTAGAGGCAGTGTCTCTCTAGGTTGGTCTTGAATTCCTGGGCTGAAGTGATTCTCCCATCTCAGCCTCCCAAAGTGCTGGGTCTATAGGCATGAACCACTGTGCCCAAACTATTTTATCTTTTTAATATCTTCCTATCTGATAAATAAAAGTGGCATCTCACTTTATCATTCATTTCTTTTATTACCACTAAAACTGTACCTTTAAAAATGTTTATTGGCAGCCGAACGCATTGGCTCATGCCTGTAATCCCAGCACTTTGGGAGGCCAAGTTGGGCGGATCGCTTGAGGTCAGGAGTTCAAGACCGGCCTGGCCAACATAGCAAAACCATGTCTCTACTAAAAATATAAAAATTAGCTGGGAATGGTGGGACAGCCACTTGTAATCCCAGCTACTCAGGAGGCTGAGGCACAAGAATCACTTGAACCCAGGAGGCAGAGGTTGCGGTGAGCCAAGATTACACCATTGCACTTCAGTCTGGGAGACAGAGCGAGACTCCATCTCAAAGGGAAAAAAAAAAGAATGTAGTTCCCACATGTTTCCTAGTGAAAATAGCAGCCAGTGCAAAATAATGGCTACTGTATACATGAAAGCTCATAGTCTGGGAAGGAAAGGAGGAAGGCTTAAAGGAGGGAGGGAGGGAGGGAGAACATGTGTTTGTTACAGGTTGATCTTACAAACAATTGTGCCGTTTTTCTAGAGCAACTTGAAAACCCAAGAAACATTTTCCCCTTCCTTCTCTCCCCTCCCTTGCCCTCAACATATATTCTAACTTGGTGCCTGAAATTTCACCATTAGAAATTCATTGTTTGGAAAGCAAGTTGATGGGAATGTATGATTGTCTTTCCCATACCCATTCCTGGAATACCTGTTCTAAAAAAGTGCCCACTTCTTCTGTCTTTCTCCATCTACAAATTTCATCTACAGTTCAGCGCCTGCTGATGTGGGGGTTGGGGTGCGGGATAGAACTGGCATAGAACTTGAAAAGAACTAGAAAATGAACACGTTTTAGGAGACAGTGAATAAAACTTGCATCCCTATCTGCTGATAGGTTCCGTTGACACAACCGACTCAGCCTGCTTCATGCTCACATCCATTACGTAGTGAGAACCGTTGGAATCAACAGATGTGGACTTGAATCCCAGTCTGGCTCCTCAGGAGCTAAGCAAGCCTCCTGAAAGCATTTCATGTTACTAATGTCACTCTTCTCATCTGTAAAATGGGAATATTTTTAGGCATTTTGCAGTGCTATCATGAGGATTTAGTGAAAGGAAATGCTGCAAAGCATTAAACCTGTGTGTGGCAGAGCGTTCCATCCAGCCCACAATCACTTGAGCCATGGCATGCAAGAGTACCCATGTGAGGGTGTGCAAAGCGAGATGGGAGAAGCCTCTTGGAGAAATCTTACTTTTCCATGGCTAATCTGGGGTCTTCCTGGCTTCAACCAGTATCCCTTTCACCCATCATGCCCAAGGGCAAAGTACTATCAGGTTCCGGGATTGCCTTCTCTAGTATCTACCAGCTATGGCTACCAGTTGTTCTTTACAGGGAATGTCCTTCTTTCGGCCTGAAATGTCAGCTCTTCCTTCATTTTTCCTTCCTCATTCTTCTTCCAGAATCAAAGAGGAGACATAATGTTCCTTGTACAAAACACTAAGCCTTGTCTTTGCTATTACTCAAGCCTAATGGAGAAGCAGTTCCATGTAGGCAATATTAGCAATGATGGCTGATATCTTTTTTTCTTTTGAGACAGGATCTCACTCTGTCACCCAGGCTGGAGTGCAGCAGCATGATCATGGCTCACAGCAGCCTCAACTTCCCAAGTCTCAGGTGACCCTCCCACCTCAGCCTCCCGAGTAGCTGGGACTACAGGTGCTCGGCTAATTTTTTGTGTTTTTTTGTAGAGATGTGGTCTTGCCATGGTGCCCAGGCTGATCTGGAACTCCTGGGCTTAAGTGATCCACCTGCCTCGGCCTCCTAAAGTGCTAGGATTACAGGTGTGAGCCACCACGCCTGGCCAATGGCTGATCTTTGAGGCCCCAAAGAACAACATAGATGAAACTTGTAGATGGAGAGAGACAGAAGTTAAAATACCATCTCAGTGGCAAAAAAAAAAAAAAAAAAAAAGAAATATGAGGATTCTCAAACACTGCCATTTTTCCTCACCATATAGGTAAATAAGCTACAATCTATGAATATATGAATATATTATGAAATATTATGGTACCCACTTAAATGAGAATAATTGGCTTAAAAGTCTTAGCCCAGTGCCTGGCTCATAATAAATACTTAAGAAATGGCAGCTGCTTTTAACGTTGTTTTTATTGCTATTATCTTCCTCACCTTACGCAGGCACAAGTAGCCCACAGACAGAGGAGCTGAGTGAGTGGTGCTCCTGCACTCTTGGCCAGGAGTCTCCAGATGGGTTCCAAGCCCTCCTGGAGGGATGCAGGGGGTCTTCTGGGGAGCCGCAAGAAAGTGTTAGAACCTCAGTATTTATTTCATCCTTTTTAGTGTCTGTATTTTATGTGTGATGTTAATGTATAAAATATATTCAAGCATCTGTAAAACTTATAAGTAAACATATACATATATTGGGAGTGACAGTCCATTTTTTTTGGATAGGCATACACACTCAATAATGTTTAGTGGTCACTAGTAAAGGAAATAAATAGATTTCATATGAGCAACAGCCAGATAGAGAACAGATGCCAATACACTTAAACACATGAGAACAGAGGCATCCAGAGCTCTTAAACAGAGGTGGGGTGAGGAGCCGGGGCTCATGAACAGAGCAGGGGCTGCTTTACATGTACTGGTGGGTTTATAACCACTTGATTCAGTGCCTCTAAGGACAGTAGGGAGGCCATTCATGCTACTTACAAGCATGTATTGATTATCAGTTATGCTCCCAGTGCTGTACCGTGCTCTAAGGGGTACATCAGAAGTAGAGATGCCTACCATACAGTTTGGGAGACAAGGTTGAACCACAGTGAATAGATTCCACCTTGCTGATGACCTCTGATGTTCTCTGTAATTGGTAAGCCAGAGTGGATAAGCAGGTGAAGGAGGTCCTCAATGGGAGAGAGACGTGAGTGCATTCATTCATTGAGTAACTATTGATTGGGTGTCTCTTGTGTTCCAGTCATTCTGCTAGGTGCTGGAGATACAAGAGTAAGCCAAATAGATAGGATCCCTGCAATGTCATGGACCAGAGGGATCATTAACCGGGAAGAGGTTAACACTTTTAAGAATAAAGAAAGCAGATGATTTATCCTTAGTTTTTGGCAACTGTGTTTCTTTTAAACTTGACAGCTCCCTAAGGGCATAATGGGGAGGAAAATCTCAAAGCTTTTATGATGGGTGAGGGTACCCAGAACACTCAAGGGGTTAAATGTTATATTCCCAATGGGGCTTATATAGAAGTGGGCATGCAGGAAAAATTTATTCATTTACTCATCCATACACCCATTTACCTATCCGTCTATCTGTCCATCCATCCATTCATCCATGCATCCATCTATCCATGCATCCACACATCCATGCATCTATCCATGCATGCAATCATTCATGCATCCACCCATGCATGCATCCATCTATGCATCCATTCATCCATGCACCCATTCATCCATGCACCCATTCATCCATACATCCATGCATCCACACATCCATGCATCCACACATCCATGCATCCACACATCCATGCATCCATTCATCCATGCATCCATCCATTTATGCATCCATTCATCCATACATCCAGGCATCCACACATCCATGCATCCATCCATCCATGCATCTATGCATCCATCCATCCATGCATGCATCCATCCATCCATGCATCCATCCATCCATCCTTGCATCTATTCATTCATCCATCCATGCATCCATCCATCCATGCATCCATGCATCCATGCATCCATGCATCCATCCATCCATCCATCCATCCATCCATCCATGCATGCATCCATCCATCCATCCATTCAACCATGCATCCATTCCTCCATACATTCATCTATCCAACATTTTTGAGGCCCTTGTTTGCCAGGCCTTGTCCTGGGTTGTTGAAAAACGTAGGTGAAGAATGTAAAGCCAGGTCTCAAGATGCTCATGGTTTATTCCCATACTTGCCTAGTAGGTGGGACAAGTCCATGCAATTGGGAAGAAAAATTAGAAGAGTGTTTTATGTAATATACTGAGCACTTGAAGTGAGATACTTTATTATCTGATGGAACTTTCAGGGAAGCTCCTTCTTTCCTGTGCTGCAATGTAGGGTTTTACTATTTATCTTAGAAGTAAATTCCATATCTGAAGAGTTTACTGTGTCAAAACTAGTTTGTTTTAAACTTAAATTCTCCCTTTTGCATTTCAGCTTGCAGCATTTGAAGTCAGAAACTTCAGAGAGGATGCTGAGCCAATGGTCACGGTACTTGTCACCGGGCAGAATTCTCTGGTGGGCCAGAGGATGTGCTGGCCCCTTCAGGGCAGGGAGGTGGAGCTGATGAACCCAGGACTCAATTCTTGCTCAACCGATCTCAAATTCTGTGACCCTACCAAAGTCACCCAACATCTCTGAACCTGTTTCCCCTTCTGTAGAGTGAAGGTGCAAACAGGACTAAGAGCAACAGTTGGTGAGAGGATGGATTGAGATGACACATATGTCAGGGGCTTCTCATATGCATGTGCAAAAGTACCATTATTATTATTATCTAGGGCACTAGACTTCTGGGAGCATATGCAGAAAAAAGAATCACACTTGGAATTAAAAAAAAAAAATGGAGCCTGGTCCCCTGTGCCACCTACACCGACCAAATCAGCTTCTGACTGAAGTTTCCTCATCTGCAAAGTGGGGTTGATCATAGCATCTCCTTTCGTGGGCACCAAGGCCCCTCTTCCTTTGCTTCACATATGCCACCTTTTCCCTCTATCATCCCTTCTTTGCCTTTGCTTCATGGATGTAAAGGCAGCTCTAATTGGTCCTTCTCTCTGTCTTCCCAGCTTGTTATCGCAGCTGGTGCCTGCTCTGAACCCGCCATCGAAGGAAGCCTAAAGTGAAAAGTGGGACCCCAGGCCCCATCCCCCAAAGCAGCCACTGTTACCCATTTCCTGTGCCTTTTCAGAGACAGACTACGACCGTGGACACATATGTGTAGATTGTAGCCTACCTTTTCCTACAAATTGGGGCCATTACATATGGTGTTCCAAACCTGGCTTTTAACATTTCACAATCTATTGTTGAGGTCATTTTGTGTCAGTACACATAGAGTTCCTTTATTCTTTATTTTTGGATGAGTAATAGGACGTGATGTGGGACTTTTCCCCTTGTTCTGGAATTACAGCCAAGGGTCGATGATGTAAACAAAAAATGCCAGCTGTTCCTGCATTCTACAGAGAGCCCTGACCTGAGGCTGCCATCGCCTCCGCAAATAACTTACGAGGCCTTGGAAACCTCCCTTATGCATCAATCACCCAGGCAGGTTTCTGTGGGGAGCACACTAGGCCTGGGAGGAGGTGGAAAGTCAGCTGTGGGGACTGCTCTGTGCCTGGGGAGAAGTGACTTGCTTTCCTCCCAAAAAGCTTCCCATCATGTAGGTGGCTGGGAAAGGGATCCTGGAGAGTCACTCATGGAGTCTTGCTAGAAGGGGAGACAGCGGGCCTTCCAGCCGGATGCTCGCTGAGCTGCGGAATCGAGGGTCCACGTCAGCGCGCACTACGGAAGAAGGGCGGTGAGACAGCCAAGAGGAAGCTTGTGTGGCCATAGAGGCTGGGTACCTGCTGGCTGCCTGCGCTAGAGGGCAGAAGGGATCTGTGGGGTGTAGGACGCTACAGCTGGGAAGCCAGAGATGGCCCTGCCATCCCAGTTCTGGGGCCTCAGCAGAGCCAAGAGGATCTAAGGGAGCTTTTCCAGAGTGCTGCAGGAGTGCCTAAAGTGGGCCTCGGGAGCTGGCATTCCCCAGGCTGGACCAAAAGGAGACCAGGCCCCTTCCTGTGGCAGGTCTCGAGTGACAGAGGGCCTGGGGTGGAGCCAAACACTGCTCCCATGAAAGCCACACCCACCACCTCAGAGACCACCAGGATCCCACAGAACCGTCCTCACTAGAGTAGATACCAGGGAGCTCCTGCCTCCAACAGGCCACCAGCAAGTGGAAGAACTCAGCCATCTGGCTTCCCTCTTTGCCCCCAACATCAGGAGAGACCCCAGAGCTCAGCCCAGGCGACCTCTCGGCAGCTGCTGGGGAGGGGAGGCTTTTGAACATTAACAAGGTTGGAATTTACAGAGAACTGGACATACTCCAACTACAGAAAGTTGCAGGATCTGCCCAAGTTGTCATTAAAGGACAGTCAAGAGAGATTAGACACAAGGCAGTTGAAAGGCAAATTAGGGGGCACAAAGGCAATTTAGGGGGCAGAAAAGAAACTTTATGTTTACACTCCATGGATTGAGACTTCTCAATCAACTCCTTCCAGGTGCCATGACAACCGGCTCTAAAAAGGGGCCATCATTGGTTTAAACTGTTCCTCGGATTGGTTCAGTCTTTTGCTAGTTCAAAAACAGTGCTGTCAGGCAGCTTCCCACGTTGACCTTGAGTGGTGTCTCTTGTTTGAATCAATTTGGGGATATATTATTCAGAGTTGAGCCTCATATTTTCATAGTTTGAACACATCCTCTGCCTCTTGAAGACTTGTCCTGCCCTCAAACTCAAACTCTTTTGAAGTTGTGTGCCCAATAGCCAGGCTGCCCTACCTTGTTGGGGGTCTGGGCTCAGCTGTCTCAGCATGGCTCATGAGGGTCAGGCCTACCTCACCCTAAGGGAAATGTGTTCTCTGTACTCTGTTCTCCAGATAGGGCGTCTCTTCCAGCGCCTCACTCTTGTCCTTTTGGTGGCTTCCTCCTCCTTCCCCATCCTTTGGGGGCAGAATCCTCCTTCCTGTTCCCTTTCAGGTCAAGTTCTGGCTCCTTGGACATTAACAAGGTTGGAATTTACAGAAAACCGGACATACTCTAACTACAGAAAGTTGCAGGATCTGCCCAAGTTGTCATTAAAGGACAGTCAAGAGAGATTAGACACAAGGCAGTTGAGGGCTTGTATCACAGAGTGGGAGGGTCAGCTCTTGCCTGTGAAATGGACCTGGGTCGGAAACACCGTGGGTTTGACTCACAGAATGAGGGTCTCTAAATTCACAGATGGGTCCTGGGTGATACCATCTGTGAAACCACTGTGAAGCCTGATGCACCCGAATCACCTAGAGGCAAACTCAATGACTCAGTTACTTTCCAGAGCTTGCAATAGAGCAGCTTCACTCATGGCGGGACAGGAGGGTGCCCTCCGTGGAGCAGGCTGAGGGCAGGCACCACCACCAGGCCCTTTGCATTTTTGTCAAAGTAGTTGAGTCCAATTGCTACTGCTAATATTAGGTTGGTGCATTACTTTTAATTTAAAAGTAATGTCAAAAACCTTGGTTACTTTTGCACCAACCTAATGCATGAATTGATGGCTTGGACTTAGTTCTGAGATCTGTTCTGAACATGTGCCCCGTGTCCCCCATGCTCAAGTTCATTTTGAAGCCACAAATACCGAGCAGCAGAGGCAGACAATTCCCAATAATCTTTCAGAAAACTCAATTTCCAGCCATGTGTGACAAAATGACTATTTAATGAAGGCAATGTCATGCTTAAATATTTTCAGTCTTTCTTGGTGAGTGAATCGTTTTGAATGACAGATTGCATTTCAAGGGGGTGTAAGAATCTCAACAGAACAC
Organism: Macaca fascicularis; assembly: GCF_037993035.2. Classification (NCBI taxonomy): domain Eukaryota; kingdom Metazoa; phylum Chordata; class Mammalia; order Primates; family Cercopithecidae; genus Macaca; species Macaca fascicularis. The sequence goes on from NC_088392.1 coordinate 22,559,813, forward strand.
CATTTCTTTTCTAATTTTTTGTTCCATTGACTCTCGGAAACCCTCTCAGTGATTCAGGAAGCTGTCTGGGGCGTTCTGACAGCACATCACACGTTCAGCAGATCAATGAAACTCCTATCAGTAGAGCTGCGACTGAACACATTGTGGGTTCTGGTCCTTTTAGGGGAAAAACTCTTCCCACTGAACCGGCTCCCATATGCACCTGCTTTAGATTCTGTAACTCCCTCAACCCATTTGCTTCTTCTCCTTTAGAGGTGCTCAAGGCAGAGGTCATTCTTTTTACTTCAGTGGCTTCAGTCAGCAAAGGCTTTTGCTGGGAGCTGCCTGCACAGGTGACAGATGAGGGGACATGAGGATTGTGACAGGGCTCAGACACCTCTGCTCCCTTCCCTCCAAAGCCAGGAGAGAGCTCTGAAGGGAGAAGGGAAGGAGGCCTCTCCAAGGAAGGAATGGATTCTGCTATCAGTTCCTCCCAGGTGCCAGTCTATCACTTGTCTCTAGAGGATACTCCAGAACGAATGAAGAAGAGGTTCAATGGATGATTAAGAATATGAACTGCAAAGTTCTGAAGACAAATGATAAGAGGTCAAATAGTGTGATGGGAAAAACTCAACCCACCATAGTACTGGAGGTTGAGTGAATGGGCTTCAATTTATCCCCACTATTTGCTAACTGGGTAATTTTGGCAAGAAATCTCTCCTTTCAGAGTTTTAGTTTCCTCATCTATGAAGCAAGGGATTTGGAGCAAATAATCTCTAATGTTCCCTCTCTATTTTTAAACTTCTCAGAGTAGATGGTTGCTATGCCTACCCCTCACCCTGGGCCTAATTCCAGTCCTTTCAGAATTGGCTTATGCTAGAAAGCAGTTGTCCTTGAGCAAGAAAGAACTCTGGGGCCATCAAAAAGAGGTTGCTTGGTGAGAGATTGCGCACACCAATGGTAGGTACCCAGTGTGAGTGGAGAAGATAGGATGTTTCAGAACATTCTCCCATGTCTGTACTAATTCCATGGTAGGTGGGTGGGGCTACACAAAAGCCTGGAGCATTTTTTCCTTTTGACGTGAGCTGGAGGCAAGCTGATAGAAATACGGAAACCTAGGCCAGCTTAGAAGACCTACAAGTCAAAGTTGACTTCTCCCCTGACCCAGCTCCATCTAGCATTGCCCAACTCCCCAAACACTGCTGAACGGCTGTTTATGTGGAGATGAAGAGAAGCTCTCTGTTGACTTTGTTTCCAAACCCTGCCTTTTGGAATTGACACAAGAAGAGAGCACACTGCTCTCCAGGCCTGACCATCCGGTCAGCAGACTCCAACCCCTGCCCCTGCTTTCTGGCTTTTCCTCCTCAAACAGAAGCTATTGAATCAGATATCAACAACATAGATAAAAACGAGAGCAACATGGGCTTTGAACCCAAGGCTAACAGGCTTATCACAAACTGTTGTCAACCTCTCTCTGTCACTTCCAACCCCAGGGGTGAAAGATCAAACTTTCACTCCTCCTGAGGACTGCTCTGTACAGGGGCCCTGGTCCCTGTGGGTCGGGACACATGGGGCTGGATCTGCACCTTCAGCGAACACAGCCGGGACTGCGGAGGAAGCAAGGGCCCAGGTTCACTGTTGCTGTAGGTGGAGGGAGGTTGTCACTTGGGATGGGTGCCCGAAGCAGTATAAAGGCAGTGTTCAGGTTAAAAGCATAAACACTGCAACCAGACCACCTGGTCTATCTCTCACAGCTTTGGGATCTTGGATGAGTTTTTTAATCCTCTTGGTATCTTAATTTCTCCATCTGAAAAATGGGAATAATTCATCTACCTAGTAAGACTGTTAGGAGGATTAAATGTGCTCATATTTCTAAAACAATGTAGAACAATGCCTGACACTTAGGATGTGTCAAAAAAAATTGGTGGTTCTCAAAGTTTAGCAGGGATAAATCTGCTGGAGAACTTGTTTAAACGCAATTTGCAGGACTTGGTTCCCTGGATGCTTATGGTGAGGGCCCAGACTTGGGTGATGCTGACACAGGTAGTCAGTACCACATGGTCTCTGTTGTGCCTGGATACCCCCGACCCTCTGGGAGCAGCAGGACCCTGTGTCCCTCAGGATTGGCCCTAGTTGCCCAGTGGGTTGCTAGAATCCTTGCAGATTGTGGTCTTGTGTGTTGTGGCTCATCAGCCTGGAAAGTTCTTCTGCACCTTGTCCAGTTGATCTTTCAAGTTTCAGCTTGAGCAACGTCTCCTCCATGAACCCTTCTTTACCTGGCCATGAACCTCTGGGAAAGGACACAAGCCCTTGTCTTCAATTCCAAGACTCATTTTTTGTAAATATGAAGCAACCTGGTTTGTGGCAAGAACCACATGTATGGCAAAAACCTCATCCAATATCAAAAGGGGGAAATGCTCCGCTAGGCCCAGGCCTCCTAGGCTGGAAGAAGGCAAGAACTCCAGGACGGGAAACTGGGAAAGGCACGTTGGCAGCTCCCAACCCAATTGAGCTATTAGAAGAAGGGGGATGGAGAGACTCAGGAAGTTATAAGAAGTTGAGTGCCTGATGTATGAGTTAATAGGCCCCAAGACCTTGGGATGTATTGTGACAAGGAGAGGGAACGGCCACATTCTAAGAGAAATGGAATGATTATTTGGATAACTTACATTCAAATCTCACATTGATCCTAATTTCCTATGACCAGGTAGAGAGGTTGCAAACTCAAACACTTGCATGGGCCAGGCAGATAATGAGTGATGCGGGCCGGACGTGACAGCATGGAGTGCATGTGGCCAACTGGGAGGTCCACGCCCCATCTAAAAAGGGAAGCGCCTATTCACCTATTCAGCTCCAGCTGATGGATGCCAGGTGTTCTAAGTTTTGTTGTTGTTTTTACATCCATCTTCTGCCCTTTGAGGTGTCTTCTGATGTTTAAAAAGAAGCCAGAAAATTTGATTTTTAGGTGAAAATTTCCCATTTAAAAATTCATAGGAAAGACAAATAAAGATGAGTTGGGACCCATCGACCATTTTGCAACCGTTCCCTCCATACATTTCGGGTGCTCTCCCGTCATGATCTTTGGGAAATCCACCTCTGAGTGTCTGAAATGTTCCCGCCATTCTGAGCTGCGAGGATCCCAAAGTGGGGGTTGTTATTCTCATTTGCAGTTTCTCAGTCCCACACCAAGAAGCAGGGCAGGCTCACCTCCTCCAGGGCTGCCTCCTTTCCCAAACACAAGGTCGCTTAATCGTGTCCTCAGTGAAAACCTAAAGAAGATTGCTAAGCAGCCACCAGGAGTCGTTTGCCAGGCACCTCTGCATAGACAGCCAAGTGTGGCTCGGATGCCTGGAGGCCTCCAGGGAAACTGGCATCTCTGGAGAACTAAATTGTTGCGGATACCAGGAAGCTTGGAAATTGGAAGACAAATATGAGAGGCAGAGCAAAAAGGTAGCTCATTCATTTGCTACTTCACAGGAAACAAGGGGAGCCAACAGGCACTGCAACACTCAGGCCAAGGCGGCGTGACTGTCTCAGATCATTTTCTGCAGTTTCAATGTGTTCGCCACTGTCGCATGGCCTCCTCTCTTGCTCTCTTGCCAGAGACTCCAAATGACTTTTGTTTCTGTTTTTAGAAACAAGGTTGTGCTCTGTCCCTCAGCTGAAGTGCAGTGGTGTGATCATGGCCCACTGCAGCCTCCAACTCCTGGGCTTGAGCAATCCTCCTGCCTCAGCCTCTGGAATAGCTGGGACTACAAGCAAGTACCACCATGCCTGGCTAATTTTTTAGTTTTTAACATCTTTTTGTAGAGATGGGGGGTCTCACTATGTTGCCTAGGCTGGTCTTGAACTCTTGGGCTCAGGTAATACTCCCACCTTGGCCTCCTAAAGTACTGGGATTACAGGTGTGAGCCTCTGTGCCCAGCCCCACATGACTGCCTTACAGTCAACCCGGCCGCTCCATCAGGGTTGTGAGGTGGGCAATCCTCGGCAGCCTGGCCAGTGTCTGACTGTTTATTCAGGAACACACACAGGCAGGAAACAGCAAAGATCCTCAAACACAAATCCACAGACAACCCCGAACTTCCCTATAGCCAGCAACACCCCCACCTATTCCCCAGCACCACCTAGTTTACTGTAATCCAATTTTATTGAGCATCCAAGGTACAGAGAACATTGATTTAGCCCCACACTTTCAGGTGCTTCGGGTGATGTATAGGATGGAGATAGTCATGCAAATAACCACAATAAGAGACAGAAAGGAAAAAAGTACTGTAAACTCAGAGTAGGGTTGGAACTTCATTTGGTAGGGTGAATCAGGCAGGGCTTCATGGAGGAGGTGATATTTGAGATGGGTCCTGAAGGTTGGCTAGATTTGGAGTAGAGAGAGTGGTGGGAGCAAAGGCAAGAAGGTAGCAATGCAAGGGCTGCATGGGGATGGAACAGTTCCCTTGATGAGACTATAGGAGCATAGAGAAAAGGTGAGTTAGGAGCCTGACCTTGAATGAGCTTACTCATAAGGAGTGTAGATTTTAGTTTCATTTTCATTGGTCAATACAGGCAAGCCTTTGAAGGATTTCTGCAGGAGAATGTAGATATTGGAGTTGGGCTGCACCAGTGCAAACTGGACTGGGAAATGGGAAGGGAGCAAGTGGAAGGTACAGTCAGGACATTATTGTCGTAACTTGGGCAGCAGTTACAGAGGCAAGCAAGGTGGAGAGGGGGTGGAAATGAAGCGGAGAATCCAGATGCCTGAGCTGTCATGGGTGTCCCTGTCTCCAGTTCCTCCTCCCCTTCTTCCTCTAGTGAGGCATTTGCCCCCAAATTCCAGCAAAATCTCTCCTATTAAGGCCACCAATGACATCCACATTGATAATTCCAGTGATGGCTTCTCAGTCCTCATCTTGCTGACCTACCAGCAGGCCATACCACACTTGATCTGCCCTTCTTCATAAATATACTCTCTGCTCCCAGCCCAATCTCTCCCGGGTCACCACTGTCTCCTGGTTTTCCTCTCACTTCTCTGACCACTCCTCCTTTCCTGGATCCATCTCATGCTCTCATCCTTGGACCCCTCCTTTTCAGTGTCACAGCTTTAAACACCATGTACATGCTGATGATGCTTTAGCTCCGGCCTGGACCTCCTTGACGTCCACGTTCCTCTTACTTTCTACTTGATCCTTCACTTGGCTAACAGATGGCTCACCTTGGTATAGTCCCAAAGAGGCTCTATCTTGTTTCCTGTTCCTCCTTAAGACCTCTGGAGTTGCTGTTTCTCTGCCCGAAGCCTCATGGCTCGCTCACTCACCTCCTGGCATTCTTCATCCTAACTCACTCCATCCAAAATTGCACCCTCCCATACTACCTAGATCCTTTGTCTGCTTTATTTTTTCCCCTGGCTTCATCAACATTTAACACACCATATATTGTACTTATTTATATGTTTCTCATTTAGTTGCCTCCACTAGAATATATATCTCATGATGGAAGTGGTCTTTCTTTTGTTTTGTTTTCATTGCTGTATTACTAACCCCTACAAGTGCTTGGTACATGGCAGGCACTCAATGCATATTTGTTGAACGAATGAGTGAATGCATGAATAGAAAACTGAACTTTGTCACTCTTTCAACCTGGGGAGCAAAACCATGTGAAAGGTCACTGAGGAAGTTCCAATGTGGATGCCTGGAAGATACAAGAGAACAACTCCCAGAGATTTGGAAACACAGAGGAGGAGAGGTTTAAAAGGAGTGTGAGTTCAGATTGGGACATTTACAGTTAGGGTGACTTGAGGAATGTCCTATGATGAGTCCATTGGGCTTTTGGAGACAAAGGTCTGGAGAGAAGCTGGGGCTAGAGATAGACTTGGGAATTGTCCACATGGAGGTACTAACTTAAGCCATGAGAGGAGGAGGAGGAGGAAGAGGAGAAAGAGACAGACACACACAGAGAGAGAGAGAGAGAGGAAGAGAGAGCTCACCGAGAACAAATTATTGGGGAACACCTACCTTTAGGGGAGGAGAAAAAAAAAGTAGGAGTATTTCAAGAGTGAGAGAGTAACCAGAAGATTTAAATGTCATGGAAACCAAAGATGCAGCATCAAGACAGAAGAAATCATCGATAACACTGAAGGCAGCACACTGCAGGGGAGAAAGAAGACTGGGAATTGGTGGTTAGATGTGACCACCCAGAGATCTGCCATCCTACTGCCCACATGTCCTGATGAGCAGGTAGATGCCCTTGAGCACCAGTCAGCAGTGCAATGGGGAGTCATGGAAAATTTTCCAGCAGCAGATTGACAAGATCAGAGCTTTGCTGGAAGCAGGTTCACACGAGTGTAAGATGGCTGGGAAGGGGAAAAATCAATGGACACCCTTTAGTGGGATATTGCAGAAGTCCAGACTGAGGGAGGTCTAGAAGCTAATTAAGGGCTGGTGGCTTCAATGTTCAACATGTAGAGCAGGACAATGACAGGCCCAAGGTCACAGGGCTCCCAGGGCTTCCTGGACCTCAGGTGGGGATGGCCATTGCTGTTTGCATGTCACCAGCAGTAAGTGTTTCCCAACTCGGTCTCTCTCAGCCTCTGTAGCTAATATTTGCCTCCTATTGATTCAGTATCTAGCCTGTTACTTTTTAACTGGAGCCTGGGGTTCAAAGGCCTGATTGTTGTTTAAACACTCATTGCATTGGGGAGGGCATGTCCCCCTGACAACCTCAACAGATGAACAAGCAAGGATCTTCTAAGTAAATATAGAATGCAGAGGAGGCAAGAGGGGGCCAGGATGGGGGTTGAGGTCATGGTGAGAGGGACTGTGAGGGAGCATGATGACCCCAGTGGCAGAGTCGTAGAATTGCTAAGAGAGCTACATAACTAGAATTCAAAAGACAAATCCCAAACTCAAACTTTCTGCTATAAACAATATTAAATACAGTCATGTGTTGCTTAACAACTGGGACACATTCTGAGAAATGCGTCGTTAGGCGATTTCATCATTGTGCAAACATCAGAGTGTACTCACACAAACCTGGATGGCACAGCCTGCTACACACCTAGGCTATATGGCCCAGCCTATTGCTCCAAGACTACAAACCTGTACAGCATGTGACTGTTCTGTTCAGGCAATTGTAGCACAATGGTAAGGGTTTGTGCATCTAAACGTAGCTAAACATAGAAAGGGTGATGTGTTGCGAAGGCTATGACGTCACTAGGCAATATGACTAGGCAATAGGAATTTTTCAGCTCCATTATCATCTCACGGGACCACCATCGTATCTGGGGTCCATTGCTGACCTAAATGTCTTTATGCGGTGCATGACTGTATATTACAACTTAATATCTAAAATCCTTTAATAACAGAAACTCTAAAAAATTCAGCATCTCAGAGCTTCATCAAAGAGTTCCTGGGAGTAGAAAATCCAGTCCTCAGTCTCTGGTCCCTTTAGTCCTTCAACTCTGTCGGACAAAGGGAAGTTTATGTTGTCCCTGGACGCTCCCTGGAAACTATGAGATGCTTGTTTTGTGGTGTGGGGGAGGCTGGAGGGAGGCTGGGGGTTCTGCCCTGTGGCAGCCAGAAAGGCGGTGCTGAAACTAGGACTGTCCCGGAGATCAGGCTGTCTTTTCACACTGTGCTGGCGTCCCATATTTCACTGGCGTCAGTGGATTTTGTAAACTTAAGTAGGCCCCCTACCCTCAAAAACCTCCCCAATTTTCTGGGACATAAATGCCATGAATTTGACCTTGATTCCTTTTGATATAAACCAAGCATCACCTTTGGTATTTGTTAAAATAAAAATTCTTCTGGAAGGGTCACGTGTTTAGCCTATCAGTCATTCACATCTTAGTACAAATGAGTTTATTGTTCACCAGGATGTGTGGGCAGTAGGATGGCAGATCTCCAGATGGTCACATCTAACGACCAATTTCCAATCTTCTCTCTCCCCTTTAGCGTGCTGCCTTCAGTGTAATCGATGATTTCTTCTGTCTCGACACTCTGGTTTCTCCGACAGGAGGTTTTGATGCAGGGGCAGGGAATGGGCAGTAGGGTTGGTGGCTAAATGATGCCTTTGAACCAGACAACCTGGGTTCAGAGAACCACTCTGCGAGTCTCCTAACCTCCTAGTCTGTTTCCTTGTATGTAAATTGGTGCTAATAACATCTACCTCTTTAGGCTGGTGTGGAAATACTGTAAGAGAGTAAACTGAAGGCCACTGTCCCTAGGGGAAGTTGTCTCTGTAAAAGGATGCTGAAGGCTGAAGATAAACTCTCTACGGCAGCTTGGCTTACTGTTACCAACTCCTTCCCTTTTCTTTTGGGTGCCACTAGGTATTTCCCAGCCCCGTGGGAGGCGCTGGCAGGTGGCTTGGAGGCCGCTCACTCAGGTGCAGGTAAGCAGCTCAGAGAGGCAGAAAGGGCTGAGGGCCCTACTGGAGTGCCACAAAGGGGGGCTGTGGCGAGGGAAGGGTGACGCCATGGCTGAGGGCCTCGGGGCTGATCGACCAGCTGGGGCTTGGGTGAGCATCACAGAGGCCATCAAGGTGTCCTTGGAGGATGGCCCTGGAGTACTTGCAACCCCATTCAGGGGACAGAGGACGACACCCTAGGCCCAAGGAGAGAGCCCGGCCCAGCCTGTCCCATGAGGATCCACCAGGGACCTCTGGAGGAAAGAGCCTCAACAAGGAGTTTGATCTAGAAATTGAATACTTATTCCCCAAAGACTATTTTAAACCAAAAGAGGCAAATTACACTGAAAGAGCTAACAATTGAAGCCCCTGGCACTGCATGGAAACAGGGCCCCAGTGCAAGAGAAGATTGGTGCCGAGCAGCGAAGGCCCCCTGTTTGTGCCCATCTAACAGGTGTGGGCAGTCCTGGGCCCGCACCTGTGGAGTGCAGGCTTATCTCGGCCTTCAGGGCCAGCTCCCCCAGCTCCACATGCCGGGGTTCACTGTTCAAAGATTGAGGACTGAAGAGTGTAGCATGCTCCGGGGTGCGAGGGCCCTAATTCCCACCTACTGCTTCTTTGCTCCAGCTTTTTGGGTCTTGCTCCAGCTCAGTGATCAAGGGCTTCTCCTCAATTTTGCCTTGTTCAAGGCAAGGTCAAGGGCTTCTCCTCAATTTTGAGGAAGACAAGGCATAACCCAGAGGGCATGGTGGGCTCCGGTCCCTGTCCTGAAAGACAAAATTTCTTGCGAATGTTTGCCAAGATACACTCCCATGCTGGGATGATGTGTCACAGGAGGTTGATTACGCTGTTTATTATTTTTTTTTTGAGACAGAGTCTCTTGCTCCGTCACCTAGGCTGGAGTGCAGTGATGCAATCTCGGCTCACTGCAACCTCAGCCTCCTGGGTTTAAGCGATTCTCCTGCCTCAGCCTCCCGAGTAGCTGAGACGACAGGCGCATGCCACCAGACCAGGCTAATTTTTATAATTTGAGTAGAGATGGGGTTTCAACATGTTGGCCAGGCTGGTCTCGAACTCCTGACCTCTCAGTTGATTCGCCCACCTTGGCCTCCCAAAGTGCTGGCATTACAGGTGTGAGCCACCCTGCCTGGCCTACTTACACTCTTTAAATTGTCTTGCTGTCAACTCCTCTTGGGACTCCTTGGCTCCTTCCCCACCTATAGTGGCAGCCTGCTACTGCTTGGTCGCTTGGCACAGGGCCCATCCTGCTCAGGACAGGTAGGACTGTCTCCATCCTTGCACTTTTTTAAAGGAGAGACCAGCTTAATGTGCTTGCAGATTTCCTGGGAAAACCTGGGTTTTTTTTTTTGCCTGAACTGGGAAGCAGAAGGATGGAACCCTGCCGGCTGTGTCTCTGCTGGGGTTACCTCCAGGCCAGGGTGGTCTGTCCATTCCCCGCTGCCCCCAACTGCCCAAGCTGGGCCGTTCGTGCGGCTTCCTGGCCTCCCTTCCTGAGCTCAGTGTTGAGTAGCCCCTCTGCTGCAGACAAGCCACTGGGTGGAGGTGGTGGGGTGAATGAGGTCCCACCCACTTCCACGGCCCACGGGGGCAGTAGGAAGCTGACCACTGTCGCCCATCAGCTCTCAGGTTTCTAGCTGGGAGAAGCGCCCACAGGGGCGGCTGTTCTGGGTCTGTAGAGAGGAGGCAGGGCTGCCCCAGCAGAGTCCAGGGCCACACATGAGAACAAAACCTGGCCCTCCAGGCCCACAGTACTGGTCATATCTGGACTGATCAAGGGCAAGAACCCCGGGACTCACATGGAAAAGGAGAGCGTTAGACAAAGCAAGGCCGGCCCTGCAGGGCCACATATTCCGCGATCACGTGATTCGAGCCGCTGACACCTGGGCGAGCCGCTGACAACTGGGCACTCCGCAGCGCAGAACCTTCCGCCTTTAGCCTTGGTACTCAGTCTGGACAAGGTCAAACAGGATTGAGAACTCGACTCCCTGATTCCAGCAACAGTATTTAAAACTCCCTAGGAAGGGTATTGCTTAGACACCACCCGAATCTGCCTTTAATCACAGGAATGTGGCTCTCACCCATCCCTCTCGGCCTTATTCCGTTTCAGCCTGCTCTATTTGGAGGTGCGCTTGCTCTAGTACCGTACACCCCTTCCAAACTCATTTGTCTGCAAGTAAGCCCTTTCCTCGGAGAGGAAAAAAGGCTTACTCCAAGAACTGACGTGGGGGGTGGGCAAAAATGTGTGGAGGAAACACGGTCTTCCCTCACGGTTCCAAAGGGGAACTGTGCAGCAAGGCTGCAGAGCTGCGAGGGAGGGGCCTGGAGCCCTGGGAAAAGGCACATCTGAAAAGGTAGTTTCTGGGGACACCTGGCCAAGAAAAGGATGAAGTTATCGCAACCAGTTCAAACACCAAGGCCGTAAGACCAGCAGAAGACCTGGAAGAGCCACAACCCCTTGTGGGAGTCTGTGCTTTGAGTGGGCCTGGGAGAAGGTGACACAGGGACAGTCTCTGACCTTCACCTGGAAGCACCGAGGGCTCAGGACGCCTTGTCCCCAGGAGGCCCCTGGGAAGTGAGGGCGACTATGCCTGGAGGTGACAGGAGGGCTCCATGCTGTCAACACTCCAAGTACCCGAGACTTGCAGCCCAGCTGGGAACTTTGCAGAGGAAAGCGGAGGAGGCATACGAGCAGCACGGGGCACGGTGAAGGGGGCTGGGCAGGAAGGAACACAGCAACAGGCTAATTGGGGAGACTGACCTTTTTCCCAGTCTGGCCTAAGTTCAGCCCTAAAAGGTTCCCAACAGGGACTCTCCCTTCTTGCTCTCTTGAGCTCCCACTGGGTGACAGCTGGGCACTGCGGCCTACTTACCGAGGACTGTGTCTTGGGTCGTCAGTAAACTCATGCTCAAAGTTTTTCCAGCCCATTCAAGTTCTATAACTGATTCCTTAGGGATTCTACAGCCTGAGCTCTCTGGAAGCTGTTTTGAGAAGTGTTCTCTCCCAGAAAGTGGTTTCTGCGTTCTTACCTCAGGAACCCCTTTGAACACAGCTCTGAGGGCCAACCCCGGGAAAGCTAGCGTCAGAATTCAGGACACCCGTGCTCACCGCAAACACTTTTACCAGGAGCTTCACCATCTCACAAGTGCCTAATGAGTCTTGGATTTCAGAGCAGGTTAAAAGCTTACTAATCTAGTGACTGTGTCATTGATATAATTCGTTCCACCATGTGTGGTTTTAAGAAAGAACATACAAATATTCACAGTGGCTCTGTCCAATTGTGCCTCCCATGTGTACTCGTAACTCTGGAGGAGGCAGGAATTCCAGGCACTGCCAACAGCTTCCTGGCAAGATGCCATCTACTGTTAATGGAAAAAGACAAACTGCAAGAAACTAAATGATGTCCTGCTTCCCCGCTATCTCCTCCTCTGCCCCAACGGGATGGGTTAAGCACATCAAGAGGAAGCTCAGTACTAAAGAAAAAGGGAAAATTCTCCAGGAGTCTGACATGATCTGAGCGGAATGAAATGGCATGAGGAAAAATGCCACCGGGTTTGCACAGGGCAGTGACACACGGTCAGGATTTTTTTTTTTTTTTTTTTTTTTGAGACGGAGTCTCGCTCTGTCGCCCAGGCTGGAGTGCAGTGGCGCGATCTCGGCTCACTGCAAGCTCCGCCTCCCAGGTTCACGCCATTCTCCTGCCTCAGCCTCCCGAGTAGCTGGGACTACAGGCGCCCGCCACCACGCCCGGCTAATTTTTTGTATTTTTAGTAGAGACGGGGTTTCACCGTATTAGCCAGGATGGTCTTGATCTCCTGACGGTCGGGATTTTGACAGCACCTTTCTGAGAAGCAACTTGGAGATTCATTATTGAATCTCATTAACTCTCACACAAGTTGAGGGCCAGGCATACAAGGATGCCTTTTGAGGAACAGACTAACATGGATTATACAAATGTTACATAAAATCAGTAATTCTCAAGTTTAATAAAAGAACAAAACAGTAGAAGGATAAGAATAAATGTGCATCCTTTTAGTAGGCTTAAGCTATGTGTTTTGGGCAGACTTTAACTTTTTTTTTTTTTTTGAAACAGAGTCTCGCTCTGTCGCCCAGGCTGGAGTGCAATGGCATGATCTCGGCTCACTGCAACCTCTGCCTCCCGGGTTCAAGTGATTCTCCTGCCTCAGCCTCCTGAGTAGCTGGGATTACAGGTATGCGCTACCACATCTGGCTAATATAGAGATATTTTTTGTATTTTTAGTAGAGATGGGGTTTCACCATGTTGGTCAGGCTGGTCTCGAATGCCTGACCTCAGTGATCCGCCCACCTCAGCCTCCCAAAGGGCTGGGATTATAGGCGTGAGCCACCATGCCCTGCCAGACTTTAATGTTTTTAAAAGGGTGGAGCTTTTAGGGAGATGAAGGAAATGAACGCACTATAAATCTGCAGGCATTTAAACCCCTCTGAAACAATTAAGTTGGTGCATTCACAAAGAAGTTTTAAATCAAACAACCCATAATACTTGATGTAGAAAATGTTCCAGCTTCCATAATTCTTTATTAAATATTTGACAAGTTGCATCGCTTCTTTACAATGACTTCATTTTGTCACATTAGTCTTTTGCTGTCAGGAAAACAATCTACAGTGTCTCTTTAGATCTCTCAAGAAAAAAGAAAAGCGAAAAGCATTTGTTCTTCAAGAAAACTTTTCCTGTGTGTATCAAATTCAACCATAGTTTAAAGCTATTCTGATTGTGAAAATGAGCATTATTCATAAGTTGTCTTAAAAAAAATTCAAGGTAGTTTGGTTTTTACCACTGTATCAAATAGTACTTGGCTTCCTATTAGGTGGTGGGTTTATAATAAAAAGTTATGAAACATTGAGAATTTATTTGGAATGCTTGAAACTTTTCACCTTAAAAGTCACTGCTTTTTTCATGTTTCATTTGATGATAGATCCTGAATTAAGAAATAACAGCAAATTCACATCATCTTCCCACGGTTTTCTCAGGCTCCAAGGGTCGAAATTCGGAGGACACAGCTTGGAGAAAACTGTAGAAGGGACTAAGCTCTCACCCCCTTTTGAAACCAGATTACTCAATAAAGGTGTAAAAATGCTATACAAATATATACAAATATATTTGGACAGCATATGTACGTATATATGTATATATATTACATACATAGTAGTAAAGGAAGAACAAAGTCACGCAAAGTTAACATGAAGGAAACCGTGACAATCTAGGTGAAATTAGTCTGAGTGGAAGGGGAAAACTGGCTTACATAGGAACACAGATACCTGCAGACACGGAGTTATACAGAGGTACGGTCACGAAGAAGGCTTCTGATGCACTGGTACGGGGTTGAGAATGCAGTGCACGCAAGGTTAGGTGCCAACAGCAATGCTACTCCTTACACACAGAAAGCCAACGAACAGAAAGACATGCCTTTGAAACGTGTTGCTTTGAATGGAACATCTTTAACAAACGACGGATGTTTAATGGGAGGTTTGCTTGGAAAATTTCATGCCAACAGGAAGCTACCCCATTTCTAGAAAACATTCTCCAAGCTCCTGTCTGAATGCTACAGCATTTTCTCTGACATACTGAGAACACTCTGGGGTGGGGGTGTGCGTATGCAAATGTATAGACACTGTTCATTAAGGCTTATATAAATTAAAAAAGTGGTCCAAAGAATATCACATTTTTTCCCCCAGTTTTAAAATCTAAAGTACAAAGTGGAGTTTATAAGGATTTGTTTTTTAAAAACACATCTGAGTCCTGAAATTGGCAGTTCTGACATGACTTATCAGGATGTACCCCAATGCCTGAATGACAGAGGTAGCGCGTGATCTTCGGGCTCGGGGAAGGTCAGGAAGGGAGCAGGCCAGGCAGTTACCCTGCACAGCGGCACCCCCTACTGGCAAGGCAGAAAATGATACCAGACAGCACCTCCCACCTCTCCCTGTAAGTACAGGGGTGCAGGGGCAGGGTAAGGAGGAGAGAGAAGAGGAGAATTAGCACAGTGGGTAGGGGCTGCAGAACTGATTAACCCAGGCTCTCTTTATACGTTTTTAAATTTCGGAGGTGAGTACAAGACTCTTAGAAATACAGGAGTCGACTGTTAATGGGTAACTGTTAGAACAATTAAAAAGTTGCTATGTATGAACCTGGCTTTCATGAGGGCCACTGTGGCTCTGGCAAGTTAGCAGCGGTGCACACTGTCTATGCAACAATGGGAGATGTAGAAAATGGTTCAAATGTTTTGCACGCTGTTTCTCAGAATCTGTCACTGTGAGGCCGGGTGCGGTGGCTCATGCCTGTAATCCCAGCACTTTGGAAGGCTGAGGTAGGAGGATCACCTGAGGTCAGGAGTTCAAGACCAGCCTGGCCAGCATGGTGAAACCATCTCTACTAAAAATACAAAAATTAGCCAGGCCTGGTGGCGGGTGCCTGTAATCCCAGCTATTCGGCGAGGCTGAGGCAGAAGAACCGCTTGAAGCTGGGAGGCAGAAGTTATAGCGAGCTGAGATTGAGCCACTGAACTCCAGCCTGAGCTACAGAGCGAGACTCTGTCTCAAAAATATTAATAAGAATCTGTCCCTTTGCCCTTACGTGGGAGAAATAATACACGCCAAGTCGCTCTGTATCCCTCGTCTGAATTTAGGGAATAGCTGATGTCACCTGCTGAAGGGTTCTGGAAACAAAAGTCAAGTGTCTTACCTTTGTTCTTGTGATTTGTTAGAGAACTGGCTACAGAGAAGCATAAACATTTCAGGCAAAAAGGAAAAGAGCACTGAAGCTGGGAGTACACTGTAACACAGAAAATGAAGGCCTCATTGCTGCCGGCTCTGGGACCAGCGGCGGAGAGGCACAGGCTGTTGGACCTTCATTCCGCCAGGCGCTCTTTCCACGTCCTTCCTCGGGCCAACAAGGGGCAGGAATGGAAATAGTCGGGACACACAGGCAGCTGTGATAACTGATGTTAAGAAACCTGCAACAGGCAGTGCGTGAACTCTGGCACGTACTTCTCGGCCTCATGTAAGTGGCCCATAATAATTACAGCTTCAGCAGACAACTCAAGAAACTGCATTAAGGTGATTTCTCTGGCTATAAAGAGAGCCCGGCCTGCAGAGCAGTGTGGCTGCTGCGACCTCTGGGATAGGCAACACTGCCCTCTCTGCCCCAGGGCTACTCACAGGGCAGGTCGGGGCCCAAGGAATGGCCCAGCAACTGCTCCTCACCCAGCACAGAGCACACTGTCTTTCCTGCCACCTGCAATTATGCTGTGAAGATGACGGGGTGTGGTCATCATGATTCAGAAGAATCAAGATCTATGACCATTTTAGGCAAAGAGAGAAACTTCGAGAATTGCTGAGGACTAGTGAATCTTGTTTTGCTTTTTTAAAAAAAAATACTAAAACCCCACTTCAGCAATATTTAGTTGTCATTTAAATCAAGCTGGTATTATTAAGGGGTTGATGAACTGAGGTGTCACTCACAATTACTGCCTTCCAAGAATTCATGGGGTGGATTTCAGTAATTCTTGTTTGCTTCTGGCTTAGAAATTGTCAGAATGATTTTTCTTTTATACTTTCCAATACTTGACTTAATATGCATTTAGTGACTATTCTGTTTTTTTCAATACACAGTTTACAAGATGACAGAAGTATCCCAGTTCTTAGGCTAGAACTGGATTTCTCCCTCTACAATTACACGATTACTCTCAAAAACCAAGAAAGTGTACTGCTCAACTCAGGCTCTGGCATGATTCTTAAAAAGAAAACTGACTCTAGACTACAGGGGCTTACAAAAAGGGGATTTTTTACCACTGAGACATTTGTTATGTTAACTGTAGGGGAAACGTCTCACCAACAGTCAAAACCAATGAGTAGGATTTTTTTTTTTTTTAAGTTACATAGCATCTAAGTTTTCTGATCACTACCAGGTACTTTTCAACCAATAAGAAAAAGGAACCAACACTCAGCTCTGTAGAAATCTACCTTCTTTTAGAAACCTCAGGCCTCTGCACCTTTAGACAACTCATTTACGACGACAACCTTCCATGGCTTCTCACATGCCACCCAGGGCACGGTAAAAATGGCAATTTCTTACACCGAGAGGTCCTTTTTATGTAACAAACAGACATCCCCAAACCACAACTCTTTTGTCCTATTGATGACTGGCATGAGATCAAATCTCTAGCGTCCCCTAACTGCCCCGACAGGGTCTAGGATAACACAGGTTAAAAAGGACAGTCGGGTCGTTCAACTCCCACACTGCCTCAGGTGTTTTCTCAAAGCACGACAATTCTGCAATGGAGACTTACACGTGGAAAAGAATCAAACTATGCAGGTACCCTCAGTCCTCTGCCACTACCAGCTCAACAGCTTGAGCTCAGAGGATCAAGTCAAGTCTCTGTCTCACTTTTAATCTAGCGCACAACAGACACAACTCAGGCAGTACACGGTATCGAAGCATGCAACAGGTCATTGGTAACAGAACTCAGTTAGATTAAGTGTACATTAAATAAATCTTTGTAGTTGAGTAGAAATCACAAAACAGTTGGTGAGGACAGGTCTGTAGGCTCAGCTTTACATCCAGGTTTTTATACACCAGCAGCCAGATTCACAATGGATAGATATTGCACCGGAAAGATGTGTGCGGGGAAAAGAAATCATCATCACATTTAATGTTCATGATAAAAAAATAAAAACAAAACCAGACATGACCTCCATGTAGTACATAAAGTGCCTTCAGAATTGGTGCATTTACAACAAAAACTGGTTATTTAGCTACCATTAGCAAACGCATACAAACAGGACACTAAACAGATCTGGTTTCCACAGTTTTGAATCAAGCAGTGCCAAGTTTCATTCAGAATGTCTCTACTACAAACAGCAAAGAGGAAATAGAATAAAAGATGACTGTACAGCGCCAGGAAGGGCTAAATAATTTCTCTGATGAGAAATGGGAGTCCAACCCTGTCTCAAATGTGTTACAGCACATGTAATTACTTCTAAGGAATAATGGTGTGATTCCTTTCAAGTCAACACAAAATTTGTCATGCTATGTTACAATTCTCTCAGCCTGTAGCTATTAGCTAAATTTGTACAAAAAAACCCCAAAACAAAAACATAATATCCAGTTTTTCATTCTGAGTATGGAAAAAATTATTATGTCTAATATTATATTGGAAATTCTCTCAAAGTACTTGTCTGTAGAAGGTTTTTGGACAAAAACTTGCCTTCCAATTCTAATAAAGTAGAGGGTGGAGGTGTCAGAGACTTAAAAAATAAAAATGTCATTGACATTAAGCCTGGTATGAAAGTGAAATACAAAAAAAAAATGCTCACTTTTCCAAGTACATGAGACACCTTTAATCATAACGAAATAAAATCTGAAAATCGGTCTAAATCATTTTAAAAAGTAAACATGAGTTGTAATACTATACCTGTAGAGTGATTAATTCCATTCATTGTCATTAGAAAGGATGTAAAATATTTATTAAGGGCTTTGCCTGCAGAGGCACAACATAAATAGCGTAAGTCCTCCTGAAATGTAATTAGTGTACACATCAACCAGTTGATAATTTGTGGTGGGAAATGCAGAAACTCAAGCTGGGACCAGGTTCCCACATCCGATCTTGGACGAGTGCATGGCGAAGGCTCGGCTCCAGGGACCATGCCTGCAGCTGCTCTCTGCCGTCGCCTCTGCAAAAGTCTGTTAGGCAAATGCAAAAGTGCAAGCAGAACTTGCTTGAAGAACAACCACCCCCGAGGCAGAGGGTGCTTAATCCACCCCTTCAAATCCTTGAGCATTTTCCACGGCCATGAGAAGTTTCTCTCGTAAATCTTCAAAGGTTTCATATGGAGGTAAGTCAAGGCGATTAAAGCTGCAAAAGGAACAAAAAGTATAGGTGAAAAGCCACAACAGCACTTCCTAGATCTGGTTAGTAGGGCATGGTGTTTGAGTAACAGAATAAAAAAGCCTTAACCAACAATTTTGATTACCTGGGGGGAAAAAAAAACCCCAAAAACCTCTAGCTATGAAACATCTACACTAAGTAAGCTCATGTAATTTACAGAGAAAGAACATTTTGAATGGTCCATGAAACCTTTGCTATAGTCAGATGCAGATCTTAGAACAATCCTGGTGGGAAGGGAAATGAAAAGCAAAGTAACTGGCAAAATTTCCAAACCCTTGGACCACAGAGTTGATGCTTTTGGAGTTACCCACGAATTAAGACTGTGTGTGTCTCTAACACTATTACTTATTCCACACTAGGCCTCAAGCCAAGTGCTTTTCTATTAACTCACTTCATTTTCATCACAACCCTATGAAGCAGGTCATGTTATCTCTACTCTGCACAGGAGCTCCTGGAGCAGAGACAAGGTTCCTGAGGTCACAGTCTTTGTCATACGGCAGACCCACAAATAGAACCCAGGCTGTCTGGGGCTCCGAAACACCAGTGCTAAGCTACCTCCTCTGATCAAAGTCAGGCAAAATTGACATTTGCTATGCAAAGTTGCATTTAGAAAAAGTCCCTACATATCTGGAGGCTTCAGATGGGGGTGGCGACTGCAAATCACCCTGGCAATAGTGAGGGCTTTCAGACAAACAGATGGCCTCTGTGCTTCTGTGACATGGGGAAACTGCATACAGGGGTGCCAAGTGGATCGGATCAGTGGGCCTGGCATACAGCAAATGCTCAATTACTCAAGAGATGGTATCAGTGTGAACACCTTTCAACATTTACTGAATGTCTACATGGGGCTCAAGACCAGAGCCTCTAGCCACAGAACCTGCACCTCTGTGTGTGTGTGTGTGTGTGTGTGTGTGTGTGTGTGTATGTGTTGGGGTGTGGTTGCTGATGTGTATCTGTCATGAAAATGGCATGCACACTGGCCACAGCTCATTATGACATAAGAGCTCAAGTTCACGGAGTGCTCACCATGCCCCACCAGCCTTGTCTCAATGTTATGAACCCTGGCAATCACCTTGTAAGGCAGCTAATGCTTCATCCCTATTTCACAGAGAGGGGGAGCTTGAGACACAGCGAGGTTAGGTAACTTGCCCAAGGTCACACGGGGCCAGGTACAGCCCCGGGGTGCTCCAAAGCCCAGCTCTTGAAGTGCACTTGTGCTGTCTCTGCCGTGAGTGCTCACACTGTCTGTGTTTAAAACCGCCCCCTCCAGGTATTGATGTGTGATTCCAAGAATGAGCAAAGTAATCTCCTAGGTTTTAAAAGCTAACCATTCACGCGCTCACTTCAGCAGCACTTGCACATACACTAAAAGCTAACCATTGTCACAGCCACAGAAAAGAAACAAATACTGTAGGGGGCCCTTTAACAACCCCTAAATGTTGAGTAAGTCCCACTGAGTTCCACTTGGATTCTCCAACAGCCCCTAAACACTAAAAGACAAGAGAATAACACTGTGCTTGTCAAACTGGGGTTCTCAGAAACCCAGGAATCCTAAAAGAGTAAGTACTAATAGAGGGCTTTCACTTTCTGTTATCATATTGATAAAGACAGGACTTCACATCTACAGATGGCATTTAAAAGAGGCTTTCACGGAAAGTGGCTTCAGGCTTTTCAGCTGGGGTTCCACAGTCCTGGGCCTGCAATTCCTATCGGGGTCTCAGGCCCATTCTTGAGATCTGTGACCATTTTTTCCCTTTAAAAAAGGTCCATAGATTATTCAGGTTTGAGAAACACTGGAATGATGAAGAGAGAGGCAAAGACGGGAGGTCAAGATCTGAGGTTCTGAATCATGCTGCTTAATGCTTCATCACTTTGCATCTCCATGTTATCTGTAAAAAAGTGGGTCATAACATCACACACCTCTTAGGACCACTGTGATGATGGTATGAGTCAACCACATCAAGTGCTTAGCACCATCCCCAGAATGAACTGAATGCTTGGTGAGTGTGAGTTCCTATCATTTCAGAGGTCAGGACACACGAACCTGGCTTTGGTCTGCACTAATGAGCTGGGTGACCTTAAGGAGCTCATTGTCCTCAGAGGGCTTCAGCGTCCTCATGTGGAAGATGCACGGGCTGAATGAGATGATTTTTGTTTGGAGTCTTCCTAAAAGGGCAGGTGAGCCTGTGACTCTTAATGAAGAGTAATTTTAAATGTCTGAGTAGTGACCTTTTACAGAACAATGAAATGACGTCCTTTGAATGTCAGACACTCATTGGAAAGCTTAATGAAAGGCACCCTCATCACAGAGAACCAGATCCTTCAGCTTCTGCTCTTCTAGGAAATCAGATTTTTATTTTGAACTTTAATTGTGTATCATAATACATGGAAGAAATCAAACCTATGTATGGCGAAATTTTAGGGCGGAACTGTTGCCATGAAACAGCCAGTGAAGTTCCTGTTTCCTATGTCAAAATACAGGCAGGGTCAGGTAGGGAGGAAAGCCATTTCGAAGAAACAGCAGAACGGTCCCACTCACGCTAGCCAGTGTTGCTTGCAACTGCCAGTCCCCACCATCCAGGTCAAGTTAGTCTGGAGAGAACATCATTGGGAAAACTACATAGTTGCTTTATTTCCATGACACATAAAGAGGAAGATAAGTTCTGGTAAGAGCCAGCTGGGCGGTTCCCCTCCTGTAGGTAGACCTTTGCCCTTCCTAGGGAAGAGCCCTGCCAGCCTATAAGAATCATCTGGGGAGCTTTGAAAATCCCACTGCCCGGGTCACACACCAGACCAATGAAGTCCAAATCCCAGGCATGAGTGATTTCTTTAAAGTTCTCTAGATGGTTCCAACATGCAGCTGCGGTTGAGAACCATTGAGTTCAAAGGTCTTATCTGGGAAGTTCTACTTGGGGCAGAATCATGTGGGCTCCAAAATAAAAAAAACAGCTCAACAGTAAGACATGTGTCCCTGAAGTCATGGAGAAACATGGGTTGAATGAACACGAAATTGGCTCACTAATCTGGTTTCCTTGGAAAAGTCTAAAAAGAAAGTGGCTATATCAACAGAGACAGTGTATCTGGTGTAGTGGTTAAGGGTGCAGGCTCTAATTCTGGCAGACCTGAGTTCAAATCCTGGGAATCTGTGACTCAGGTAAGCCCTGCACCAGCCTTCTGACAGCCCAAGGGAATAACATATCTCATAAGGCTGCCATAAAGATTAAGCAGTGCCTGACCACAGATGACTGTGCCCAATAATTTCGCTTTTCCTAATCTTCATCCTAGTTAGTACTATAAGCCTGAGTTCCGCATCACCACCCACAGTCCTGGGGCTTGGCTCAACGCCAGTGCCTTTCATATGGAGGCCAGTAGAATCCAGAAAACCACGTATGACTCAGACACTGTTTGGATAAAAGCTCTGAACTACTCGAGCATTCTTCCCTTAGAATAAAGCCAGAGAACCATGGACAACGACTGCTCTGGATATTCATCAATTTTAGGCTGGAGTCAGCTTGCTTTCAAGGCTCTGACAGGCAATGATCACATTCTTTCCATTTGGAGACTCATGTGAATGGTATGAATGGAAAAAAAAACCCACTTTTCTGGAGAGGCAAGGGTATCCGACGGAGGTAAAAAACCTTTCACAGTCGAAAATGTGTTTTCGCAAACACATCTGCATGAGAATTCTCTCCTGGCCAGCACTGCTAGTTTAAGGGAGGGCGTTTCCTGCAGGGAGTGTGCGGTCGCTTGTGTTAGCTCGGTAAGGCCAGAGCAGGCTTTGCAGACCCCGTTGCATGAGAAACACAGGGCTACGCTGCTCACCGTTCTCCAGAAGGCCCACTTCCGCTGCTTCCCCAGGAGCAAGAAATGAAGGCTTTTTTTAATGCAGAAAAACCAACATGAGGGACATGGGAGTTTGAGTTAGCAAGAGCTCCCTGAACCCGGCTTCAAGACATCGATCCTGTCCAGTCTGCATTTGTGCTGGGTTTCACGCAACTCTTCAGAAAACAACCGGACCCTTCTGCCTCACTGTGTCTCCTGAGAGGGCCTTCTGAGGGCAGCCACGCTCCACGCCTGGGCATCCCCGGCCACGTGTCAGCCCCCTTACTCTCCTCCAACCACAGTCACATTACTGCTCAATTCCAGGGAATTACGGGTTATTCATGGGCATAGAAGGCCTTTGAAAAAGGATGTTTCCACAGGGTATTTTGTGCTAATTTCTCAACCAATTTAAGATTGGAGTTAAAACCCAATGTGTTTATAGAGGCTGAGAGCTGCCTTATACATGTATGGTGAACAGCGAAAGCTGCATTACCTAGAATAATGAGGGAAAGACTGGGCTCAGGGGAGAAATTCCCCATGGCAGGGACGCCTGAGCCCTTTACGTGCCAAACATACTGAGTGCATTACGTCTTTTTTTTTTTTTTTTTTTGAGACAGAGTCTTGCTCTGTCACCCAGGCTGGAGTGCAGTGAGTGGCACAATCTTGGCTCACTGCAAGCTCCGTCTCCCGGGTTCACACCATTCTCCTGCCTCAGCCTCCCAAGTAGCTGGGACTACAGGCACCCGCCACCACGCCTGGCTAATTTTTTTGTATTTTTAGTAGAGATGGGGTTTCACTGTGTTAGCCAGGATGCTCTCGATCTCCTGACTTCGTGATCCGCTCGCCTCAGCCTCCTAAAGTTCTGGGATTACAGACGTGAGCCACCACACCTGGTCCGCATTACGTCTTAATAGCACTACTGTACAATTCCTATTTTCATCCACATCACTGTCCTTTAGTTCTCTAAGCTACTTACAAACAGGAAACAGAGCAATCTATAGCTCCGAGCCCAGCACCACACCCAGCTAAGTAGTTCAAATACTGCTGTTGACGTGCGTGTGTTTTTGCCACTCACCATGTGTGAGCTCTGGGCAGTTTCTCAGGACTGCCCCATTGCTCTATTGTAAACAGCTGAGGACCATTGGAACCTAGACAAGAAAGAAAAAGAAATGTTAAGAGTACTTGGGGTAGAAGAATGAAGCTATGGTGTGGTCTGCAGTCCAGCTACTGTCAGGGCAGGGTTTGCCCCCAAGGGTGAGGTCCAAGACACTCTCTTCTGCTGCAACATTGATATTTAATGTTGAGGGAAGCCAGAGGTCTGCACAACCTCACAGAAAGATCGCATTGTCTCCAGAATGGAAATGCACTAAGTTTAACAACCACAACAGTTATGTGGAAAGGCAGGCAGCTACAGCCTCTCAGCTGGACCCTGGCAATTTAAACTTCAAACTAGTTTTGGAGGTGGGAAGGCGAATGAAATGTGACCTTCAGTATGCAAAGTAGAGAGTGATTTTTTAAATCTATAGTAAACATGGAAAAATTCTGCCTACTGGAGGTGACTTCATAGATCAGTTTACACCATATAAATGACCCTGCAAACCCTAGTGTCTAATGATTTTCTAAAAAACTAAACCAGGAAAAAAAAAAAGAGCAGCCTTATGGATCTCTTCACAAACCGCCCCCCAATCCCTCGAGGTAGAAGCACCATGTTGTCTATATAAAGTACAGCTAACAGCACTTTAACTGAACTTTCATGCAACCTCTGCATGGCACACTGTCCTGAAACTTAGCTTTCTGCAGAGGCCTGGGCAGCAGGGTTCTTGGGCCAGAGTTCACGCCTGGCTGGAAATTCCCAGGAGGACAACAGAACCTAATGGTATCCTGCTCACCATAAAGTTCGGCAAATCCATTCATAGGTACTCGCGATGTCCCTGTGACAAACTGCAGTAACCGGATACGCTTTTCGGCGTCCATGAGTAGCACAGCCTATGAACAGAGGCAGAAGCTCGTTATATCCCCCACGTGACCCATGGCACATGCTGCTGTCATGCAGGCAGGCAGAACTTAATCTTATTTATACTGTAATGTAAGACCTAGACAGTTGACACTGAAAACTGAGTAGTTTTTTTTATGGCCACAATATGAGCCGGCCTCTCTAATCTAAGAGACTGAGTGATCACAACGTCCATCTCTTTCTTCTTCTGCCAATAGGCCAAAATAAACGATATAAAAAGCAAACGCTCTGATGGCACCGAGCTCATGTTTCTGTGTTCGAGGCTTACCAGTTCCCCCTAAGCCAATGATAAATATACAGTATTTAAGATTTGTCATCACAAGGGGAAGCCAGGTTATGAGATGGGATTTCAGACTGTAGACATGTTCCCTAGAAGACATCATTTTATCAAATGAAAAAAAAAAAAAAGCCAAACAAAACAAAACAAAAAAACAAAGGCAAAGATGGGGTTCTAAAACAATCTGTGTATCTTACATAACTGCATTATTACAGGAATCCAGGTGGCTTTACTGGTAATGTCACTGGGACCATTTAAAACAAGCCAAGTGAGACCTGGACTAGGATTTGAAGACTCTGCATTTTTTTTTTTTTTTTTTTTTGACACGAGTCTCGCTTTGTCGCGCAGGCTGGAATGCAGTGGTGCGATCTCGGCTCACTGCAAGCTCCGCCTCCCGGGTTCATGCCATTCTCCTGCCTCAGCCTCCTGAGTAGCTGGGACTACAGGTGCCCGCCACCGCGCCCGGCTAATTTTTTGTATTTTTTAGTAGAGACGGGGTTTCACTGTGTTAGCCAGGATGGTCTCGATCTCCTGACCTCGTGATCCACCCACCTCGGCCTCCCAAAGTGCTGGGATTATAGGCCTGAGCCACCACGCCCAGGACTCTGCTTTTTTCATCTCTATTCCTGCTGGCATTTGAAATAGTAGTAATAGGCATTTAGAAATGTGAAAAAGGCTGGGAATGGTGGCTCACGCCTGTAATCCCAGCACTTTGAGGGGCCGAGGTAGGAGGACTGCTTAAGCCCAAGAATTTGAAACCAGCCTGGGCAACATAGTGAGACCCTATCTTTAAAAAATAAAAAAAAAAAAATAAAAGAAATTTGAAAAAGTTAAATGATTCCTTTTTGGGTGAAGTAAATAATCAGTCTTTTTGGGGGTAACTGTTCTTTTTTTAAGTTTGTTTACTGCATCTCCCTTGGACTTGGACTCATCCATTCCTATTTTACTTCCCTCCTAAGCTGAACAGGATACAAACACTGGCCCTAAGATAATAAATCAAAGTTGTGTTATCTTTGGTTGAAAGATACACAGATCAAAATATTTGTTGGAATGTATTTTAAAAATTGAGAGAATGACTTCTTAACAGAAAGTGGCACTTTGCAAAGCCAACCCTGAAGCCTGTTTCTGCCCTGAGGAGCCCCCCATTTCTATTTACACTTTGGAGGACCAGTCCCTCAAATAAAAGTCACTTTCACGAGGTGGTCAAGGAAGGCCAGTGTGCTTTTGCAGTGACCAACTTCATTCAAGTCTAGCTGTCTGCTCCAGTTACAGAGGAGCTGCCACGGGGCTGCTGGCTCAGTTTGCCTCTTCCCTCCCCCAGCAGTCCAAGCTCTAACAGACTCCAAAGCCAGCATCAGTCCTGAAGTCAGACCACACGGAGGGCACCACACAGCTCTCAATCCTGCCTCAGGTGGAGGACAAGGGGCAGGGTCAGGCCCTGGAGTTCGTTACCTTCCAGAACCACTGAATGACAGGGTGGTTTGGACAGTAGCCGTTCTTGTAAATAGAATGCTGTCTCCAGTCATTC
The DNA here is from genome assembly GCF_037993035.2 of Macaca fascicularis. NCBI lineage: Eukaryota > Metazoa > Chordata > Mammalia > Primates > Cercopithecidae > Macaca > Macaca fascicularis. The sequence continues at coordinate 22,585,775 of NC_088392.1, forward strand.
ACGTCCACGTCACCAAGGCCGCACATGAGCAACTAGGAAGAAAATTTACCAGATGTAAAAGCAGGATGTGAAAGCTGCGAGATCACACACTGAGAAATGACCGCCCTCAGTGCCAGCATGTGGTCACTGTGCGGTGAAGGTAAGCTACCAAATCATAACAGAGGAAGGCAGACACCTGTTCCAGGCTCCACCTGCCATAGCGATCACAGAGGCAGCAGTCACGAGGGTGGCTCAATTCGAACCCTGTGCAAGCCACGGTATGTTATATTGGATATAAAAATGCCACAGTCGTCCTCTCTACCCCTCTAGTCTTACACATGGGACCCGTGGATTTTCTCACGCTCCAGCAGCATCTGCGCATTACATGGCTGCTTCTCCTCCTGAGAGGTTATTCCTCTTATCTGAAAGCATCTCCCTACCCACAAAAGAATTAGTGCTTATGACAGCAAGAACTTCTCTCCTCCGGGCTAGTCAATTCCAGTGATGACAAATCACCTCATCTGATCTGTCCAGAGGCCTAAGAACGGCAAACATATGCCAATACTAAGGCATAACTGGGTCTTCGAGTTAGCATTTAGTCTAAGGTTTGCTGTTCTTATTACTCAACTCTCCATCAGGGGAGGTTTCCTGTGGACGAATGGAAGAAATTCCTGCAAAGGTACCAGAATGAAATGGAAACAGAACTAAGCCAGAAGCCTGGAAATACAGTTCCTAGGCCTGACTGTGCCAAAACCTTGCTGGGTAAACCCAGCTGCTCCCTGCCTCACTTTCCCACCTATAAGAGGAAAGGCTTGAGGTATATGATTTCCACAGACATATCGATCTTGAACTTTCCGTTTTGAGATAAAAGTATAGAAAGCCAGTCTACGGAAAACGCTCACTGGATGTGGATGGGGCAAACAGCCAAGTCCCACCAACAGCTTCTCAACAGACACAGTCTTCCTCCTGTTTCTCTCGACACAACAAAGGGCGAGATATTCCTTTGTTTTTAAAATGGCTGTTGCTCATGCTCATCTATGTCACACCAAGAAGCTGAACTAAACAATCATTAAACTACCTTTTGCTACTACCTTGTTGCCTTCTGGTATTTTTCCTCACTCAACATACACCACTTCAAGTTCAACGAGACATCTGTTCTACAGGCCCAAGTAGATGCTTATGGCCACCCTGTGGCCAAGACCCCCATTTGGCTGCCACGGTGGGGGTGGATGGGGATGCAGCAGAGGACACTTGGCCAGTCTGGGAGTGTAAGCAGGTTGCTGCTGTCCAAAGGGCTACTGCAAACCTTGTTTCTACTTGTTGTGGCGATTTGCCTCGCCTGGTGCTAGGGCCATGATCCCAGCTCTGCTCAGTGGTCTCTATTCACCAGGCATGTTCCAGAACCACCCTCTCATGGGCAAGGCAACTACAGTGGATTATTTTTGCTGTTCTTACTCCCACATTGGCAAACAAGCCCCATAAGAGACATGTAATAGAACCACATGGGCAAACAAGCCCCATAAGAGACAGGTAATAGAATTCATCTAAAGTTAACCTCTAGGACATTATGGATCCAAGTATATTAAAATATTACTTGTAATGAGAAATACTTTAAAAAATCCACTTTACATAAAATAATGTTTATAATACAAACCTCCAGCTCATTTTCATCGAAAATTTTAATCAAATCAATAGGAAGCAGTTCTGTGAATCCCTGAAAGAAAAAAAAAAATCATCTTAAACACCTATTGCCTTGAAGAAAAAAAAAACAAATTCACAGGAAAAACAAACTTTTCTCGTAAGCCAGAAAAAAATGCAATCTCTCCTGACGATTCCTACGTCAGAGACAGTATCAAGTAACTATAGTTCCAGTAAAAACAGCACAGTCACTACAAAAGTTTTGAAAAATCATAGAATCTAGAAGATTCGAGTAGTGGAGTAATTTTTGAAACCTGATGAGAATACTGGCTACTGTAGGCAGGTGGATTCCAAAAGCCATTTATAACACTGCTGTGAGTCAGTGCGCCCTAAAATGCACAGGCCACAGATGTGTAAGAGACACACTTAAAAATAACGTCCTGGAGGCATGGAGAAGAAACACAGAGGGAGGCGGGTGATGGGTGCAGACTGTGCGCCCAGAAAACCACGCTCCAGTTCCCAGGTTACCACTAACTATGGCGTGATCTAGGACGAGCTCAGCTCTGCTGGGCCCTGCGCACTGCCAAAGTCGTGTTTCTGAAGGTGTGGACTGCCTGTGGTGGGGCCCAGGAATCTGCTTCCTGGGACTTCTTATCTAAATAAAGAACGAAACCTGACATTCTGCCCCCCCCATTTTAAGTTCCTAAGGCCCTGAGTTGTTTCTGAGTGTGCTGCCCGGGCTTCACTCATCCTGTGTAGGTGCCTGAGTGAAGGGAAATAATCGCCCCAAGAGCTCTGCCTCAGTGCAGAGAACACCAGTCACGTGGACGCGAGGCCGTTTCCTGTGTGATCTCTGAGGTAATGGATACTATCAGATTTAAGAAAGAATTTCACTTTTGGTCCAAGTGGAATACTGTTTAAAATGATGAATCCCTCACCCTCTGCTAGGGGCCTGGGAGCATCCCTGATATTAAAAAGTTGGATCTGGGCAGTGCCTGCTTTGCTCTGTATCAGGGTAAAAGTTGTCATGAGGTGGCTGGATATAAAATAAAAACTAAGCTTAAGAAAATGTGTTTTCCATGTATCTGTATAGAAAATAATCTGCAATGGATTACTAATATAGCCACAAAGAAAAAGGGCAGGGGATTAAAAAAAAAATGCCCAGGGCTGGGCGCGGTGGTTCATGCCGGTAATTCCAGCACTTTGGAAGGCCGAGGTGGGTGGATCATGAGGTCAGGAGATCAAGATCATCCTGGCCAACATGGGGAAACCCTGTCTCTACTAAAAATACAAAAATTAGCCGGGCGTGGTGGCACATGCCTGTAGTCCCAGCTACTCGGGGGCTGACGCAGGAGAACTGCTTGAACCTGGGAGGCAGAGGCTGCAGTGAGCCAAGATCACGCCACTACACTCTCGCCTGGGTGACAGAGCGAGACTCTGTCTCAACAACAACAACAACAACAAAAAACCCAGGCAGCAGTGATCCATGGAGGGTGGTGAGGCACTGCGGGGACTGTGCTTTATCATTCAGCTCTGAGCCCTCGGGCTTCTTGGAACCTGTCACTGCAGCAAAAGACAGCCTTCTCTTGGGTACCACCTGAAACTTCAAGACAATGGTTCTAGATCAAGTTTGTAAAATGTCCTCTTTAAACAGGACAAATATGAAAATAAGAAGTCAAGCAGGAGAACCCGTGAAAAGGAAAAAGAGGTAGCGGCACGGCAGCTGAACACTCTCGTGCTGGAGACTGGCCAGCGGCGTGAGCTGTGCGATCCCAGCCTTCCTGCGGGGTCCCCAGCCTCGCCCCTGTCTCTCAGTGCATGATCAGCTCCACCACACCAGCCAAAGGAGAAGCGCGATCCCCGCTCGACCCAGGACCAGAGGCACACGGCAGAGAACCCTGGCCAGCAAGGCTCACCTCCAAGAAGGCGTTCATCTGCTTCTGGACCCTGTTCACAAATCTCCACTGGATGACTAAGCTGCAGGAGAAAAGAGGACAATATTGAGCCACCTCTGTCATCACTAGCACTCACTGCTTTCTTCACAACAGGGAGTGCTTCTCCTCCACCCGTGACAGCAGAGCAGAGGGGAGGGTCTCCTCTGCGCCCCCACTGTTTAGTTTATTCATGGCTTCTTTCAAGACTCCCTGGAACACCTGTGAAAAACCTAAAATCTCACTGGAGATTTCAAAAGAATAATTAGCTTCCCCCACATCAAGGTTTGGCTGACCTAAACTGCTTTAAATGCTTAACTGCTTTAAAATGCTTTATATGCTTCAACTGCTTTAAAATGTGACAACATAGAGAAAAGGGGAAAGTTCATGGGGTATGAACACACAGGTATATGTGTATAAGATGCACACACCCATCTACATACCACATATATGTATATGTATTTGTAAAGAGTACTCAGGACAATGCATTTAGTTATCTAATATTTCATTCTCGTATCCAATGTGCTAATATTCAACAATAACATACAAGCTTTATCAGCAAAATGATTTGCACTCATAATTTAATGCCAAAATTTAGAAGATGAATGGTAAGACCTCCTTATGCAACTGAAGTTCACCAAAACCAAGTTCCCTGTGACAGTGTTCAATGCACAGCATAACTGATCACAAGGCAAATCTACTCTGGGTGTCATCTGAGGCATTCCATCATTCTGAAGGGCTCTCACCTTTGGAGTGGTACCACTGTAACCATGGTAACGGCCCTGAGGACCAGCCTGCAGCACAACCATTGTGCAGCCTCTCAGGCGGCACCTCCTGGGCTACAGTGATCAGCTCAACAGCATTCTTCTGGCACCAGGGGAGCAGAGGTATCAGGGAGCAGCTGGTGATTTCGATTACACTTTTAAAAGTAAAGCTAGCTGGAACCCTGCCTGGCCCTGACTCCCACTACGTTTGAACCCTAAAAGAACCGCAAAGAATGGTGCAAGACACATACCACACATGTCAGAGTCCTCAGACTTGAGACCTGGGTCACCCTGGGCTAGAATATTTTTTAAATCCCACACAGTCTGTACTTTCTGAAGGAAGACAATGGTGTCTGCCAGGGTGTCATCAGCTAAGATTGTTCAAATTCAGAACAAGCGTGCCAATTAATGTGGCCAGGTAAGAACTGATGTATCTTATTTCTAGCCTATGTATTCAGCATAACTTGAATTTTCCACTCTCACTTTCAACTTGAGAGTGGAAAAAAGTCTGCCTTGTAATAGTTCCAGTCCTCTCTGACTAGAGACTCTAACAGGCTCCGTTTCTTCCTAATTAGGAAGGACAGTAGGTTTTCCTTTGCAGATCACACTGAAAGGTGCTAAGACCCACAGTCAATTCAAGAGCTGTCTGAATTCAAGACCTCTGACCAATTCCAAATGAGAAGAAAGGAGGGAGCCCAGCCTGTTGAAATGAAGCACTGAATGCAAACAAGGAACTCAGGCCACTGCGGCGACCCACAAGGGAGCCACAAACTGCACACTGCAGTGCTCACCTCACCCCTGCACAAGGGGATCTCCTTGGAAGATCCCAGAGTTATGCATTTGAAGCACACATATACACTAAAAAAGAAAATGTAATGTGCCCAACAGAGCAAAAACTTCTGCCTGGTACAAATGTCTTAGAATCACTTAAGAGCTAGACTTCCAAAAGGACTCAACGTTTTGTTCCACTCTGAGACTGAGATTGAATTAAGAATATTACAAATACCAGAAACAATTCCACAGGGTTGCACATGCTGAATTCTTCCTATCCATTTGAATTATTTCTATACATTTCTGTTATGGAAAAGTTGTTGGGAGAGAGACAAAGTATTTTTTCTTCGTTGCTTCCTAATTTTGCTCCGCTGGTCACTGACACCGTGGCCCTCTGTTGCAATTCTAAATCTTAGTTGATATCCACATATTCCAAAAGAGTATCTGCCATATTACTCAATAACATAGACCTTTTCTCCCTCCTCTGCTCCTTTATAGGCAGCTCAATGGAGTCATGATACAAGACAGACTTTCCATCCCATCCCATATTCAACTTCCCATGAGCCCAAGCCAAAAAAGAACTCATATTGTTGAAAACTGACCAATAAACTCATGCCCATAATAAATGCATGAGCTGTTTCAGCAAGGGACAGTGACCAAACATGCTGCTCAATTTATTAAAAAAAAAAAAAAAGGCAGTAAATATGTGTATACGTACTCGATATATTCCCTTTTGTTTTCATTTGTGACCATTATTTCTGACCCATTGGGCTTCAAATCCACTTGATATGTCTGTAATTACAAAGATAAAACAACAATTACTTATCACGAAGTTATCTTGCATATTATTATAGAGTAACAATGTCTTACTATAAAAGGAAGACAACATGTATTCAGAAATATTTCCCAGCAGATGGGCTCTGTGCACAAGAGAATGTCCAATGAGGCTTTCAAATTGCTAGGATGTTACACAGTTAAAGATGCTATCATTAAAGGCGAATTGTTTTATGGTTACTTATGACTTTTAATTATTCTTCATGTATTAGCAATAATGAAGAGCAACATTTTTTCATCTGCTATTCATTTATCAGGACACTAATTATGTTTAATAGAGAAAAGAACAGGGTACACCCATCAAGACTCCAGAAATCCAAATTCTAATGCATTCTGTTTCTGAATATTTTCTAGTTATAAAAAAGGATGCATGGTATTTCTTTCAAAAATGCAAACAGATACTTAAAGACAAGAAAGAAGCTTAAGGATCCAGGCTGAAGAGACAGATTTATCTGGTTTTTGAAGACATTTATTTGCATAGGACGCCTTCTCCTTGCTCATCTGCCCCGAAGCTTCCTCCCTTAGTGCCACCCACCATCATGAATAAAGCAGCTGCAATCAGGGCAGCCCTTTCTCCTATGCTCTGACCCAGATCTAGCTTACCATCATGCCCTATATAGCAGTAACCAGTGTGAGGGAAGGGAGAAAGGCCTATTATTTTAAAATAAATTTTTTTTTCTCATTGTAGAAATTTTGGGGAAAAAAAGGTGGAAAAATATACCACCTACACCTCTCCTACTGAAAGAAAGCCATGCCACTATTTTGGTGGGATTCCCTGTAAGTCTCTTTTCCTCTGCCTGCAGAGTAAACCAAGCAGGGGGAGAGGGTTTTCTAGAGTAAGTGTTAGGGTGGTACCCAGGAGGGATGGAGGTTCCACGCTGTGATAAATGCTGTACTCTGGCAGAGGCTGCCTCCAGGGGTTCCTTGGTCCTGCCACCTGCACCCAGGAGATCCTGAGCCCCTCCGACCCGAGCACTCGCACCTGTGTCTCTCATGCGGCTTCTCCATGCACTGGCTCTTGTTCCCATTCACACTGAGATGGCTTTTCAACGTAAAACACATTCATCATCCATCCAGTCCCTCTACATTCTCTTTTTCTCTTTATTCAGGAAGGAATCTCATTTTTCCACTACACTTTCCATTTCTGCAAAGTCAACTGAAGTCTTCACTGTGCCCAATGTGAATTTTAATCCTGTTGCTGCGTTTCCGGTTTTGCTGACGTCCTTCATTTCTCCATTTCCCTTTCCAGCTGCCATCCTCCCAGTGCATTCCATGTTCTCCCAGGGGTCATCTGCTCCTGCCCCGTACAAGCCGTGTCGGGGATGGAGGATGCCAAACGGTTTCCACTCGGGGGTGGGGTGGGGATGTTTCCACAGTGAAACACCGCAGTTCGTGGCTGTTCTCAGAGGTGCGCGGACAATGCTCATTCATACCTTTTGTTCTACGTGTTAATAACCCAGGTTGGCTTTTCTTTTTTTCCCCATTTATTCCTCCCCAGAAAGCCTTGTTGTTCCTTCAGTAACAGTTTTCTTATCAGATGCACATCAATGACAAGTTAATAAATCCCAGCCCAGGCGTTGCTATTGAGAAGGCTTTTGGTACAGCCCGGCTAGACCCAAGCGGAATCTTTCTCCCACCCTTTCCCCCTGCGCAGGGAAAGGGAGGGAGGTGAAGTACATAAGCATCCACGATCCCTGTAATACACTCCTTCCAGCACTCATCCGGCCCTCTTTCTTTGATCATAGAGCCTTCCTTGGTGTTGCCTGAAAGCTGTGATTTCCAGAGAGCTACTGAATGAGCGGGTCAGCCACAGACAAAGTGGGGAGGGGAGGGCTAAGGAGGAGAACACTCTGCTTCCTCCAAAAGCAGCACCCAAAGAGAAAATAAGCCAGTGTCGCCGAATGCAGGGAACTGGTTCTCACTTTCACTGTGGGAGGGAGTCTAATTGCTTCAATCTTTTTCTGAAGATATTATAATTTGGCAATAGGCATCCCAATTTAAAAACTACATATCCCTTCTCACAGATATCTATCTATCTATCTATCTATCTATCTATCTATCTATCTATCTATCTATCTATCTATCTATATGAGTATTCCACGGTTATACATAATTATATGTTTACATAGAAAATACTGAAATAGCCTAAACGTCTACCAACAGGGCATGGATAAAAATAAACGGCACGTCTACAAAATAAAATTCGCATAGTTATTAGAATGCTATAGACTGATACTTAGTGACATGAAAAGGTATGTGTGATATATTAACTTGAAAATGGTTTTCTGTTCCTGTGTAGTTTGCTGAGAATGATGGCTTCCAGCTTCACTCATAAGTGGGAGTTGAACGATGAGAACTCATGGATACAGGAAGGGGAACATCACACACCGGGGCCTGTCATGGGGTAGAGGGCTAGGGGAGGGATAGCATTAAGAGTTGTCTCAAAAAAAAGAGAAATACCTAATGTAGATGATGGGTTGATGGGTGCAGCAAACCACTATGGCATGTGTATACCTATGTAACAAACCTGCACATTGTGCACATGTATCCCAGAACTTAAAGTATAATAATAAAAATTTTAGGAGACTGAGGTAGGCAGATCACAAGGTCAGGAGTTCAAGACCAGCCTGGCCAACATGGTGAAAACCCATCTTTACTAAAATACAAAAATTAGTTGGGAGTGGTGGCTCACGCCTGTAATCCCAGCTACTCAGGAGGCTCGGGCAGGAGAATCGCTTGAACCCGGGGGGCAGAGGTTGCAGTGAGCCGAGATCATGCCATTGCACTCCAGCCTGGGCAACAGAGCGAGACTCCGTTTCAAAATAATTAATTAATTAATAATAAAGAAAATGTATGCAGCGTAGAATTTCACTTCTGTAAAAAAATCTGTGTTTGTGCTTACAAAGAATAATTCTGGAAAATGTAAATAAAAGTTTTAATCCTGAGTTTTCTTGAGATACTGGGAATAAGTGACATTTATTTATTTTACATATTTTTATTACACTGGCTTTATTTTTTATTTTATTTTATTTTATTTTATTTTTTTGAGACGGAGTCTCGCTCTGTCGCCCAGGCTGGAGTGCAGTGGCCAGATCTCGGCTCACTGCAAGCTCCGCCTCCCGGGTTCATGCCATTCTCCTGCCTCAGCCTCCTGAGTAGCTGGGACTACAGGCGCCCGCCACCGCGCCTGGCTAATTTTTTTGTATTTTTAGTAGAGACGGGGTTTCACCGTGGTCTCGATCTCCTGACCTTGTGATCCGCCCACCTCGGCCTCCCAAAGTGCTGGGGTTACAGGCGTGAGCCACCGCGCCCGGCCTATACTGGCTTTATTTTTAAGGTTAATATTTTATAATCAGATAAACTAGTAATTTTTGAAAGAAACGAAAAAATGGGCCCATACTACCATGCTAAATGAGGTCACAGCAGTAAATCATCCTGTGGGCAGCCGTCAAGTCTCACGGTTGATTCTGACCCTGGGTTTCTCTGTGGGAGAGTGAGGGGAGGGCCCAAGGAGGGCCACAGGACGAAGGGTTTATAATTCTGCTCTCTAAGCTACTAAGTTAGGGGGCAAGTCCCCAGATTTTGGTTCCTCCCGGCTCAACCCCTCAGTGGTACAGAAATGCATCCTTCTAGGGTTTGTTGCAGGTGACACTTTCATGAGTTACAGGCGACACTTTCATTAGAAGCAATGACCACTCTTCAAATTCCACTTTTGAGACCGGCTGTCAGGGGCTGATCGTGAGACCGTCTCCTGCAGTGCAGGTATATCGTCCAGCCCGCTACACTGCCTCACTGCCACTGGCCGGTGCCCCCAAGCCCTTGCTGGTTGGGCACGAGGCTCCATGGGAGTTGGAGAAGCGGGGACCACGCCAAGCCTGTCTGATTCTAACGCTCGCCTCCGGGCACACAGATTCCCCGCGGGCCTCCATTCCTGCCTGACCTTCACTCTAACTACAGCCTGTGTTCTCCTTTTCCCCAAATCTGCCCCTTCTTAATGTCAGCTATTGCCACCATAGGAGGGGAGGGACTGTATGTCATCAGCACCGAATGCCAGGTGGCACCGTGACAGTGTCAGCCGTAAGCAGGAGAAGGCGGGGCAGCGTCACACAGGGGCTGCTTTCCGCCCTGCACATCTCCTACAGGTGCTGCGGCAGCACCCTGGCCGCATCATGAGGGTGGACAGCATCCCGGAGGAGGCAGAGACCCAGCAAGGTGACCAAGGAGAAACACCAAACTGCAGAAGGAGCTGGTGTTGGCACCCAGGGGACCCACTGCCTGGCAAGCAGTCTGCAGAGCCTCCTCTGTGGGGTGGATTCTTGTCACCTTCAGCCACGAAACGCACACCCCGCCCTCCCAGGGCTTTCTGGGCCATCACCCTCCTGTGCCTGGGCTCCTGGAGGACCCCACACAAAGAACATAGTGCCCAGCCACAGCAGGTGCTCAGCAAGGGCTCACGGGAAAACACTGCAGTAGAAAAATTCCTCTTTAAGTCTACTGGCCCCAGCATAAACTTGGCTCTCTTCCTCACAGAGATCAGAGGAACCTCTGGGGGACTCCCTGCCTTTGCCAGTTAACAACCAGATTCCCATACATCTCCCTGACTCTCCATAGATGCTTTGTGCTGCCTGGGAAGCTGCTGAGAAACAGCTTGGATCACATCGAATATGCTGAACTCGGCGGAACAAGGCTTGTCTGCTTGTCAGACTCCATTCTTGGAAACTGAGCACTGCTGGGCAAACTCCCATCGATGGGTGCTCACAAATCCTGCAGGGCATGGCCTCAGGGGCAGTCAGTGCCCTGCACCCCCATCACTCCACCAACTAGGCCTTCCTCATCCTCTCCAGCCTCTCCAGCAGACATCAGCGCAACTACCAACAGCAGGGAGGCAGTGAGTCCCCACCAGCCTTCCGACTTCCCGTCTCCCCAGGTGTCATCCCTCTGTGTCCCTGACTGGCCTGGAGGGGCCGGGGCCTCAGCCCTCCCGGGAGCCACCTCCAGCTCTGGGCTCTTGGTCTGGCTCCTTCTGACTTCAGCCAGGACATGCTCTGCCCTATCCCTCATATTGACCGTTTCTGCCTTGTCACTCACTGCCTCCCGCCAAGTGTTTCTCCACGTTTTAATTCATTATTGCCCCCTAAAAAGCCTTTTTAGATTCTTTCTGCCAATGGCCCATCTCTCTCCATGAAATCTTAACAGAGAGATCCACAGTACACCTGTGGTATGTGCTGTGGCTTTTGGGAGGGCCACAAACCACTTTAATGTCTGAGATGATCTCCTCCAAGAATCCATTTTTGTCCCCTTGGAGTGATCATTCCTATGGAGACTGGCTCAACCTGATCCAGGCCTGATCCTAAAGAACCTTCCTATATGGCTGCTGCCCATGCTTTCCCTCCAACTACTGCACAGCCTCTCGAAACTTCTGGTACCTCTTCAAAACAACCAAATCAGGCCAGGCATGGTGGCTCATACCTATAAGCCCAGCACTTCGGGAGGCTGAGGTTGGCAGATCACTTGAGGCCAGGAGTTCGAGACCAGCCTGGCCAATATGGAGAAGTCCTGTCTCCACTAAAAATACAAAAATTACCTGGGCGTGGTGGCTCACGCCTGTAATCCCAACACTTGGAGAGGCCAAGGCAGGTGGATCACCTGAGGTGAGAAGTTTGAGACCAGTCTGGCCAACATGGTGAAACCCTGTCTACTAAAAATACAAAAATTTGCCGGGCATGATGGCGTGCACCTGTAGTCTCAGCTACTCAGGAGGCTGAGGCATGAGAATTGCTTGAAACCGGGAGGCAGAGGTTGCAGTGAGCCGATATCCTGCCATTGCACTCCAGCCTGGGTGACAGAGCGAGACTGTCTCAAAAAACAAACAAACCCATAACCAAATCAGATGATGTTCTGCTGAACTTGCAATCAAGAATTTTCACTTGTTACAGCCCTAAAAGGGTCCCTCCTCCTGGTGGGGGCGGGTATGTGTGCACAGCAGTGAATGGGGGTATGGTTTATTCTTCCTGCTTGGCACGGGATCATAGTTCAAATGCTGACATTTCTTTAGTGGAAACTTTCATATTAGGCCCTAGAAACCAGCAGTCCCAGATTCTTACCGATCAGAAAGAAAACAAATTGCAAAATAATGGCAACAGCTGCAGCTTCATTACATGAAGGAACAGCTACCAAACTTCATGGTCTGATATTTCTAACTGTGAAATTAAAAAAAAAAAGCTTGAAACACCGTGGAAGGCTGACTGCGTGTCTGTTTCAACCCATAGCAACTGCACTCGCTTTGCCCCACTGTGGAAGCGACTTGACTGTTTGGCATTGGGGAGGAATGGGCTTCCTTCTGGGTCAGAGTCAACAGTTTTGCAGAGGGCCAAAGAAGCGAGAGGCTTGTCCGGGCATCGTGCTAATGCCTAGATTTCCACATCAACAACTATGGGTACCCACCATGCACCAGGCAATGTGCTGGTGGGAAGTACATGACAGTGAGTGAGCACAGGGCAGGGATGCGGCTGCCATCACCGGGAGGAAGCTGCGCAGCAGAGACAGGCGCTAAACACACTGATTCACAGTGAGTCTGGAGGAGGAGCGGGGAGAGCCAGGCCATGCAGGACCTTGTGGGACAAAGTAAGGTTGGGGTCTTTAGCTCAAGGGCAGGGGAAACCCCTGAAGGTTTCTGGCATAGGAAGGACACGCTCATTTTTATATTCCAAAAAGACCACTCTGCCATTTTAGGGAGCCAAACTGGACGTAGAGACCAGTCGGGGGTCTAGTGGGGAAGATGGGAGCTTGGACTTGGGTGTGAGTTAGAGAAGAGATCGGGAGAATGCATAGAAGTGAGAAAGGTTTCACAGGTGTGTGAACAAGGCTCGCTGATGGACTGGATACGGGAGATGAGATCCATACGCAGCTGCTTAACTCGCTCTAAATTCCTTCCCAGCGTGCAAAATAAATACATGAGTTCCCTGTTAAAAGGATAGCTCTCTTAAAAAGGCAAGGCAGTAATGTAACAAACTGGGCACCTAATTCTTATCTTACTCATCTCGTGGGTCTATTTTGATTAGTGCATTACTCTACTTGATCCTACCCCAAAGTCAGAAGAATTCACAACATTAAACGAGGAGGTCTGAGAACTGTTTTTAATGAAGATCTAGCCTGAACGATCATCCGAAGTTTCATTAGAGGCCTGCTTAAAAACTCCAACACCCTGTGTTTGATTTCCATTTATGAGGTGGAAACAATTACACTTCAGTGTAATTAGGAAGGTTTCCCAGATCATTTGCTTCTGACTGTGGCATTGTGAATAGTTTTCTGAATTGGGTTAATTTGGTCATATGGTTTTCTATGAGTGGATCCACAAAAAGACTTTTTTAATGCATTTAACACACAAGACTGATTTAAAATCTTCCTTAGTTCTTTACTTCCACTCCTTCCTTCATATGTTAAAAATGAAAGGAAGATACTTCCAGGGTGACTAACCATGTCTAATTGTTTGAAAATTGGCAGTTTCAGACCCTTCAATAGGTCCGGCTTTTTAAAAAAGGCCACTATGACTCAACTGATTTTGTTTTCTCACACTTAGGATTTCTATCACTTAGAACCTTATTCACATTTTCAATAAGCCAGATTAGCACTCCTCATTCGTTTGCTCAATAAGCACTTAGTAGGCATCAACTACATGCTTAGCACTGGAGAGACCCAGAAGACCTCAGGGGGCGTACAGCACACAGTACGTCAGTCAATACCTCGAGGACAGCAGGGAAAGAGGTGATGGGGGAGAGACGAGAGTGCATCGGTACAGAGTCGGCACTGTCGAGGCAGCAATGTGGCACTGAGGCATCTCTGGGGACATTGTTGAAGGCACACTGTTTGCTGACAGGTTGACAGAAAGGAGTCAGAGGGTAATGCCAGAGGGGGGCAGGTCTGGATCATGCTAACAAGTTTTCGTTTATGCTGAAGGTCACAAGATGGCCAAGTAGAAGAAGGACATTTTCAGGGCTGTATTTCAGAAATATTCCATAAGGGGCTCACACCTGGAGTGGGGGCATTGGAGAACAGGGTAGAGAGCAGCAAAGCAGGAAAGGGAGTGGCTGACAGGAGGCTGTGAGAACAGCCGTCAAGAAGTGATCGGGGCATGGGCCAGGGGAGAGCACAGACAGGGACGTGTCAAGGACGGGGAGTCACAGGGCACAGCAAACCTGGGCACAGGGAGATGGCATGAGGAGAGAGGGAGATTCTGAGGGGATGCCCAAGGGTCAGGTGGGAGGCGACAGTGGTGGCACTGATGAAACCATAACCGATGTGGGGGCTGGGGAGGAAAAAGTGGCTTTAGCACTGGGACCTGTGAGCCTCTCAGGAGAAGCAGATGAGGAGGCCGTTAGACCAGAGAATTCTGGAGGCTGGAAGGCAGATGTGGGCCTGAGATAAGAGGCTGGTGGTGAACGGAGACGGAAGCAGCTGGAGCCAAGGGCAGGATGAGGACATCCAGATGGCAAGGGTAAGACAAAAAAACAGCGGGTGCAGGACAGCTGGCAGGATGACACCTGCATCCACAGGGCCAGCAGAGGACCATGCACTTCCAGGGGACTGCAGACCAGCGGGGAGGGGTGAGAGCCCCGAGTGAAAGGCACTGTGCCTTGCAGGCGTCTCTGGGGGGAGTGAGCCATTCATGTCAAAGGCAGCAGAGGAAGAAGGCAGACAGGGCTGGAGACAGCCAGTGTTCTTGGTCCTGGGGAGGCTGCTGGAGACCCAGAGGGGCAGCAGCTGAAAAGACCCCTCCCTGCTCCATCACAAGGTCCCCGTGCAGGAGAACAGTGTCCGTCTGTCTGTAAGGATTCTTAGGTATAAAGCATAACACGGGGGGGGCGGAAGGGGAGGCGGGAAAAAAGGAGATTTTTAAAGGACTTGATCATTTACACTAAGCCACAAGGTCTCTTGCCTCTGGTGCCTGAAGTCCTTCTCTGAGCCTCGCCCAGCCACTGAGGGGCACTATGGACTCCCCAAGTTCCACCCATGCCAGGACTCACACTAGAGACTGAAGTTTCCTGGCTCAAACACAGGACATGGGAATAACAAGTGATTGTGATATTCATGTGATTATTTTCTTATCCAACCATTTTTACCCTCAGTCATTAAATCCTTTATATCTAGTGGCATCCGCTACTTTTCTCAAAGATTCTCTAGCAATCTTTGACATCTAGCAATAAAGAACACGTCTATTTCATTTTTCAGAGGGCAACCATCACAATTAGTTCTATGGTCTAATTAATTTCATAGCCATGGAGATTTAGTCTGAGAGATGGGAAATACCTCGGGGCTTTTGTGGAAGGACAGGTACCAGGGTCGGAGAATATCCTGAGAACACCTCCCAAGCTGCACCATTATTACTGAGTGGCAGACGAAGCAAAGGCTTCAGATTTGAGACAGATACATCGTATAGATCCTTAGGATGATGAGAATTCCAAGCAGGCAACTTTATCTTTGAAATCCACTTTTAGTGGCCCATCCAAATCCCTGCTGACCAGTCTGAAATTGACTTTGAGGATTAATCCAGCCTGAGTAATAGCGTGGGGGCAAAGCAGATGGAATGGTAGAAAAACCTGAGCATGCCACGCTGAGCCCCACAAGACAAATGTCGCCATGACAACAGAACCATAAAACAGAGAGAAAAACCAATGGCCCTTCCAGCATCATCCACTCCTGGTGATGTATTTACATTGCTAAGTCAACAATCGCACTATTTTTTTAAGTACCTAAATTCTAAAACCGAGGTACAAATGAAACATTCACATTTGCTTTGGATTAGAAGAGGTGCCGGCTCAGGCCCCCAAGGCCTCTTGGAATTTCTGTAATTTTGCTGGAAGAGTGAAATGGTTGTAATTGGAGTGTGGCTTCCTGGCATGACAAGAAGGTGCTGCTGCAATGAGATGAAAATCAACACCTGCAGCTCCTGCTGGTTGTTTCCGATTGTCCAGCAAAGTTGTGTTACAACCTGTCAAGAAGAAAGTGCCCCTTGAAAGCTAAAGAAGAGTTCCCAGGGTTACCCACACGTACCTGTCCAAAGTTTTCTTCATCTATGCAGAACATGAGGTCCAGCTCAGTAGGGTCATTCTCCAGGATCCATTTCAAAGAGTTGTAATATTCACTATCCTACAGAATGACACAGGAGTGAAAATTCAGCATTTTTTCCCCCGAAATACAAACTTGTTTGACTTCTTTAAATAATTACATTCTAATGTAATTCTGTGCAGGATGCTCAAGAAATACGTCACTAATGCAATGTTTCCTGCTCCACCTAAACCAAACCTTCCTCTTTAATTTGAAATATAAACAAACCAACTACTTTAGTTGTAATGGGCTTGCAGTTAAATCCTGTCCTTGGTGATGCACAGTGGAAGGTATCTACTCTGGATGATGCATGGAGCTGCTGTATTGGTCTACAAAATTTAACATACAGACATCAGTGTACTTTCTTTTTTTCTTTTTTTTGAGATGGAGTTTCGCTCTTGTCACCCAGGCTGGAGTGCAATGGCGTGACCTTGGCTCACTGCAACCTTTGCCTCCTGGGTTCCACTGATTCTCCCGCCTTAGCCTCCTGAGTAGCTAGGATTATGGACGTGTGCCACCACACCTGGTTAATTTTTGTATTTTTAGTAGAGATGGGGGTTTGGCCACGTTGGCCAGGCTGGTCAATATACTTTCTATCATTTTAGAGTGAAAATACCATGGCTGTAATTCCAGCACTTTGGGAGGCCAAGGTGGGAGGATCACTTGAGTCCAGGAGTTAAAGAGACCAGCCTGGGCAACATAGTGAGACCCTGTCTTTATAAAAAATAAATAAAGTTTTTAAAAAGACTGAAAATATCTGAGGAAAATAGGAAGGATAAAGAATGTTCTAGGCTGGGCTTGGTGGCTCATGCCTATAATCCTGTAATCCTTGGCTTTGGGAGGCTGAGGCAGGAGGAGGGCTTGAGGCTTGGAGTTCAAGACCAGCCTAAGCAACATAGCAAGACGCCATGTCTACAAAAAAATAAAAAATTAGCTAGGGATGGTGGTGTTTGCCTGTGGTCCTAGCTACTTGGGAGGCTGAGACAGGAGGATTGCTTGTGCCAGGAGATGGAGGCTGCAGTGAACTATGGTTGTGCCATTGCACTCCAGCCTGGCAAACAGAG
The DNA here is from genome assembly GCF_037993035.2 of Macaca fascicularis. Taxonomy (NCBI): domain Eukaryota; kingdom Metazoa; phylum Chordata; class Mammalia; order Primates; family Cercopithecidae; genus Macaca; species Macaca fascicularis. Next base: position 22,602,860 of record NC_088392.1, read on the forward strand.
TAAGATTCCATCTCCAAAAAAATAAATAAGTAAAATAATGTTCCAACTAAGAAACACCAATAGTTTTAAGTTATCCTCTTTCCTGCACTTTGATCACTCTCCAGGTTAATGTCAGCAAAAAGGGTGGCCGCTCTGGTTTCAGAATCCAGAGGAGCAGTCACAGGCCTAAGCGCCTGTCCCTGGTCCCTCCACGGTCTCTCCTGCTGGGGACACGACGGGCTGTGAAGAGGGTAAAAATAATACATGCACTGTATTTTAGGCACTAACTGTCAGCATGTGGTATAAAATTAGACATTAAGAGAAACTGCTATGCTCTTTATGATATATGATGTATGCTATGCTCTTCATCACTGTATGATGAAGCAGCAGAAAGCACAAATACAAGGTGAAAATGGAGACTGGAATCACAGGTGTGCACCCAACCCACCATGACTGGCAAACCAGCGGCGGATTCAAGGGCACTGCTGGCCTCTTCCTCTCCTTTCATACGAGGAGGAACAGAAACACTGAGTCAGCACTGGTCAGGGCCGAGGACACAGCTCATCTACCCAACCGTGCCCAAGATATAGCTGGTATCACAGCCAGGTGACGTCATGGGGCTTTTTAACTCAAGTGAGCAAACACGAATGTGCTGCAAATGCCCCAAATGGACAAACACGCTTCCCAGTGGCCCATGTGTGTGCTGGTGTGTGGGCAAACACGCATACACTCTGGAGGTAGATGTGGGGTATAGGTACATTAAAAGAAAAAGAGAAGCGGAAGTATATTATAAGAAGAACATCAATTTTTGTTTTGTAGAAAATCCTGGCCGGGCGTGGTGGCTCATGCCTGTAACCCAGCACTTTGGGAGAATGAGGCAGGAGGATCACGAGGTCAGGAGATCGAGACCATCCTGGCCAACATGGTGAAACCTTGTCTCTACTAAAGTACAAAAAAAAAAAAAAAAAAAAATTAGCCGGGCATGGTGGCGTGTGCCTGTAATCCCAGCTACTTGAGGGGCTGAGGCAGGGGAATCGCTTGAACCCGGGAGGCGGAGGTTGCAGTGAGCCAAGATCGCGCCATTGTACTCCAGCCTGGGCGACAGAGCAAGACTTCGTCTCAAAAAAAAAAAAAAATCCTTCCAACTCTAAAATGGTCTAGGTAAAATTAATGTTAAATGCAACATGAAAACCCAAATCACTACTTGGAGAACGTCTCGAGTGTTCACTTGTCTGAGCTGTGGCGTCACTCATCCATGTCTAGGATGTCTGCCTGATATTCTTCCTATTGTTTTGACCTTTGCCTCTACCATTTTTATGAGGTCAGGAAACAGAGGGAGAGTGGATGAAGCTCTAAACATTCAGTAGCAGCAGTTTTTATGGGAAACACAGGCTACCATAGATCTTCAGCTGTCTCTTGGATTTAGTAAGTTCACACGAGTCCTGTGCCGGGTAAGCAGAGGCAACTGGGATTTGGATGTATCCACCCTAGGTACCATGGTCCCAGGAAATGTGAACAATAATATTTACTTATTACAAGAATTAGACAGATCAATGAACTTTTCAAGCAATTAAATGTCTCCTGTTGTTCACATGGAATGCAACACCCATAGAAGTGGCTGAGACTACAAACATGGCTCTCCAATACCTTCCCATAAGACACAAGTGCCTGGTGATGGCCAGTGTGTGACCTGCATTTACTCACCACAGATTCCATGTCATTCAGGGTTATCTGCTTTCCCAACATCATCTTGTAAAATGGTCTAATGAAGAAACCTAAAATACGGTAAACACTGGGTTTAATTTCAGGTCTTTGATACTGCTACGTTATCAGAGCATGAAAGAAAAGATTAACTGGCTTTCAATGTAAATGAGAAACCAGGATGGAGTAACCAACGGCCTTCTGCAGTATTGCACGAGTGAGGCGGCGAGATCGGGGGAGAGTGGCAAGAGGAGGGCGGCTGCGCTGAGAGAGATGGCGCAGCAGAGTGGGGCCAGAAAGGCCTCTGGAAGGTGACAGATGAGCTTCAAGGTCAAGCAGAGTCCACAGTGCAAATCAGGCATAGGAACTGGGGAAGAAAAGGGTACACTAAGCAGAGCCACAAGCCTGGGGACTCGCCAGCAGTTTGCCAGGGCAGGTAGACAGGCCAGAGGAGGGGCCGGCAGTGCACAGCCCACATGGGGTGCTGGAGAGTTGGGGTGCTCTCTGAGGGCAGTGGTGAGTCAATGAAGACCAGGTGAAATTCCATCTGTCTTTTGTTATCATTGCTCGGGCAGCGATGGGGAGAAAGCACAGGAAGGAGACAGGTTGGAAATGGGGGAGGCCACGGAGAGGGCCTGTGTAACCTCCCGGGGAGGGATGGCAGAGGCCTCAGGTAGGCAACAGCAGCGAGGTCGACCTCCCCCCATGCAGGCATCCTGCAGGGGCCTCCATTTGACCTGATCTAAAGGCATCACACGTCTCCTCAAAGGGGGCCCTGACCACACCAGACCTGGCACCCCAGGCTCCTGCTTCTGCTCCTTTATCCGCCCACCAGGCACCAACCCTCTGCAGCACAGGCCAACTCTCCCCGGCTCAGTGTGGCCCCATAAAGGCTCCAACAGACTCCATTGTCTGGGGAAGTAAAAGCATGAAGCCGACCAGGGGGCGCAGTGGACAGATGTGCAGAATGAGCCCTGCCGACAGGGACATTCCCATCTGTGGGAAATTTGAAGACACTGCTGACTAGGCCCATCTATGTGCACGTGGACTGTTAAATGTGCAATTCCAGGTTTATATCGTGATCACTCTCATGGGGGTCACTTTAGCCAGCTCCTAGAGACCCTGGTTCTTGCTTCTGCCCATCTCCTTCCACAGAGCCTGGACTCTGGGCCAGTCCTCACTCATCTGAAATGATCCCAGCCTCTGAATGCTCAAATGCTACCCCACCTCCGAGGTGTAGCTCTTCCTGGGAAAGATTCCCCGAGCCGCCGGCCAAGTCACTTTCTCTTCTGAGGACTCAATGTGTTCCCTTCTGCTCGGACACTATCACTGTGATTCTTCTGGTTTTGTTCTCATCTCTTTTCCCCCCACTAAAATATAAGCTGACTAAGGTCAGGATCATATCTTGTGCTTCTCTAATACCCCCTGTTATAGAGAGTATTAAAGACGCTGTAGCAACTAACAGCATCTTCTCACTTGCATATGGTGACTAAACTGACCTTCTGAGAAAGTTAGAGTGAATTTGAGCAGGCTGAAATAATCTGTGGCAAGACTACAAAGCTGGAAATTAAAATATATTCACACTATACATACATGGAAAGAGTATGTGGTTTAGTTTCCTTCTAGAGGAAAAAAAGTGTTTACTGTCACCCTCCCACCAAATAAAGCATTACAATCAGAGCATCAATATCAGCTACCAATTAACAGTAAAAACATATTCATGGGAAAAGTACAGAGGGTATACAAATTATTTATTAGAATAGCTAGGGCTCCATAAATGCAATGAACACAGTTCCCTTGGAAATATCTTTCTTGTAAGTTATTGCAATGTTAATCTCAAATTCTACTCTCCCTCTTCCCATCCTCAACCACTCTACCTCCAAGCTCTTAAAAAATATTTCTGATGCTTTTTCCTTACTGATGATTTCTGTAGTGTTTTCTTAAGGACGCTATTTTGAATTGGCCAAATCTTTTAGAAGTCTCCAAGCCTATAGATAATGCCAGGTAGAGGGTTTGACTTCTAACTTTCAAGGTACCTTGAAATTCTTCCATGATTTACATGCTTTAAATAAGAATGAAATTATTTTGTGTTATTTGTTTCAGGGTTAATGTCTTAGCTGAGTGGTAACATTATTTTGAAATTATTTAGTCCCTTCAAATTAAAAAAATAATTTGGGGACAAATGCAATAATCACACAATATTAGATGGATGAGATCATTTTAATTAACTTTTCAATTAGTTTTTCCATCTGTTATCAAATCTTGCTTTCAGTAAAGTTATTCCAGAAAACATACAAATGTATAAATACATAATGTTCTGTGCTTTACAATGAAGTTAAAAAAAAAAACTTTTGTTTTTAACTGTGTGTAGACATTATGTCTTCAGTGCCCAAAATAAGCTACCAGAGAAAAGCACATCCATTATGGGCGAAACATAAAAATACTTTATGAGTAAACCAGTGAAGCTTTTGCTTAAAAACTCATGATGCAAAAGATAAGACACCTACCAGCAAACCACAAGCGGCACTGACCTATTTTTATTACTTCAAGACTTACCATCTAAGAGCTTTCCATGAAATACGGCCAGACCAGCAACTCTTCCAATAAAAGTGAAGTAGGACAAATGATCTTCATTACAGAGGCCTGAATTAGGGTTGATCTGAAGAGTGTAGTTGTCCCTTTTGAGGAGAAAGAGAAGAAAAGACCAATCACACTTTCAAATGCAAGATTTTGCATATTTCTTTGCCACCTGTCACTCAATTTCTACAGTGTCCTTGCAAGCATTCTGTACCTAGTGGGAAAAGGTGTGGGCTAGAGGACCTGACTTACCACCTGCTCAACCATGACCCACCATGGAAGCTGATGCATGTGTACTTTAAAGTCAATTAAACCATAAGAAACTGCTGATGTTTGACTGTTTCTGATCCACAAAGTGTCTATTTCCTATGGTTCAGCCAAATATCTTGGGGAGATAAGAAACTCCACATAATAAAGGGGCTGTGCAGGCATTCCCAATGATGTGGGTACTTTAGGTCGTGTCTGTGATAAAGGAAGGTTAATTCCTTCCAGAGGCTTTTGGCTTGGCCATAAGATGTATGCTATGGGCCCAACCCTTGGTCTGTCTTCTGACCACTACTCTGCTCTGAAAAGGCCTCAAGGGGATTAGGAACAGGATATGGCTCTCTCAATGAGGCAAACCTGCAAGTGTTTAGATTTGTCCAAATGACCTTGCTTGGTTCACAATTATGTGGATCAGTGGTTTTCAACCGGGGTCACAGACAGTTTCCTCCAGGGGGGTATCTTTGAAAATGTGGAGGAGAGGTAAAGATCTTGTCTCTCCCCACCCTGCCCTCCACCTTCAGTAGTTGGATAAATTGTCCATAGTGGGCTTTCTCATGGGACTCAGTAATAATAACAACAGACCAACTGGGCAATTCTTGGCTAGAGCAACTGAGAAGAATGCACTGAGGTTGCCTTCCAAATGAGCCCCCAGGAGATTGGTACCACATGGGAGATGTGGGAGAACCCACGTCCCCTTAGGGCCCAGGGTTAAAGTGATGATAAATACCCTTCAGCAAGGTCAGTGACTATTCTACTGAGGGCTTGGGTCCAGCCTAACCCTTGGAGGATTCAGAAGAAGGAATGGCTGGCCTGGAAGTAGCCGATCTTTGGTTGCTCAGAAAGCAATTTAGTCTGCCTCAGTTTCCAAGCCTGGCAATGATGAAATCCTAATGCAAGGGGAAACCTGATTCTTTCCTCACAGGAGCAGGGCATGGTCCTAGGTCCTCAAAGTCCTTACAATTTGCCTTTACCCAGAGACCTCGGAAACAACTCTTGTTCAAAAAACACCTTTTTGTTTTTGCATTCTAACACTGACAAGTCCTCCTTTTGAACACTGCAAATGAAAATCGCCTCCTATTCCTTACCACAATTATCCACGTTTTCAATTTCAACTCCATGAACCCATTAGATAAGAAAAAAAAAATCAATGTTAGATGTTCACAGAGTACACTATTTCACCAGGTAGAGTCAGAACCTGTTCTAGACTTGCAAGGGGCTGTGGGGTGAGGAGAGAATAAACTCAACAGACTTACTGCATCTTGAACTGGTGAGCTGCTTATTCTTTCATTCTGTTTAAATTCATACAACTGTCTCAGTGGGGGACACACTCTGGGTGTGGCCATATACTTACGTGGCAGAGTACTCAAAGAGGCCGTAGTAGGGGTTGAACATCTCTTTGGACAGTAAGAAGAACCATTCTCTGGCCACACCCCCGTAGTCAAGACCTTTCTCTGATTCAAACTCAATCCACAGTCTAGCTTTTAGGACATCTGGTCTTTTCACGGACATAATTCTCCGATAGGACTCTTCAAATATGTTATTTCTGTGAAGTTTCATTTCAAACCTATTGGGGATATCAGCCTACACAAAAGACAAAAGAAAACACACACAGTAAATACACGTTTTGTTTTCTAATAAAAACAACAACCAAGGGTAGGAAAGTTGGCAGTCCTCAAAGAAACGAGCAGTGACAAATGGTTCCAATTGAGAGTCTCTCCTTCAGGGGTTTTCCCTTGCAGACAGAAAGCCTCGCTGTGTCACGATGGACACACGGCATCCGCTAGCGATGCTCAGGAAAGTCAGAAACTCTGCTGCGAAGGAGAACAGCCTCCTCACCCCCTTTAATAAACAACTGTGGGCACTCCTCCAGCATATGGCAACTGAAAGGCAGTCAACTGTACCTGTTGCTTCTCTCAAGAGACTTTAGCCCAGGTAATCAAAACCTGTAATAATCCCCACCTGGCCAGGCTGGGGCCATGCTCAACTCTGGCAGGGCCGCGAGGTGGTAGATATAATCCACGGTGCCTCAAGTCCATTTTGCAGCCATGGGGAGCGGGACCCTGATTATGCCAAGTGTGGGGAAAGCAGCCCAAAGCATGGTTCGCTTGACCAAGGCTGCGGCAGCTGCCTCCTGCAAAGAGGCAATCCAGGCTTGGTCTGGCTGTAAGAATGAAACTGCAGAGATGTTTTCCGGGTAGCAGACACTGCTATGTGAGAGTCAGAGAGCCTGGGTGATGACCACAAAGTCATTATCATTACCAGGGGACGTGACTCACAAAGAAAATTGTGGAATTTTTAGTATTCATCTAAGTTTTGAAGGCAAATAATCATTTCAATAGTAGTTATCCATGAGCTCTTGAATCAGGACTTTGGAACAGAGACCAAAACTCCTAAATGAGATCAGAGATTGTGCCCCATCCAGAGACGTCCTGGGCAGGAGGAACCGGCTGAGGGGAGGAGGCAGGGAGAAATGGCAACAGAGCCCAGGCCACCGGAGGGGGTCTGAGCTGCAGCTGATTCTCCCCCCTCCCTAGAGGTGTAACCATAGTGATGGAGAAAACCAAAGAGAAAACTGCTAAGGAGGAATTGGAAAGTAAAACAGAAGATGCAATGTTGAACAATTTGGGGGTGGTGAGTGATTAGAAAATCTAATGTTATAATTTAAAACACTGCCCATAAAAATTTTTAGAGTTTCTAGGTTTGAAACTGCCAGGGACAATTATAAGCAGAAAATTACATTTGCACCTAGTACTGCCAATTACTATAATTAAATATAACTTTATATTATAAATATTGTAGCTGAAACTAAGCTTTTGCATTTGCAAGGAAGGACCTGAACATTTTTCTAACTGGGATCCAGGTTTATTAAATATGATAACTGTGCATAACTGAATGGGTTTCCCCAGATTTTGCGACTAGGGTTCTGAATTATTTCATATCCCATAAAAATCGTTCCTGTCTTTTTATGTATTACATACGAAATTACCCTTCAGGTGATTTGATACATAATACTGAGTTAATCTTCACTTACCATTTCTGTTAAAAAGAAAATTCAGATTTCAGAACCAGGAGGATCAAAGTGCAGTGAGAAAAGGAAGGTAATATTTTTAGCATTCATCTAAAAGTAACAACCAAGTTGTTCTCACTGAAGTAACTGTGGTAACTTACAAATGACTAACACAAAGCATTTTTGGAAGGCATGATTACTCACAGGTTTCTTTAATTTCTTCCTGAAGTAGTCATATTTCTGCTTAAACTCTCTGGAGTAAGGAACAGCCTGGAAGATAAATTTATGAATATAGATAATGCAAACAATACACTTGAAATTCTATGTATACTTAGGCAACATTCAAGAGAATTTCATGAATCATAAACCGTAAATTCTCACTTCTCAGATTATCCATGGAAAAATCAGATCATGTCTACACAGCACAGGGGAAAGTCCTAGAACTGATGAGGACTAATCAGCTTTGAGTGTGGCTTTCACCCCTGAAAACAGCTATACTGCATTTGGGAAACCATTTAGGGATATGCTGCACAAACTAAACATGGTTTCCAAGTGACTTTTGTCAGAATGTGAGTCAGGGTGCTTCTGTTTTTCTTTTTTGCTGTGGTTTAGGTGACAGTTATTGGCTAGATACTTTTAACATACAACCCCAGAACGACCTATGTTGGCATTTGGAAAAGTCTAATTATGATTTAACAAATTTTTGTGGGGAAGTACAATGAGCAGAAAGGGAAGTGAACTGACACTCCTATCAAGGAGTATAAAATCAGGCAGATGGCATTCTCAAAAAATCCTCAATTTAGGAGTCAGAAGGTTTGTCCCTTAATATTTAGTGGTCTTGGGCAAGGATTTCTTAAATCTCAAATGCTTTATCTATGAAACAGAGTGATGGTACCACAGTTGAGGGCTCAGGAATTAACTATGCTCATTCAAAAGCTGTGATTTCTCTTCAGGCAAAGGAGTAACATCTTAATATAGTCATTTAAATAATCTTTATTTCCTATGTTGTAAAGTGGCTTATAGTATCTTAAGAGTCAGAGCCCTGACTTTTGGCTACTGAAAAAGCCTAACGATATTTTTATGAAGCTAAAAGGACTGGTTTTTGTATATACAGAGATATTAACTATGACAGCCTCGAAAACAACTCATTGCTTTTTAGACACTAGTATGAATTTCAGCAGAGAATACTTCTGCTGTTATCATTTTGGCCTAAGTTAACAAAATATACTGATGCTTAGTCTGATATCTCCAGACTCCAAACCTTACACTTTTACCATACTTATCTTGACCAGAAAGAGAAGAAATGAAGAACACGAACTTCCCTTCTTTATAGTTTTAAGACATGTTTATATAAAAAACTAACCCGAAACAACACAAACCACCACTCTTCCAGAAAATGAACATGTCAGTGTTTCGCTCTGTAATTCAAGAGCAATAAATACACCATCTTTATATAGCTTAGGAGCAATCCATAGACAATTTATACTGCCTATGGTCTTTTCTTAGTTTTTAAGCCAGTCTTCTTTGATTTTCCACTGAACAACAGATTTGACCTCACATGCTATTTATTTTAGGCAGTGTTTAGTCTGATGAAATCACATAGCAATTCTGAGTCTAGGCAAGGTATAAATTTGTTAATAACTGGACAACCACCGAAATAAGAAAAAGAATACAATGTTCCAACATAAGCCAATAAAGAGATCATGTTTTCTGCTCTACCAACAGTACATCACGTCACAAACTAAGACTTCCTCTCTAGTTTATTTCCCACTTTCTGGTGTTCATTCTGATCCATTCAACCGATACTTCTTGAGCACCTACTCTGTGCAAGGCATTTTAGGTGCCAGAAACATAACAGTACATAAAGCAAAGGTAGCTTTCCCAGTTCCCTCCTGGAGCTCACAAGCCGCTGAGAGCAACAGGTAATTGGAAATCAATGAATAAACCGTGGTAGTGCCATGAGGAAAAAAAAAAGACCCCATAGGAACTAAAAAAGTGACTTCCTTCCATTGCCCCTGCCAGCGTTAGAACGCCTGAACTCTCGGGTAGATCTCATCAGCTGGCTCTGCAACACACTCTCTCTACTAAGCAGTTTCTTCACTGTTAAGTGGAAGGATTTGACTGGATGAACAGACGTGACTCGGCTCTTCTATTTCTGAAAGTCTGTGATTCCCAGCAATTATTTTTTGTTTGTTCCTGTTTTCATGAGGGTTCTCCAAACATCATGGTTACATCACAGTTCCCCCTACTCCTGAAAATGCTGGAAAAAAAGCTTAAACAGTCATCACTATGTATGCAAGTTCGACTGTCTTAAATGACAGCTTCCCCAAGGAGCAGATTTCAACATGTGGCCCTCGGCCTGTGATGCCCATTCCCTCACCTACTCTGTCTCCTGGCAGGGGCTGAGGAGGTGTGGGTGGAAATGTCAAGATATTTCAGGCCTTTCTCCTTCTGGGGAATGATGTGTGAAAGCTGAAAAATCACTGTCTTCCTCCTGTACTCATTATCTTTCCTCTCCAGAGGTAGTTCTCATGATAGAAGAAGAAGAGTAAGTTTCTACATTCTCTTCCTGAAAAGTTTCTAAAAATGTACCAGGACAAACATCCTCCCAGCGCAGCTTCTGAAGAGATTACATGTACCTTTTTTTTTTTTTTTTTTTTTAAAGTAGACCAAATCATTTGTTCTCACTTGAAAATCTGGAATGTCATTTTCTGGCTTACAGTTTAGCTTGTAAAATAGGTCTATGTGAAAAATGAACATGTCTATTGATTAAAGCCCTTTTGCTCTGCGTTAAATCTGTGTTCATGTTTTGGGTACAGAATGAAAATCTGCCTTATTGTGTAAGTCGGTTCTAAATGTTTTCACATCATCACTGTCCAGGTGACACTGGAGCTCCTTGCACGGAAGGGCTCGTGCCCGGTGTGGGGACATCAGTGACACCAGTGCATCTGGGGCTCTGGTCCTGATTCCGACCCTTGCAAGGACTGTCAGCAACAGAATCAGCTTTCCGAGCTTCTGACAAATTGGAAATAACAACATTTGCCCTGCCTACCTGAGGGGATGGCTGCGAGTTTCAAATCAGCTGATTATAAAGTTACTGGAAAAATGAAGGTGTTACACAACATGAGATAGTGTTCATGACAGCAACATGCGCCAACAGCACTTACTAAATGCTATTACTAGTGATACTTGTTATACACAGAGCAAGCTAACTTACAGGAATGCTGAACACTGAGCTGCCACAGAAAGGGTCCCCTTTCCCTAAAAACATGTAGAAATGCTAGGCCTACTTAGCACCGATATTTTTAAAACGTGGGAAGAGAAACTCTAGGTACTAGGTAACCAGAAAGATTCACAATTAGAGAAATCAGTGGGCACTGATTTTAATCTTTGGTTTTAATCTCCCGTGGGGACACAGAACTTGGCCTTTGGTCTACATGACGGAGAAAAGAACAGTCATTGTTTAAAACCTAACATCTGGAAAGGGGACAATAAAACTCTACCCACCGGACCAGGGAAGTTGCAAGGAAGCTTACCTTCTGTCCAGGACCATAAATGGGAGAAAAACAAAAAGAAACAGACCTGTAATAAATCCATACTCCAAGCCTGTGCCAAAGTGGGTATGAGGTCCACAGTTATACTGACTGGGGGTGCATGAACCCAAGCTAAGAAGTTAACAGTAAATACAGGTCAGGACTTACAAAAGCCTCATAGGAAAAAAAAATGAGCTTGCTCACACTCTCTCTCTCTCCCTCTTGCATGCATGTATACAAACACACACACACACACACACACACAAATTATAAACTGAACTAGGCAATAATCTACACTCTTAAGGAGAGTCTATAGACGTAGTGGGAGATTTAATGCTCCTAGGATCAGAGATAATAGAATAATCTGAAAGAGGCTAAGAAATAAATATCTTAAAAATAACAAAGAGATGAAAGCATCAAAAAATAAATAAAGAGATAAAGAGAACAGGACAGAATAACTATGAAGACAAAAGCAAATTTTAAACGACCAAATAAAACTTTGAGCGATTACATTTAGTCACTGAAATAATAAACACAATGAACTGATAAACAGATTACGAAAAAGCTTAAAGAATTAACTGGAAGAGCTAAGTAATAACTCACAATACAGCAGTGACAGAGAGAGAGACAGAAAACACAAAAGAGATAAAACAGACAATGTGAAAGAGAAGTAAATGTCCAACAGGAGTTACAGAAACAGATACTGACAGAGAATTGGAAAAATGCAATATGTGAAGAAATAATAGGTGAGAATTTTCCAGAACAGAGGAAAGACACAATCTCCATATTGAAGAAGCCTGAGTCCAAAGCAAGATAAATTAAGAGGACTCCACACATAGGTACATGATGATAGTGAAATTGTAAAACATCTAAGACACAAATAAAAATTCAAAATCACCAGAGAACAGAGCCATTTACCTACACAGAAATGACAATGAGATTGACAGCAAACCTGTTATCATCACTTATGGAGGCCAGAAGACATGCAGGAGAATCTCCAAAGCACTGAAGGAAAATAATTTAACCAAGATTTCTATCATCAGCTGAACTTTCAATAGAGAGGTCAAATGAGACCTTCTGAGTCAAAGACTAAGAGACATTACCACTCTCAGACTGTCACTGGCAGTGCTGCTGGGCAGAAGTGCTCAAACCTGAGGGGGCACCGGAATCCTGGGAGAGCTGTTAAAACAAAGACTGCTGTCCCACCCCCAGAGGTGCTGATTCAGTAGGTCTGGGGTAGGAACTGAAAACCTGCATTTCTAACAAGCTCTCAGGTAATACTGATACTCTGGTCCGCAGACCACACACTAAGAACTATAAACTGTACTAGACTTCACTAAGATCAAAACTCACCCCAGAAAAAAAATGGATGGAAGAACCATGGTGGGAGAACCAATGGTGGGCAAAGAAATTTGTTTACATTTGGTAAAATTAAATCAGTATGGACAGTAGGGAGAAAAAAAATAAAATATATTAATGACTATGTGCCTATTAGGAAAGTTTAAAGACAAGGTAGTTTTAATATTCCACCCAACAATGACGTGGCAAATGGGAGTGGGAAGAATGACATTCAAGTTCCCTGAGGTCCTGATGGCAAGGAGAGTAGACAGTGATTCATTTTAACCCTAAGTCAAGTATGTTGGTTACAAAGTTTAATGTGAGAGCTAAAAGAATAGAAATAGAAAGTACAGCCTGCAAGCACATAGAGAAAATAAAAGAGAGAGTACTCTATCAATTGAATAAAAGGCAAGAAAGAAGATAAAATATCACGCGAGAGAAAAGATATGCTAAGCAAATACGAACAAAGAGAGAAAGAGAATGTAGTTACATACATCTCAGACAACATCGACAGAGCAACAATCACCACGGAGACCCACACAACTATCCTGATTAGATCCAACAGCAAAACAGCAAAGAGAATGTAGATAATTTGAACACCACAGGCTTCACCTAACGGACACATAAAGAACTCTATATTCAACCAGAGACACAATACACGTTCTTTTTAAACAGAAAAAGAACATTTACAAAAAATGATCAAGCTTCAACTTCCAATAATAAACATTCTATAGACAATATTCTCTGACCATAATGCGATAAAATTAAAACTCAATTAAAAAATGAATAGGCACAATCCTCCCATGCTCTTAGAAACTAAAAAGCATATTTTAAATAATTTATAAGTCAAGAAGAAAAATCAAATGAAAACTGCCAAATATTTAGAACTGAATGACAGCAAAGTCCAAATGTCTACACTAAGTTGATAATTACTTAAATACACATTCTCCTATTGAAAGCAATATAATGAATAATAATAACATCAACGAAGGAGTAAACAAGGCTCTTCTATTAACAGAAAACACAGAGCTCTTTCTTGGGGGCAAATCTACTTGGCTTTATGATGCTAAGCAATTTTCAGTAAGATTTAATAAGGACTAGCAGTGTTTGAGTGACGGTCGGTAATTGGTAAGTGATAAAAATATTTGAAAAGGCTTCAAAGTTATGTCAAAAGTCTTCCGCCACTTAAAAAGAATAGTTTCTTGAATTTACCTTGTTCTAATGATGTAGAAGAGAATATAATATTCTAACAAACAACTGTGACTGTGAATATATATATCAAAAGGAATCATCAGAGTAAGGCAGTGTTTAAGGCACATAGAGAAAAAAGTTGACTGTTTTTACCCAGGTATTACTGGGCACTTTGCCTAGGAAATAGTACCCAAGTGACTGAACAAATCCAACAAATAACTAATGGGAGTCAGTTACCAGGGCACATTTGCAATGTAACATCTTTTAAGTTTTCAAATGGACGTATCTTACTAATTCAAAACATAATTTGAATGGAATCAGATTAAAGCAATGAAATTGGAATTTTAAATCTACCAACTGGCCTCTTAGCCCAGCATGTGATATAACAAACTTCAGTTACTTCTGCTCCTCTAGTCTAAGAATCCCAAATTTGCAATCTTCTGCTGATCGCAGTACATCTCCTGTAATTCCAAATTACCTCCCTGCACTCATACAGCCACTGACAAAAGCTGGTGGTGTGCTCTCTGCTGATGAGTGTGGTCCCACTCTACAGACTTGTCAACAAGTGTGAGATACCAAGTGTCTCCTGATGCCCCGGGGAGTGGGGTTCTCACATCGCCTTATGAACACAGAGTGCTGCGGTGTTTTCAGAGGTCATCACGCCTGCATCAGAATTGATTCTTTTTCTACCCGGCATGTATGAGGGGACCATGAGAACATTGTGGGTCAGCAGAGTTCAAAACAGCTCCTGAACTTAGCTACAATCTCACCAAAACTTCTACAGATTTTTGAAAGTTGTAAAAGATTTAAACTTATTGGCATGCATTTATTACTCCTGGCCTAAAGAAATGATAACACTCTATGAAGATAGGGCTTGGTTTTGCTTCATATAAAAAGGAAGGGAGGAAATTTTTATTATACTTATGATCCACACTTTTATAAAGGAGAAGAAAAAATGTTTAATTCTGCTGTCATTATCAAGCTATTTTCTTTTCCTTTATAATGAAATCCGTCTGAAAAGGCACACGCAGCTGTACCTCACCTGGAAACTTCAGTAAGAAGGAGATGGCAGCAAAGTACTCCATTTCTAGTCAACTACTCAATCACACCAGTCCCTTGACACCATTGTTATCAGTAATACACAAAAAACATGTAAACATGTAACCAAAGTCTTATACTGAAGAGGCAGAATTTGAAAATACTGACCGGACCAGTAATAGCTGGGTTCTGCAGTCTCGGGTCTTCCCACTGAGTAATTTTGCTATCTGAAAATGTTTAAAAAAAAAAAAAAATCAGAACATTAGTTCATATCTATTCTATGTAAAGAAAGCTTTAGAAAGAAGTATTTCTGGATTCTTCAAAAGCTGTCCAGTCCCCCACCCTGTGTTCTAAAGACAAATTAGTATTTCAGAGTTAGCAGGTAACTATACTCTATACGGCAACCCCTCTCACATACTGTTTAGTTAAAACCACTCAATCAAAAATGCACAACTAAAGAGAAACCAGCTATTCGTACTGTTTTGGGCAAACAACTTGCTAAAATGGGAATTATAAACCCCTGTTCTTTCAAGGATTTATAACTTGATCTTGATTTTCACTTAATTGAAAAAAGGCATTTAAGAAGTCTTAGCTTCCCAAAAGGCTAACAAACACAGGATTTTCTTCTCATTTTAAATACTTTTCTCTTTACTTATGGTGTTGAAAAACTGCTTTCAATTAAGAATCCTGCATCGAACAAATGAATAATCTATTACATGCGTCACTCATATGCACACAAAAATCAAAGCAGCTGAGGCAGTCCAAAAAAGAGAATTAGATGCAGCAGAGGAAGATTACGGAGCATGGTTTCTGTTTGGTCATGTTGGCAAAAGGTGGTTTGCTTTCTTCCAAGTGAGTTAATGTGAACAAGATTGTTCAATGCTATCTATACCATTACTTGTGTAGGTGATATCACTCAGGGTTTGTAACCGTGCATAATTAAAAAGACCTTATGGATTCCTGTGTGTATACTGGGGTGGAGTGGAGGGAGGGAGAATGCGGTGGACTCACATGAAAAGTACGGAGGGGCAGACTGGGGAGAGTAGGTTCTCTGGAGTTTTTGGATCTCTAGGTTAGTAAAAAAAAAAAAAAAAAAAAAAAAAAAAAAAAAAGAAGAACAAAAGTATTCAAAAAGTAAAGGGTGGCCAGGAGCAGTGGCTCATGCCTGTAATCCCAATACTTTGGGGGGCTGAGGCAGGAGGATCACTTGAAGCCAGGAGTTCAGGCCCAACCTGGGAAACATAGTGAGGACCCATCTCTACAAAAGGTTAAAAAAAGAAATTAGCCAGGTGTGGTGGTGTACACCTGTAGTCCTAGCTACTTGGGAGGCTGAGGTGGGAGGATCGCTTGAGCCCAGGGGGAGGCTGCAGTGAGCTATGATTGTGCCACTATGCTCCAGCCTGATCTACAGAGCAAGACCCTGTCTCGGGGGCTCGGTGGGGCGGGTGCGGGGGAAGAATATTGATTCTGTTTATTTTCTGGATACACTGTAAGTGGGCTGATAAGAATAATTAGTGAATTCTGTTTTAACGACCACATCAGGAATTTTAAAAAGCCTTATCATTATTTTAATAAAAGCAGACGAAAAGCTAAGGAAAAAAAAAAAAAGCTACCAAAGCAAGTGATGATTCCAGAATCTTTTGTTTTCATGCTGTCAGAAAATTTACATGAAAAATCTCAACTGTTTGAGAGAATCTCGATGGAAGCAAAAGGCATTTTTGGGTCCCTTACCTTTCATGGAAGACTTTGGAAAGTAAAAGCTGCTATTGTGATGGAAAACAAGAGAAAAGAAAACCAAATAAAGGAAACGGAATACAGCTGAGTAAAAACTGCCTTAAAACACCAACTTGGATTATAACCGTATCAATGGATATTGTCATCAAAGCAAAAAATAAATTAACAACTCCTGACTCATGGGGATTCGCAAGTCCTCAGACCAGACCCGAACTTCATGCTCCATCCTGGACATCTGCACCTGGGTTTCCCATAAGCACTTCAGCTCAACTTTACCAAAACCAAACCTCTCATCACCCAACACCAAAATTGGTAAAGTTACCTTCATTCCAACGTGCAGTATCACAATCCACTCACTGTCCCAATCAGGAACCTGGCCGTGTCATTCACTCTGGTGGCCCTGGACCAATCCTCTCTCTCCCTGATAAGCTTCTTGCTAGAGAGCTCATTTTTTTTCTGAACTGTTCTCTGGGCATCACTGGGAATTGTCTCAAACCCCCTGGTTCAAGACATCCTCTACAGCTCTGCCAAAAGGATCTCTCTAAAGAACGATTTCGATCCCATCCCTCCCCTCTGGGAAATCCCCTGGGAGCTCCCCACTGCCTGTGGCTTGAGCCTGAGTCCCCACACCTGGCAGACACCCTTTGGCTTGGCCTGCGTGCCACGCTGGCCCCTGCGGCACACTAGCTGTTTGGAGCAATGCTGCGTTTCTCAGAACGTGGCAGCATCTGCACATATTCACACACCTCCACACATCCTAGGATCACTCTTCCCAGGGCTTTGCCTGTCTCAATCCTACTCAGTGTTTGTCAACCATCTAAAAAGTGACCCATTCCCTCAGGGCCCATCCCTGTGCCCAACCACCTCCCAAGCAGATGCAGTCCTTGCCTCTTCTGTTTCTGTGTAACAACTGATCCACTCCTCTGATACTTGAAATATCTCCCGCTACTTCCCACTGGACTTAAGCTCCTCGAGGACAGGGACTGTGTGTTATTCATCTTTGCAACCCCCTCTCTACCACTTAAGACCAGTCCCAGCAGGTAACAGGAACTTAGTGCATTATTTTTTTTAATGACTGAATGAAGCTGATGGTGAAAACAAAGTCCCTTTAAAAACAGCCTAAGCTTTTGGAACAACACAAGTTTTTACATGGTTATGATGGAGAATTCTGCAGTGAAGTATGGTCAGTGTATGAAAGTATGGGGTAGCCAGTTATTCTTTTTTTTTTTTTTAAGAACTTTGGAGTTTAAACTTGCTTTTCCTCTTTGAGATATTATATTTCAAATAAAAGGACAAGAAGGAAGTGGAAGGATGAGAAACTCAGTTTAGTCACGATGAACAGGTCCAGTAAGACTGTTGATAGGAAAGACTAAAATAGGACTTTACAAAGTCACTGGAATTCAATTTTCTCTCCTAATGTTGTAGACAGGATACCTGTGACCAATTACTCAGCTGCTGGGCCTGTCTGGTCTTTAAGAAGAATGACATCATTCCTACAAGATATAGAGATTCAGTTCAAGACTTTTCCTTAACCTCCCACCCTAGGCCTGAGAGCCAGGAGCCATTCCATAGACAGTAACCAAAGGAATCAAGGAGTCCAAAGAGGTTAGTCTCGATCATTCGTTGCTTTTGAAATTAAATCTTTAAGAGGGCTGAGTATTGTTATTCTTGAAAATGTCTAACTCCTCAGGAAAAACTTACAAAGCAGAAATAATCAATTATTGAAAAGACAAGTGCGTCTCGTCATCTCATCTGTAATTCCACGTGGACCCACGTGCCAGGTATGCTGGGAGACAGGAGGACTCTAAGCAATTTACAAGTTAACGGCGTTCACAGCATTGTGGCATACGCAGGCATAACCTGGTTCCTGTCCTGTAGGCATTATGACAGCAGAATCAGATGCTGAGTTTTGCTAGAAGATTGTTTAGAAAAAGAGGCTTTATTCTGATGGAAAGGACATTTCTAAATGTTATCTTCCAGGTAATTCAACCCATTTGGAATGTATGTGTCAGCCTGATAAAGCCTCTTCAAAAGACAGGTATTCTGCAGTTTTCACACACTGAATGTTGTGGAAAGGCCAATGACTTGAACTGTTTCATTGATGTGTACTGTGCTACAGCTTTCCGTTGAGTAAATCTTGATGAATTATGGTAGAAATGTAGCATGAACAGCTAAGGAGGCAGCACTCATAAATCCTTTTCTTAAATGGTTTTTGGTCACTTAATTTATGCTATATCTCTTTAACAGAATCTTTCAATACGGTTATGCAAAGGCAAAATAAATTTTAATCTCTAAGTCAATGGCCACAAGTATCATATTGGCACAGCTTAGTTGCATCAGGCTCTGTACAGAGTATACACGGAGCCTCGGGGATGCTGTTCTAGTCAAGAGAAATGAGGAAATGTTTGGGCAGAGCGCTGGAGTAACTGCAGAACTGATCAGAAGTAAGCAAAAGCCCAGGCATCTAGCAGGTAGCTACCTTCTTCTACCTTCCAGTAAGCCAGAGTTGGGCCGGTCTCAGGCCGGTGGGGGTGGGGGGTTGGGGGGGGGGCACCTACCGCTCCTCAGGTGAGTTCACTTCACTTTCTGATCAAGCACAGCAACTTCCTAAGAGTTTCACCACTGACCCTCCACGAACCTGATTTCAAGTCACCATGTATCAAGCATCTCCTATAGATTATACTAGGTCTATGACATCAATAGTGAAACAGTCGGTGATTTTTACTATTTTAATGCGCGCTAGGATAGCCCTTTGCAATCGTGTTTTTCTGTTTTTGGCTCCTTGCAGTATACTAAACACATTCACAACATTCTTTTTAGGTTGACCTAAGCCAGATCTCCAGCCGGAAAACCATCACAATATTGTGTGCAATGCTCTCCATGTGTCACACAGACCAAGATGTGTTACCAGTGAAGACCTGTTTTAGTAAAATGATCAGTATTATTCACACCTGTCTGAAAACTGGAATTGTGATGTATAAAAAATACTACAAAGGAAACTTTCTTTTTTTTTTTTTTTGAGACAGTCTCCTCTGTCGCCCAGGCTGGAGTGCAGTGGTATGATCTTGTCTCACCGCAATCTCCACCTCCCAGGTTCAAGCGATTCTCCTGCCTCAGCCATCCGAGTAGCTGGGATTGCAGGTGCACACCACCACACCCAGCTAGTTTTTACTTGTGTTTTTAGTAGAGACGGGGTTTCAGCACGTTGGCCAGGCTAACCTCGAACTCCTGACCTCAACTGATCCTCCCACCTCAGCCTCCCGAAGTGCTGGGATTACAGGCATAAGCTACTGTACCAAGCCGAAAGCTATTATTTTGTTTTTCGTGGGAAAAAGAGGTGTGGCCTGTCTCTCATTTTAGTAAATTCTCTTGAGAATAAAATAATAAATAGCATTTTAAGGAAAAAAGTAGGGTATACACATACATGAAAGCCGGAAAAATACTTTATGTTTACTATGAAATTCTGGAAAGTTGGCAAATCTGCCTTTTTTTTGGATAAAAGACAAAAACTAAGTCTCTGCACCTTGAAATACCTGGTTTAAACAAAGGGTAGCCCACCCTTCTAAATACACCTAAGACTTCTACTTTTAGTTGAATTGTAAACTGCTGGTACTCTTGCTTAATTCCATTTATAATAAGCCCTGAACCCCCAGGGCCTGAAGGTGAAATTCTGTTCACAATGTACTCTGCCTCCTAATAACATCTGAAAAACGTACTATGCCTGTGAGATAGTGACCAGTCCTACACGTGCGAGGATTACTTGCGGCCAGACTTCTCAGGAGGTGGCTCATCAACGTGCTTTCGTTTAGTTATGAAAGTGTGAAGCCCGGGAAACCTGGTGGGACTTTCTGTTCATGAACCAAATGAAAGCAAAGACCAAGATACTACCAAATGGCACACACGGTTGAAACCTGACATCTATTTGAAGGCTTCTTTTTAATATACTTTTTCAGAAATTTTAAGGGACATAGAAATATGATTCCATGAAGAACATGGCACCTCCAAAAAGAATGAGAAAAAAAAAATCCCACTGGCTAAAAAGCAAACTTATATTAGTGGAACTTTTAGTTGGAATGAGAAACCACACATTATTCATAGGTGCTGGAGCAAATATCTATAGCAAATATACTACAATTTCTAGAAAATACATATATATTAGTGTCGTGGGTGCAAGGAAACATGCTGTGAATAGAAAATAAGGTCAGAGAGGGCATCCTGCCATAGGACCCTTGAAGGCAGTGTCTTAAAAAACTTACATGCTGCTTCAAGCACTGTTCACAGATTTTTGACTAAATCATCATTTCTAATCTTATTTTCTATTACCAGAGTGTATTTATTAAATGTGCAAAAGTCAAGGGATCAACAATCAAAATGTGGTTTACAAATTAAAAAAAAACCATGTTAATAGGTCACAAGATCAGATTGCGTGAAAGCTTGATGGGCTACTTTAAGCAAACTTGGGGTGAATGCACAGTACCGTATGAAGGCACTGATTCTCTGGTATCATTTTCTCCACATAACACCTGGCTACCTAGATAAAGAGTAAAATGACAAAGCTTTCACTATGATGTCTGAATTACTCCCTTCCCTCTAACCCGCAACACCTGTGTGTCCATAACAGCGCCTACTTACTATGATCAATATAAAACGTTCGGCCATCCAGGTGAATTCTTTCTTCCCAGCCAGGCTAGTATCCGGGGAAGGAAGGGAGACAGAAAATACAAACATTAGCTAGGAGTTCCAAAATCAAAGGCAACATTTAAAAACCACAGGACACCTTTGTTCTCTTTTCTGCTAGGGTACATTTATGCATTGAGCATGAACTAAATATGAACACTTCAAGTTAACTCCTGACAATGTCTAGCAACACCCTTTATCACATGCTCAGGTCTCAGATGTGCTGAGTATATGAAGAACAGGAAATGGGCTGCCAGCTCAAAAGCTTCAAAGGGAAACTGTAGCATTCCATGGAACAGGGGAGTTTGAAGTTGAGTACCATTTAATTAAATAAATACTAAGTATTAAAGGAAGGGAAGAGGGGGTTAATATAAAAATGTTAGACACGGTTACTGTATTTATATTGTCCAGGCAGTTGATGATCTAATATTGGTATTATCTACCACGAACTTTTACTAGTCAAGCTCAGGAACTAAACGGATTTGGAGAATTTTTTCAAGATAAAGCTGGTATGCCCTCATTATCTAAACTATCCGTATTTGCTATCTGAACCTCAGGAATCCAACAGATTCAGAAAAAATGCTTTCTTTTGTTTTCTAAACTCACGCTCTGGTTCTTTCTGTTTGAACCCAGGAACCAAACAGATTTGGTGTGGGACACCTGTATAACCTAATGAATAATGATTGAACCTTAACCTTCGCAGCCTCAAATGTTGCCCTAATATACCAGGCAACAAAAAGGTTCTTACACTTGGAAAACAACCACAAAAATTCCCATTTAAAAACAGCCTTGGAGTCCATCCACTGCCCTGTCACCCCCTACGGCTTTTTCAAATTGAGAGTGAGTTGTTGAGGAGGATGTATGTGAAGGTTTCATTCAAAATCCAATTTTAAGTATATAGCTCAACTCCTACTGAGCCGTCACCAACAAGGGAGAAAAAAACTTAAAAAATCTGCAGGTTAAATGACTTATAGAAACTTTCTATGACTAATTAGACCTTCTTCTGCCATACTATTTTCATTACTTTGGTTCTGATGATTTAATCAGCAATATGGCTGGAACTCAGTGGTTGCTAAGTGACAAAATAAGTGAGTGCCACTTAAATTGTCACCTGCAGAGAATGTCTCTTGAGCATCCTGTGGACAAGTTCTATCTTCCACTAGAAGTTAACAATTCAGAAACCTCTTTCATAAGTACTGGATATCACATGAACTATAATGTACGATTACAGTTCAGCTAAACACTTAAATTCTATTAAGAAACACAAACCAATGAGATCCACGAAGCCTGGAGATAGAGAAGGTCCACAGGGCCTCTCCATCAACATAGAGCGGATAAAGGAACAAACACTTTCAGACCATTCCATGTGTCTCCAGTGTACTCACAGGAAGGGGACCAAGGTCATTGGGGTTTAAAGATGTCTTTGACCGCATATGCACTGGAAATTTCAAACGTGGATCTTCCTGCAAGAAAAATGTAAAAGACAGTAGACGCTAAGTGGAAGTATCTGTGTGCAGGTACTGGGTGCTCTTCTTCTTGAGCTGTTTGTTTCAAGGCAACCAGACTGTCCACGCCTGGAGCGTGAGATAGGTCCCATCTCTGCTTTGTACAGGAAGCCTGGCTGACCGTCTCCTGAGACAGGCTGTACTCTTCCTTCTTGTACTTGGTGGAAGGAGGAGGGTCAGAATATTTACATGAAAGGTTAATCATTTCCCCCAAGACCTCGAGAAGGGGAAAGGGCAGAGAGCCCCAGCAGTGATGTTACTAGGGAAACCAGAATGGAGGGTGCCAGTGAATGTAGCACAAAGAGGGAGGGGGGACAATGGTTTCGAAATCTCTCCATGGGTCCTGCGCCCCCGGCGAGGGGAGCCAGCCTAACACGTTAGGGAATAGGCCCCTCTGCCACACCCCGCTTCAGCACTTGTGTTCCCCTCCATTCCTTCCTGAACTCAGCAGAGAATGTGAATCTGGTCCGTGAAGTCACGTGGCTACTCCAGGGAGGGCCGCCTTCCTCAG
Organism: Macaca fascicularis; assembly: GCF_037993035.2. Classification (NCBI taxonomy): domain Eukaryota; kingdom Metazoa; phylum Chordata; class Mammalia; order Primates; family Cercopithecidae; genus Macaca; species Macaca fascicularis. Next base: position 22,625,915 of record NC_088392.1, read on the forward strand.
GCAAAGTCACAAAGTTATGATACGACTTTACTGAGATTCTTGGCCAAGTTCTGCAGATTAAGTTCTCATTTATGCCTTAATATTTAAAAGTTTACAAAACATTTTTCTTAAAGCATAGGCTTCATAAGATACCACAGAGAATCAACAAAAGAGAAACATGTACTCTGACATCTTGGGTCAGGCTGCATGATTTACAAGGCATGGTCAGATGTATGATATTGCAACAGACCCTTGTTAGGAGGTTGGGCATATGTTCTGTTTCTTTAGATGAGGAAATGGAGTTTCAGAGAGAACAAGATGTTGCCCAAAGGTTATGACCCAGAGTCCAGGAGCTGACTCTTACTTATGGAGACCCCGTTAAAATGCAGTGTAGGCTGGTTGCGGTGGTTCACGCCTGCAATCCCAGCACTTCGGGAGGCTCAGGTGGGCACATCATTTGAGGTCAGGAGTTTGAGACCAGCCTGGCCAACATGGTGAAACTCCATTCCTACTAAAAATACAAAAATTAACCGGGTGTGGTGGCGTGCACCTGTAGTCCCAGCTACTCGGGAGGTTGAGGTAGGAGAACTGCTTGAACCTGGAAGGTAGAGGTTGCAGTGAGCCAAGATTGTGCCACTGAACTCCAGGCTGGGCAGCAGAGTAAGACTCCATCTCAAAAAAAAAAAAAAAAAAAAAAAAAGAAAAAGAAAAAGAAAAAGAAATGCGCTGTTAAGGCCAGATGTGGTGGCTCACACTCGTAATCTCAGCACTTTGGGAGGCCAAGGCAGGAAGACTACTTGAGCCCAGGAGTTCGAGACCATTCTGGGCAACAAAGCAAAACCCTATCTCTGCAAAAAACACAAACAATGAGCTGAGTGTGGTGGTGCATGCCTACCTTAGCTACCTGAAAGGCTGAGGTGGGAAGATCACCTGAGCCTAGGAGGTCAAGGCTGCAGCGAGCCGTAAACTGTGACCGTGCCCCTGTACTCCAGTCTGGGTGACGCAGAGAGTCTTGCCTCCAAAAAAAAAAATAAATAAAAAGGAGAATCCATATCTTTACATTAAAAAAAAAAAAACACACTGTCAACCAAATAAGCTTAAGGTTAAAAAAAGTAAACTGTTAAGACATTTGATATCAGCTTCATTTAATTTTGTAATAGGGCCTTTGCTGCTGCCAAATTACTAGATTTTTCTGCTTCCTAAGTCAACCATGTAAGTCATAGTATCACTGAATCATAATCATAGATCTTGGGAACTGGCAAGAATCAAAAAAGACCATAAATAACAAAAATCAACCTTTGCTTCTTGCTAGTTAGGTGAACTTTTAAATGAAGAAAGAAATCATGTTAGCAGTTTGTGATACATACTGACCCTGAACCCAATATATTTTTCTAAAAGGCTAAGCAGAGGCACAAAATAATTCAGTATTCTGCAGTACACTGACATACACAGAACATAAAGAAATACGCTAAGCAGATTTAGGATTGAGAAGGTCCAAGAAGCTGATAATCTGGTAAACATTTGTGACTGGTTAACTACAAACAGAGGAAAAACTGAAAGCACTGAATTTCTCAAAAGCTACCCACTCAATGCTAACTCTGATCTGGACCAGGTAACGCCACAACCAGCGGGGGATCCTTGGGTTTCCACCTAGCCAATGACCACACCAGGTTTACAGAAAGCTAAGGACGGCTATTACATGAAAGAGGGCAGGGTTTCTGAATGCCACACACAAGGCCAGTCTGGCCTTGGAATCGCACGTACGCTGCCGTGAAAGACAATCAGCCCTATTGGTAAAAGCCTGGTGATTTAAAGGTGGAGGGGAGCAAAAAGAAGCTGAAATTAGAGAAAAGTGTCAGGGGGGCAGTGACGGGCAGAGCATGAAGTATAAAGTCAGCTGAATTTCAAAGGTCTGCTAAAGTGGCCTTGCGTGGAAACCCAGACTTCACAGACTGTGAGGGCCAGAGGCCTTGAGGCTTATAATATTATTTCATTATATCAACAATAATAAAAATAATGGCAGCAGCTGCCATGAATCAGCTCTGAGGGCTAAGGCTAGTGGTCACCCCCGAACCCCCACTCCCACCGAGCCACTCAAGGAGGCAGGCATCTCTCTTTAGTTGACAGGGCACGTGAAGTGGTGGTCAAGGCTCTCTATTAGCTATGGACAACTTCAGGCTGATGAGAAGGTAGGATACTAACGAGGTCTCAGATGCCATGAAAATAAATGATCCAATGCATAAAGCATGCTTGGTTGTTTCTTCCTTTCTTCAGTGTCATACGGGAACTCTTTCATGTGTAATATAAAATTGCTTCCCTCCATCAAGTTCAAAGTGTTTTTAAACAGGATGCAAAGAGCAGTATCTTTTTAAAAAGGGCTTTCCTAATTCAAAATATATAAAACACAGGGATTTAAAAAAAATGTGCCTCTTTTCTTTATCTTTTCCATCCTGGAAGAGACCAGCAACCATGCCTAGGGTAATGAGTTTCATTACTTTGAACTTGGATGGAAAACAAATCTGCAACTTAACTAGGGTGTAATCTTTCTTGCTACAAAAATAAGCCCATGCTTCATCCTGTGAAAGGCATATATACACTAACACGGGTTTAGGATCCCTCACCCATAATGCTTGGGACCAGAGGGGCTTTGAATTTCAAAATATTTGCAGTTATACTTACCAGTTCAGCAGCCCTCATCTGAGAATCTGAAATGCTCCAACAAGCATTTATTGCCTGAGTGTCATGTCAGTGCTCACAAAGTTTCAGACTTTGGATAAGTTGGATTTTGAATCTTTAAACTAGGGATACTCAACCTGTATACACGTGCTCTGAGCTGCTGAGGATCCTCGGCACATCCCTCCCAAGCCCCTAGTCTCCTGCATGCATTCCCTGAAAGGCCTGACCCAGGCGGGGAACAAAGCCAATCATTGTTTGTTTGTTTGAATGAGGCTAAACTTGGCCCGGCAGGGTGTCTCATGCCCATAATCCCAGCACTTTGGGAGGCCGAGGCGGTAGGATCACTTGAGGTCAGGAGTTCGAGACCAGCCTGGCCAATACAGTGAAACCCGTCTGTACCAAAACAAAACAAAACAAAACAAAAATTAGCTGGTGTGGTGGCATGGGCCTGTAATCCCAGCTACTCAGGAGGGTGAGGCAAGAGAATTGCTTGAACCCGGGAGACAGAGGTTGCAGCGAGCTGAGATTGCACTATTACACTCCAACTTGGGTGAGAGTGAGACTCTGTCTCAAAAAAAAAAAAAAAAAAAAAAAAAAAAGAATAAGGCCAAACTTTATCCAAACAGTGATGGCATACTGCCTTTATCTGTGTGTCTGTCTGTAAAAGGTCATGTTTTATGACATATTTCAATAAATTTTTTAAATTTCTCAATGTATAGAGGGGAAATGTCCTGATACTTTTCAAGCTTCTGGTTGGTGTAAGAATCAATAGTGCCCAGGCTGATGGGGGAAGCAGTGTTATTTTCATCATTTTCAACCTGTACTACCAGTTTTTTTCCTTTTTCTATTCTAATGCTCAAATTTAAGGATAGCTATGCTGTTCTCTCATTTGTTCTCTTCCTCTTTCAAAATGAGAATGCTTATACACTGTTGGTGAAAATAAAAATTAGTACGACCTCTATGGAAAAATAAATAAATTAAAAATAAAAATCAAAGCAAACCCCAAAACCAACTCAAGACAGATTTTTAAGCTGCAAATTATCTTTATGCATCTCTCTGGCTCTTCATCTTTTGTCAAAATGAACAGGCAATTTAGAGTGTGTCTCCCGCAGGGAGAATCCTGCCTAGGCCTTTGTTTAGAAGCAGTAAAGCAGCTGTGTCAGCACATCTGAATTTGCTTAAGAAGGGGAGTAACTTGTGGAATTTCCAGTTGTTACCTGGAGGATTTTCCACACTAGCAGCAGTAACAAAATGTTGTTCTAACAGATTATAATTTTAAATCAGTAAATTAGTCAATAACAAGTATCTGGGTAAAAAGGGACAACTGGAAATTAAAAATGGGTTTCATTCAGCAACGTTGCAAGCAATAAATAAAGCGAGTGCTGTTTCATTTAAAATACAATCTGCCCAGCTGCAATTACACTGCCGTTGTGGCTTGAAAGGCTGTGAAAAGGTTAGGGGATTTGATTACTAAGCTAGTTGAAATTACTAAAATCATAGCTTATGTTGGCAAGCCACAGTGGCTCCTTACACTAATCCATCTACTTTTATATTCGTTAGCCCTTATTTCTGGAGCCAGTTTCTGGCTAAGGACTTGAAATTACAGCAGTGCTATAGTAAATGAGAACACTGGCAGGACAGCCAGGGGTCCCATGGTAATAAGAAAAAAGACATTAAAAAAAAAAAAAAAACCCTTCATAACTGTATTTTCCAACGAGCTGCCTGTCTCTTACTCTTGGCTCACCTGCAAATCTGTAACATTATCTGCAGACTAGTAGGGGAGTCAAACCTACATGTTATTATATGCCTTAGAAGCAGTTATCAGTTTACCAAATGAATGTTACCAGATCTAAATGAGAAATTCTCTTGGCAGGCCATTCCCTTATTTCAAAATAGAAAGAGCTCTTAGAGTGGTTCTCACTTAGGGCTGTTTTGAAATGTGTAGGGCATTTCTGGTCATCACTACGTTGGGGTGGGGGTGGTGGTGACCATCAGCATCTGGTGGCAGGAGCCAAGGTAGTTAAATGGTCTGCAACTGAAGGCACAAATGTCCCTGCCCCAAATGCCAAGAATGCCCTTGAAGACACAGTGTCCCACGAGTCAAAGGATTCTAGGAGCACGCCCTCTAGACCTGCTGGACTGAACTGATACCACCCAATGGGCAAGGCATAAAATGACAGCCCAAATCCCCTTGAGCAGGGCTTGTTCTTGAATCTAAGACTGCTGGCCTATCAAATGGACACACCTAATGTCCATCACTAGAAATGGGAATTAATGGTGTATGTTTATTGTTGATCCAAGACCAAAGAGCTAGGGCCAATGACAATCACCAAAATTCAACCAGTATTCCCATAACATCAGTTTTGAACAAGTAGCACAGATAATAGCAGGACCAAGTTAAACTCTGAGTTAACTCTAGCTAGACAATTCGATGGGGACATAACAGGAAGAAAACCCATCTGCAGCATCAAAAATAGCCAGAAATAAGGGAACCAATTTCAGTTTAATTACAGGTATAGAGATTATACAGCAGAAAAATACCAACTGATTTTCAAAAGAACTATATACTACATTGAAAAAGCCACCCACTGATTCAGCTCAAGAAATAAAGAACTGACAGAGAAATACAAAGATATGCATATTCACCTCTGATTAATCTCATTTTGTTCCAGATAATACAATGTACAGATTCTTTCTTGGGTACAATTCAGGAGTACATGAAACAGTTGCATGGTAAGAAAAATCAATTTTGACAAAATGATCACAAAAAGGAGTATCAGATTTACAACCAAAGTCACTCCATACATCCCCTATCCCATGATTAAGGGCACGGAAATGTAGCTCAGACGTGTGAATACTGATCTGATGTGAACAGTAAAAACTAAAGTGACAAATCAAAAGAAGGTGGGTAATGCCAATAAAAGTGCAAAAAGAAACTGACAAAAGAAAAAATTATTTGAAAATGATTATAACTCCTCTTTGAAAATGATTATAACTCCTTATTTTGTAAGATGGGATCAATTAACAAAATCTTAACAGCACAGAACAGTACCTTTCCATCCAGCATGGTGAACTGTCTAAACTAGAGTTTCCCAGGAGAAAAGGCAGTCCCAGCACTAGTACCAAAGACAGCTATCAGCCTGTGCCCACCCACTCCCACCCACCCATTTGTGCAAGGGCCAGATGCAGGCTGAGGAGACCCTCTGGAAACACCCTTTACAGTCAATCTAATTCCTCTGCAAGAACTACAAACACTGAGTAAGGAAATCAAGGAATTAATGCCAGACTTCACGATGAAAACGGAGCCAAATAAAAGCAGCAGCCTTACCCAGGTTGTGGTCTTTGTGTTATGATCAATGAAGAAGGGCCGGCCGTTTGGCGCTATCCTCATTTCCCAGCCGGGTGGCAAGAAGCTCTGTGTGACTTTGTGTTGTGGTTTGGGGGAGTTGTAAGGTGATGGCTGTGGGGACTGTGGGTTGGAAAGGGTGTCTTTCACAGCCCGACGTACGGGTGAGTCCTTGGCACCCTAAAGAATAACAATTAGCATTAGAACTCTTCAGCAGCTGCGATTCCAATGTGCCAAAATGTACCTGGGTATTGTAGGAGGCTTCTCTTTGGAGGCGGGCAAGAGGGAAGATTCCCAAAACCTGTTTTCTGTCATTCATTTACTTTTAAATCAATCTAACTTTACATTTCCTCTGTTGGATAAACACACAACAATATTAAGTACTTATAATCACCATCCTTTGGTAGCTACTCAGTATGTACCAAAAATACTGTTCTGTACTAAGCATTATGGATGGAGATTTTACAGAGTAGAGAAAAACGTGCCCTTGCTCTTAATGAGCTCACAGTCTAATGAAGAATAGATTGGCAAGTTTTAGAGCACAGAAGAGAAAAACCTACATCAATAAAGACAATGATCTGGAATCTCACAGTTGTTGCCCATGACATTCATATCAGTGTGTGGAAGAGACAGCATCCATTCCCACTTATTGGCATCTGGACCCAGGGCATGGAGAAGCCTACAGTTGTCTCTAAGACACAGTCAAGCTTAGGACCTCAAACCTTTGCTCTTTGGCTTCTCTAACTCTGACATTTGTGATGTTAAAGGATGGCACCAAAACAATACAAACACGACAGAGAGCACAAGCAGATGCCCAGCCACGATGCAGATATGCAAATATGCATCAGAAACATGTATGCCCATAGAATGAAAGACCCTACAGTCGAAAGAAAAAAAATGATCAAAGCAATAGCTATGTTTAAAAACTCAATATCAGCACTTGGTATTTGAAAGACAGATTATGCAATTCTAATGAGGTAACAGGCAAAAAGAAGCGAAACACAACAAGAACGGTGGAAGTCCTGAAAAGAGAGTGCCCACGTCCAGCACAAGTCACTGCGGCCTTAGCCAAATGAGAATGAGAATCAGGTGAGAGAGTCCAGGAATGTTAACTGGGCGAGACAGAGAAGCAGGTAGAAAGGCTGCACAAGAACCTCCTTCACCACCAACACAACGACTGATCAGAGAGAGGAGGTGGCTGCCAAACTGAAGGCAGAGTTAAGAGAGAAGAAAGAATGGGAGTCACAGGACAGAGTGAGTCCAGTTAGATGAGGTAGCCGTCTCACCTCCAGCGGGGCAGATAAAGTTACTGTTGGCGAGCTGAGGCTACGAGGCCGGCGGATCTGAGGCTCGATTAGATGGTTGTTACTGTTTGTGGCTGATCCAGACGCACCATCTTCTGCAAGCTATTTTGGAGGCAAAAACAAGTTAGCTTCATAGGAGGATCTCCCTGTGTGTGTGATTAGGAGCGCGAACCCAAACAACAACGCAAACAGCAATAATAAGAGGTCTGGCCTATTTAAAGCGTGGAGGAAATAATTAAACATAATGATGGGGGAAAGGATGGGGAAACACATTCAAGGGAAATAAAAATGAATCACTAGCCCAGCATAAAAACTAGCCTCAGATTAAAGGCAGGGGGTGGGGGGTGGGGCAGGGAAGAAGCTACACACTGTAATAGGCTCTTACTTTGAAAATATCTTTCACTTCACATTTTAAAAATGTATTCAGTGATAAACTGATTTGGAAAGCAAATTCTTCCTTAGGCTATTATTGTATTTAAAGTAATGCATTTTCTTTGTGAGAAAGCTTTTTACAAATATGACTCTTTCAGAACAATATATAAACACCAGGGAGGGAGGTCGGTCATGTACATTTCGGCTTCTATGGCCTGCGGTTTTAAGTTGGATGGCGATCTTCGTACCTGCATGATAGGTCGAGTCCAAGTTGTGGTTCGATTGTTATGATTGACATAGTATGTGCGCCCCTTAGCATCTTTTCTTTCTTCCCAGCCTGAAGGCAGACCCGGCGTGGTATGTACATAGGCCACTGATGGCTGTTTGTGCAAGAAATCATTATTATTTAATACCTTGCATTTGATTTCTGATCAGTTTAATAAAATAATGTACACCCAGATAATTATTTTCTCTAGACAAAGTTAATTAGTTCTATTTACATAGAAAATACTTCCAAGTGTCTGGAAAACAGCAATAGATTTCCAATAGCTTCAAATCTACTGTGGAATGAACCCCACACAGTTGCAGATCCAAATTCTTACAGAACTTGGTTCTAACACCCCCGTAGTCTTAAATGTAAAGGGTTGCTGCTAAGGTGATCATAGGGGAAGGGAAAAACATTATCATCTGTTCTGGCTACTAAATTCCACTGCCAAACCGGGTAGAGCTTAAAGGTATTTCAAACTGCCCAGTGTCACTGTGTATGAGAGGGATGCTCTGAGTTTCTCCTCGATGTAGCTCCCATGGGGTGCTCTTCTAGCTTAGTCCTAAATTTCTCCATCAGCTTAGGACCCTTACACTGTACCTTTTGGGGCAAAATTTTAAAATCCCAACACACAGCCCCTTCTCTAGGATGCTGACGGTCACACAGTAGCATATAATCTGGAGTACCACCCAGGACATCTGTGTGCCCCAGCTCAGGAAGTCTCCCAGCACCCAGCCTCACACCCGAGGCTGTGTGCACCCAAGTCCGCTGATAGAAGTGTGTTTCTTTGAAGGCGAACACAGCTTGGCAGTCTTTGGATTTAGAGACCTGTCCAACATAGAGTGACTGTATTTAGACAGTCCACATTTGATCACTAGAAGATCCCTGAGAAACAGTCTAAGAAATGCAGTGTGGATGGAGAAACGCTGAAAAACAAGGATGTGTTGATGATGTATGGAGGCACTGGGACAGATGCTGGAGATCAGAGCTGTCCCAGGAAGGCTTGAACGCATAGGTGATGCATGTAAGGTCTGTGCCTGCAAAACAGCTCTAAGCGGGGAAAAGCTCAGAAACCAGAAGCCGACCACAGCTACACCACGGCTCCTAGGACAATCTAAAAGTATAGGAACCCATGCCTTAGGAATAACCTCTCATGTGAGGTTACAAAAGGAAGCTGCTTCTTTTAGAATACTCCTCTTTTCTCTAGCCAGGATCTTCTCCTGTCCCTCCAGATATTTTAGCAGGTGTCATTTTCTTGCTATTAGGCTGAGGATACAAATTTCCTCTGAACCCAACTTCTTCCTGTGCTTATGCCACCTCTTCCCTGCACTACCAACAATGTGTCTTGGTGAAGATGATCACTTGGAGTTCCTTGGTGGACCCCAGGATCTCAAATTAGAGAGGGCACCAACAAGGATGCTGCCAAGTAATTTGGAAACCCCATCTACAGAGAAGCAATATGCTAACCTCACAGGCTTAAAAGCACAATTCAGAGAAGGATCACCTGTGTAAGATCATGAAGCAGCTGATTTTAGATTATGCGTAAGAAAACTTTCTGCTAAAAATGTAGCAACCATTTCCTTAACATTTCCTGAGATAAAGTCCTAAAGCTCCATAAAGATAGTTTATAAAGACAGAGAGACTCAGATCATAGAGCATTCTGGATCCAGGTGTGGAGACTCAGCAGGAGCAGAAGAAACATCAACACTGACTTAATCCTTTCATGAATATTAAACATCAAGGAATTAGCACGCAGTCCTAGTGAAGCTCCTTCCTCCCCTCCCCTCTAGCAGTGATGCCAACACAAAGGGCTACGTGGATCTGGGCACTTCAATGGACTCCTCTGCTGAGCTAAGCTGTAACCTAAGTTCGTGGTCAATTAGTGTATCTGGCAAAGTATGTGCTATCAAGTTTTGACTTACTATTGTTTATCCAATCAATCAAATACTAAATGGAATTTGTTACATTCTCAGGTCCCTCTTCCCAGAGCCCTCCCCTTCCGGTGATCCACCTCCCCCTCTCCCGGGCCCCTTCCCTCCCACAACTCCCCCACAACTCCCCCCGTCCTGCCTCTGGAAAACTCAGCTCTGGAAACCTTAAGGATATTTTTGCAGTTACTGAATCTCTGGAAAGGACACTGAGGAGGCAACTGATAAACTGAACACACTTGGATGTGTCATAGATCATCTCAGAACTGAATCCTAAAGCTGTATGAATTCTAACAACCAGGTTACTTTGTTTTTTTCCTTTTTTTTTTTTTTTTTTTGAGACATAGTCTCGCTCTGTCACCCAGGCTGGAGTACAGTGGCGCAATCTCCACTCACTGCAACCTCTGCCTCCCACGTTCAAGTGATTCTCCTGTCTCAGCCTCCCGAGTAGCTGGGATTACACATGCGCGCCACCATGCCCGGCTAATTTTTGTATTTTTAGTAGCAGGGGGGTTTCACCATGTTGGTCAGGCTGGTCTCGAACTGCTGACTTCAGGTGATCCACCCGCTTCGGCCTCTCAAAGCGCTGGGATTACCGGTGTGAGCCACTGCACCCAGCCATACAGGTTACTTTCATACAGCCACAGTGAACAGCACTAATCAGTTTGTGGAAAATTACGCGTGTAGTACAGAACACTGAATTTGATTAAAATGTTCATTCTCTCTTCTATTGAGAACTGAACTGGCAACCTGTAATTTAGTTACATTTATGTGAGAGGGCCATTTGGAGATGTTTCTTTACAGTGTTCTTTCCAAATGACCACAAAGAACAACCTGTGCTGATGATTTCATTTGTAACTCACACTGCCTCCCACCCTGCGTGGCTAGTTGAGGGGGCAGGACTCAGCTTCTACAGACAGACCATGGAAGGGCCCGCCACGAAGCCAAAACCAGCCTCCTGCTGTTCTATGCTTGTGAGCATGTTCCACACTAGCTTAACAAAAAAGTAATCAAGAAACCAGTTAGAAATTGCGACTTAGCTTAACATTGCACAGCTTTTCATCGTAGACTGAATACACTACTGCTTTGTGATGCCCAAAAGCCATTAGCTAGAACTTCCTAGTGGCTCTTTCATTAAAATAAAGAACATGATTGTAAGCTGCAGAAGTTTCAGTATGCTTTTAAAAATAACCACTTTGATGCTGACCATCACAGATTTGCCAAGACTTGCACCAACCCTGTACTGGTGGCCTTGTGTATTTTTAGAATATATACAACAAAGACTGAAAAGACTGTGATATCCCTCTCCTTTTATCTCATGGGGAGGGCCCTGGCTTAGTCTGCCAGAAAGTGACACCACTGTGCATTTATTTGCCTTAAATCAAAGGGCTGTGGTTTCTTGGCTGAGAATCAGTGCCTGTTTATTAGACTACAGGAATGAAAGCACTATCATAGAAAGAAAGCTATACCAGGACGGTTACTTCAGCACAGCGTATGGAGTCAAAAGGGCAGGGTAGGGGGAGCGGAAAGTCCTTGAATTTTGGGAAATTAACATCCTAGTGCCTTCACATCACTGAATATTGTGTAATTATTAATATGTCCCAGAAGAATGACCATAAGTAAAAATCAAGTTGCTGAGTAATGTCTATACGACATCCCATTTTAAAAAAATAAAATAAAGTGGCACAATGTGTACCTATGTGTACGCAGCCGTATGTCTGAGACAGCACACGCGGAGTGAGATGATATAATCTCACGGTGGCTCCAGCCCAGGACAATACACTTCAGTGTGAGTGACGGGCAGAGGAACAGAGTGGATACCGAAGAGGGAAACACAGGGTGAAGAGACAGAATTGCAAGACAGAAAGTCAAGGGCACTTATGACAAAGGATGGAAGAGAATACCATACAAACAAGAATACCATAAATTAACCTGTGGAAGAGAAACATGCAGGATACAGCTGAAGAGAAACGGATGTGATCCTTTCAAACCTAACTAGGTAGGGAGATCTATCTCTTCTACCAGAGTAGATGAAACACTTAGGAACGAATATTGCCAAGCCTGCGGGAAGAAAAAACCCAACCCATGCTGAAACTCAGTGACGGGGAGGGGAGAGTGCAGGCAAGAAGGCAAGAAAAGGGCAGTCTAAAGTGCCACCCGTGATCTCATTCAGAGGGGTCACCTTGTCCTGCCAGGTGACCCTTGCCATGGAGCCTGGTACTGCAATAATTCCATTCACACTTCATTTACTACATCAGCTACCACAACTCTCCAACGCTACAAGCAGGTTGCAAGGCCAACAAAATACAAAAATAGGTGATATACAGATGATGTTCATCAGCACTGAATTCTACTAAAATTACTTCACAAAATGATCTTGTCCCCCTCGAAGCTCCACTACTCCCACAGAAATTGTAAATGCACAGTGGGAAATAGTTCATGTAGAATTTCTTGAATTCTACTGGAGGCTGCCTCACTCAACACATGACTCACGTAAACCACCGTAGCTCAATACCTTAACCTGAGCTGAGTGTTCCGGGGCTGACTGTTGCCAGTTTGAATTTCCCCTGTACAATGCTGAGCATTAAATTGAAGTCATCAACATCTTTTAGAAAATCAGCAATTGTATACGTAAAGCTATCCACAAGTAATGAGCAGTTACAGCAAAATACAGCACAGGTGAAACAATAAGGAAATTCTTTAAACAGCTACTGCAGTGCAAAGCATAAACTACAAGCTAGCCTAACTTCAGGGATCAAGTAGAAAACAGGCAATTAAAATACATGGTCAAATCTAAGTCACCCACAAACAAGAATACCATAAATTATTCAAAATAATGAATAAGAATGGTTGGCTTACAGAAACATCAATTTTTCTAGATCACTTAGATATCTTAATTATGCTCCCCTGGTATTATGGAAACTTGTTCATTCCTGTGAGGAGACCCCCTGGTGGCAGAGAAAGGGTCACTGGTGCATTCTGGAGACAAGAAAAGTCTAACCCCCTGTTAGAAATGTGGTAGGGGAGATACAGAAAAGAGAATGGCCCTGGGAACACCCAGAAATCACACTCAGTCTCATGCAATTCCTGTGGCTTCTCTGATTATCTTCCAACCAAATTATTTTTACCACGCATTCTAAGGAAAAGGAAAAACTTATCAGGAGTACAAACACTTAAAGCCAAAAATATCTTCTAAATGGTAAAGTTAGACGCACTTAACCAAAGCCTGATAGTATTCCTGAGAAAATTATGTGGAACTAAAAAATCATTCTATCTTACCCAGTACCTTTAAATAATCCCAAAATGAGAAGCTTAAAATAAGAAATGTGTGCAGCTTTGTAGCACAAAGGAGCTAATCTTATTTTTAAAAAGAGCGTATATTCACCACTACATGAAATATTAAAACTGCCCCACAGCCTCTTGCCATTGATGTCTGATAAAGTGGATCATTACCGTTGGTTCCTCACCACCCGTGACAGTTGATGAACGTGCTCTCCTAGCTGGGGCACTGGGCTGTGAATGATAATTTACATCAGTAAAATGCACTTAGGGGATGACCCACGGCTGTCTGAATCAGGGACCACTGTTGTGGCAGCGCTGTAAGGCAGGTGACATGAGATCAGAATCCCTGAAACCCACTCTGTCCAGACAAAGCCGAGCAGTCGCTGATGACCAGTAGCACAAAGGAAGCTGACCCCTATGCCACCCGAGGTGGCTCATCCTTGATCTGGGTAAACAATGACAACCTCAAAAGAGTGAGCTGCCTTAGAGAAAAATGGAAAGCTGGTCTGGTTTTGCCCCCCATTATCAAATAATTAGCAGATTCTAAAATCCGCCAACACTCAAAACTCAAGAGGCCACTGGTGATCAGTGAGTTTACAGCATCATAAAGTACAAAGAAAGAGGGAGGAATCACCAGTTTCCAGGAAAGTGAGCTCTTTGGGAAATAAAATTGACATTGATTTTGAAAAGGAGAGAAAGTGCCATTCGTTCAAGGAAAATCACAGATCATGAGGCTGAGAAGGATCCCACCAGTCCATCTCAGTTAATTGTTTTGTTTGTGGGGCCCTGTACTGAAACCATCCCAGAAAAGATGCTCTTCTCAAGCTTATTATTAAGTCTCTCCAGCGTAAGTCACAAATGACTCGATTATTTTGGCTGCTTCCTTGACTAGTATACTCATTAATTTTTTCTCAAACATAAAAAATGAAAACCTAGGCCGAAATATCCTTTGAAGTCAAGAAAAAACATACACGAGAGGGAAGACACTGTAATTTCAAAAACCTTAAATGCACTTTTCCCCCTTCAAATTCATACATAATACATTATTAGTCTTAAAAATGATCAAGGTTTTAGAGCAACAGACAAAAACTGTCAAGGTAAAATATCAAATTGAACACGTTAAAACCACATATTTTCACCTCCAAAAGAAGAAACAAATTTATGTAAAATTTCTCATTTTTAATGTGTACATCAAACATCTCTCAAGGCAGTTCTAGTCTAGCTTCCAACTTGAATATTTATTTTTACATACATCAGATGTTACAAAATTCCCTACACTTCTATGTTTGCTGATAGCTATTAAAATGATGAGAGAGTTGGAAAGAATTATAGCCAATTCCTGGTGAGCAGAGCTGCCTTTAAAGAGAAGGTACAGAGGCTCTGTAGAGTTCAGACTTCAGGTCATTAGAAAGAGAAAGGAACATGTGGATGGTCGCCCAGAAGAGTTCTTCCCGGTTAAAGGGACTCGTGTTTTCAAAGTACAGATCACTGGAGCATAACTATAGTAACTCAGTAAAATAAAAGGAATTACGAATGTACCAAGAAGTTTAAGTGAGCAAATCAAAATTGGTATAAATTTGGGTGAAAAACTAAAGCAGTGAAGGTTCCAGCATTTTAGAGATGGGTGGCAGTAACAATTCTCTGTACTGGAAATCCACTTTCCTAGGGCAATTTGCCAGGAAATTTAAAAACATCTCATTTATATGGTAAATAAATTTACACAGGAAAAACTCTTTTTGCAGCAGCCCAGATGATTGTAAATGAAAGCCCAAAAAGTTAACTGATGACTGGAAATTAGCATGGGTTACCGGTGGTAGATGGCCCTGTTCTGCAACCGCATCGGTGACACTGCATGACCTCAACCTTGAGGAGGGTTCTCTTTGCTGGAAGGAGAAGAAAAGACAGGAAGCATCAAGAAATATATTCTTAAAAGCAACTTTCATTGGTTTAACAAATACATCACTCAACCATATTCACCGCTCTTCGATATTAGAAGGTAATTAAACGAAACATCTTTTCAGAGCAAGGACAGTCATCCTTGAAAAAGTCATCTTCCACTTTAATTTTCAGTTAAGCAGACTGGAATTTTGATTGGTCCTTAGAATTAATGGCAAAAATAAGAGGAGACCAAAACTTTCGGAAGGAGACTCAACAGGACTCTGCAACACTCCAATGCTGCTTTACAAACAGGAAGAAGCTAGCAGTCTTGTAGTTTGCTTTAAGATGCACCCTCCAGGTAAATTTTAATGTGATGTGAATAGAGGGAAAAAGAGGAAGAAACAGTGATATGTGGCTACCCACATTTATTGATTATTACAATTGACAAAGAGTCAGTTGCATCCTATATTCAGAGGAGCTCAGACATCATCTTGGCCTACTTCTGAAAGATCTGGTATTTATAATTTTAGCTGCTGCTGCTTCTTTTTTTCTTGAGACCGAGTCTTGTTCTACTGCCCAGGCTGGAGTGCAGTGGCGTGATCTCAGCTCACTGCAACCTCTGCCTCCTAGGTTCCAGCGATTCTCCTGTCTCAGCCTCCTGAGTAGCTGGGACTACAAGCCCCCGCCATTACACTCGGCTAATTTTTTATATTTTTAGTAGAGATGGGTTTCCCCATATTGGTCAGGCTGGTCTCGACCTCCTGACCTCAGGTGATTCACGCACCTCGGCCTCCCAAAGTACTGGGATTACAGGCGTGAGCCTCCATGCTCAGCCAATTTCAGCTTCTAAGCGGACTTCAAGTATTAAAGACAGGAATAATTAAAAATAGTGAGATCAAGCTAAAATAAAAAAAGATGCAGTGTGTAGTGTCTAATATTCCTCTCACTTGTTTGTATTAGTCTATGTGGTTAAATGAAGCCTAACTGACAGGAATGAAGATTAGCAGCAGGTCACACACAGAAGCCAGAGTCTCCTTATCAGCAAGTTTATCCATGGTATCAATTTCTAGTATTCACTCATTTTTAATATTTTGTGATAAGTAAATGGTACAACAAGACTCTGTGGTAGGGATGGGGGACAATTCACATCTTTCCACACTGGTTACTGTGAAAGAGTCAGTCTTTAATAAAAGCGTCACTGTTGCTCAGGCTGGAGTGCAGTGGCGTGATCTTGGCTCACTGCAACCTCTGCCTCCCGCGTTCAAGAAATTTTTGTGCCTCGGCCTCCTGAGTAGCTGGAACTACAGGTGCACCTCACCACACTCAGCTAAGTTTTGCATTTTTAGTAGAGACAGGGTTTCACCATGTTGGCCAGGCTGGTCTTGAACTCCTGACCTCAGGTGATCTACCTGCTTCAGCCTCTCAAAGTGCTGGCACTACAAGCATGAGCCACTGCGCCCAGCCAAAGCTCAAGTTCTTGCCCTTGAATACAGAGTAATCCCGATAAGCAAATATCCTATTTGACTCTCATTTAACAGTGAACACGATGTGAAAATAATACGATATTGTATTTGGGTCTTAAGGATATTTCATGCATCTAGAATAATTAAATGCAGGAGCTCCCCATTCAAAGAACTAGAATTGCTAACTTACTACTAATGCTGAAGAAAATTACGATGTTTACTTGGTTTACTAAAGGTGTGTTACTGCCATGGATTCTGTGGTACCTCCTTGGTTTTACAGGTTTTAAAAACAGGGCTTCATTGTTTATGTTGTTTCTATAACAACAGTTTTACCAATTCAGATATCCCATATATATGCAATCTCTTTTATCCTGTCCATTTAGTACTACATTTTCATCTTGGCGACACATCTCTTTTTGAAAAAGTCACAGAATTTTAATGTGAAATCACATTAACTGAATGACAAATGCAATTCATGTAATAGAGGCCTATAGTGTCTTTTAAAATAAAAACACCATAATCAAAAGTAACAATTTGTGAGTACTTACTTGCTTTTACATTGCATGCAGTGCTATCATTTCTGTTGGTTATGGTCACAGTAATGATTACTTTGTTTAGGATGCTATTTTCAGTGGAGTGACTACCATCATCTACTATTGCACACCTTTTTTTTTTTTTGAGATGGAGCCTCGCTCTGTTGCCCAGGCTGGAGTGCAGTGGCTAGATCTCAGCTCACTGTAAGCTCCGCCTCCCAGGTTTACGCCATTCTCCTGCCTCAGCCTCCCGGGTAGCTGGGACTACAGGCACCCGCCCCCTCACCTGGCTAGTTTTTTGTATTTTTTAGTAGAGACGGGGTTTCACCGTGTTAGCCAGGATGGTCTCGATCTCCTGACCTCGTGATCCGCCCATCTCGGCCTCCCAAAGTGCTGGGATTACAGCCTTGAGCCACCGCGCCCGGCCTTATTGCACACCTTTAAGTTCAGTTTCTTGAGAAACACTGAGACTTCATTTGCTCTTAATTCTAAGCATAAGCAGGGATTTTCTATGGGTTATTTCTGCACAGTTTTGTATTGTCAAACATGGAAGTCTTTGGGACTGATTCCATTGGGCTCAGGCATTAAGCCCATCTGAAGCTTCTAGAAAGTATGTTTCTGACGGTGGAGAGCCCCAGTTAAAATGCTACCTTGATGACAGTGCCACAATTTCACAACCTTTCTCAAGGTTCATATTCTGGGACTTAGGAGATGTCTTCTATCTCCCATTCAAACCTTGTTTTGGATGAGCCACTTAAGCATCATGCCCTTATTAGCGAAATGAGAATGATAAATCCTGAAGAATATGACTTCAGAGGACTGATTAGGCCTGATGGCTTTTAACTGTTACTGTGAAATACTACCTTTGTGATAAAGGTACTATTTTCATGAGCCTTTTGGCTGGGAAAGGAATTCTACAAGGTCAAAGCTAATAATTACAGACATCATGAAGTTTTACTTCTTTGCGTTCTTTATAAACCAAGAAAGTGTTAGTGGTATAGGGGTGAGCAAAGCTGCCTTCCAAATCAAGAAAGATTCTCACCTGCTTGGGCTAATTTTAGTGTAGCCCTGCTTCTCCTAGGGAAGGAGGAACTTTGGAAAATGTCAGAGTTAGCTGGGAGCTGGAAGACCCTTGGTCACTATTTACATAAGAGATTCTCCTAAAGCAACAAAAAACAATAAAACATCGCTCAGCTTTTCTTTCAAACAAGGCCACTACTTACAACCAAAGAGCTGAACTGTTCCCCATTGGAATCTGGAGTGATCTGAAGCCTTCTGCTCAGTTCTTCTGACAACTCCTGAGGGCTGGTCCGAGATCCTGGGGAGGCCGGTGGTGGGGGCAGAGCCAGACCGAGAGAGTCTCCAGCGATATTCACTTCCTCTGAAATGGTCTCCCAAGGCTTTCAGAGAAAGAGACACTGGGGTAAATGCTAGGAACTGGGGATCCACCCAGCTCCCCAACAAAGCTATGTAACAACAATAGCCATGGTGGTAACTACAATTAACACCTACTAAGTGCCTCTCATGAGGCACACAACCTTCACAATCATCATGAGGAAGATATGACTCCTCCCCCAATTAACAGATGAGGAAACTGAGGCACAGAGAATAACTTGCCCAAGGTAACAGCTAGCAAGTGGTAGGGCCATGATGTGAATCAAAGAGGCCTGGTTCCAGACACAGGCTGTGCTCTTACCCACTTTATAACACTGCCTCTCTGAACAGTGACTGATTTCCAGCACTTGTTACTGTATGTGTGGGCAAAAAACCAAACACACACACTTGTTTCTCTGGAGTTTACAAACAATTGTCATGGATTTTCTTTTTTTTTTTTTTTTTTAAATTTATTTTTATTATTATTATACTTTAAGTTCTAGGGTACATGTGCATAATGTGCAGGTTTGTTACATATGTATACTTGTGCCATGTTGCTGTGCTGCACCCTGTCATGGATTTTCTTTACTTTTAACCACTGAGGATTCACCATGACAGCAGTATAGAAGCTATATGCTGTAATTAAACAATGGTATAAAATAACTTAGAGTGAACGTATTATGGAATCATTACTTTTGCTTTTCCAAGTTGAATCACTGCATTGTAAATGACCTTCCTAACACAATGTCTAAGAAGAATGGATTTTTAGTACATAAACAGAGCTGATAAGACAGCATGGAAGATTATGGCTAATCTGTTGTTTATTTCATAACGTTTTAAGTAACATACCGTAACTATTTAAAGGGAAAATTACACATTTCTATTCACCTAAATTTATATTTTCATGGTAACAAATCTCTTCCAAGTGTCAAAGCGACTCAATAAAAATATGCATATGATACCCAAACAAGTTACAGGGCTCATTCGATAGCTCAACTATCATAAAAACAAGTTGTCATTTAATGAGACATGGTTAGACCCTGGTGAAAAATAAATTACAAAGTAAAAATATCTTAAGATTTTCATACTGAAAAATAATGTGGGCTGGACGCAGTGGCTCACACCTGTAATCCCAGCACTTTGGAAGGCCGAGGTGGGTGGATTATGAGGTCAGGAGTTCAAGACCAGCCTGGCCAACATGGTGAAACCCCGTCTCTACAAAAAATACAAAAAAAAAAAAAAAAAGAAAAGAAAAAAAATTAGCCAGTGTGATGGCATGTGTCTGTAATCCCAGCACTTCGGGAGGCTAAGGCAGTGAGCGGATCACAAGGTCAGGAGATTGAGACCATCCTGGTCAACATGGTGAAACCCATATCTACTACAAATACAAAAATTAGCCAGGTATGGTGATGTGTGCCTATAATACCAGCTACTCAGGAGGCTGAGGCAGGAGAATTGCTTGAATCCAGGAGGCAGAGCTTGCAGTGAGCTGAGATTGCACCACTGCACTCCAGCCTGGGAGACAGAGCAAGACACTGTCTTGAAAAAAAAAAATAATAAAAATAATGTTATTTCCATTTCTATCAATATAGAACTACATATCCTTGTCAAATACGACTTTTATAGTCACTTTCAAGTTAATTAATATCCAGCTGGTAATTAATTCACTGCGTCACTGTAATCTTTACATTCTCAACAATGTTTACTGAGAGAAGAAACTATGATATAAAATCAAGCTGGAGAACATGGGAAGAAGGAGCTGCCGGGCTTTGCAGCATTCTGGTGACATCGTACCTCGGGGACATCCCCGCCCTCAGAAGGCTCGGGCTCCAAGTCCTCACTGATATGCCTGCGGGAGCGGAAGCGACGGTGCGCTGCCTCCTGGTTGATCTGTCTGATGTTATTGTCCGACTCGGAGGACACGTCCCTGAGCACGTGGGAAAGGGGGAAGGAGAAGAAGAGAAGCGGTTGAGATCGGGCCCTTCATGACAGTCCAATGCTCATGGAGGGCCAGATGCCCACTGAAGTGTCAGCATCAAACACTGACAACTTAGCTGGTCATCCAGTGTGAGAATTCTCCCACCATATCATGGCTAAAATAGGTTAAGGTTCATTGCAATCAAATACATGCAGTTTTAAAATGCATTAGTCACACCGTTCTGAGCATCTTTCAGGTATACATTTCAAAATATACCTTAGTGTTTAATAAAAAACAGAAATCAAAGTCCTCCGCCCATATGCCCAAGTGACAAGTCAGGCCTCTGGGAGCAGAGGTGACAGGTGAGTTCACACAGCAGCTGGGCAGTCCCAATCCTTCTAGAAATCCAGCAATCATAAGGCAGCTACTTTTGGTCACCAGCAATTTGACCAAAGACTACAAAAGGTACAAATTCAAAGCTGTCATCTGGAGGGAAGTATACCTGATCCAACATGAATTTTTTTCAGCTGCTTTCTAGCTCATTTTGACAGAATCTCAAAATCGTGACACTGCATTTCCCCCCTTTACCCTACTTTAAAAATCCTAATAACATCAGGAGATAACCTCTCTAGTCAGCTGGGGTCTGAACACTGCAACATCATACCCTATTTTTTGTCCTGTGATGCTCTCAATTCAGGATCTAAAAGTTTTGATTCAATTTGGAAAACTTTTTTGGGCTGGGCGTGGTGGCTCATGCCTGTATAATGCCAGCACTTTGGGAGGCCAAAGCGGGTGAATCCCTTGAGGTCAAGAGCTCGAGACGCGCCTGGCCAACATGGTGAAACCCCGTCTCTACTAAAAATACAACAATTAGCCGAGTGTGGTGGCGTGTGCCTGTAGTCTCCGCTACTCAGGAGGCTGAAGAAGGAGAATCACCTGAGCCCGGGCGGTGGAGGTTGCAATGAGCTGAGATTGCAACACTGTACTCCAGCCAGGGGAGCAGAGTGCGACTCCTTCTCAAAAAAAAAAAAAAAAAAACCACACAAACTTTTTTTTTTGCAGTAAATTATAGGCAATCATAATCATACTTTGGGGGAAAATACTAGTCAGAGGCTTTTAGTGTACAAGTTTAAATGCCAAAAAGTTTTTCAGGGAAAACTCTCACAGACACTTTCAATAAGACAGTATATCCCATTAACAAAAATTATGTCACAAGTTAGTATCTCAAAAGTTGAAATCTTTATTTCAGACTAATTGAAATATACTGCTTATCAAGAACACTCATTATAGACTCTTTCTAAAACACAAATTTTAAAGTTTTCTCACACATTCTGAAATGAACTTATACCATATCCCAATAAAGAGCCTGCCAGCAGAGGTTGTGGTGGAAACTCTTGTTCCTTAACTAACTTTCCTCTTGCCTTCTAGAAGTCATGCCCGTTGGAAGCAGGAGCTCCTCAGGTTCTGCCAAGTCCTGCTGTGTCCTTTCTGGTTCAGCCTCTCCCTTTGACATTGCTGCCTCACTGATAGGGCAGTTACGCCTCTGCCTTCTCCCAAAACTACATGTGAACCCGAACTTGGATTCAGAGCTGCATTTTTTGGCCGGGCACAGTGGCCCACACCTGTAATCCTAGCACTTTGGGAGGCTTTGTCTTGGCTGCTAGGCAGCTCAGGTGAGCGGAGTTTGAGATCAGCTTGACCAACATGGTGAAACTTTCCATCTTTATAAAAATACAAACATTAGCCGGGCATGGTGGTGGGCGCCTGGAATCCCAGCTACTCAGGAGGCCGAGGCAGGAGAATCGCTTGAACCTGGGAGGTGGAGGTTGCAGTGAGCTGAGATGGCACCACTGCGGGTGACAGAGACTCTGTCTCAAACAAACAACAACCGAAAAAGAACTGCATTTTTCCCTTGTTGCTCTAGACTAGTGAAGAGCCAGCAAGTTATACCTTTTGTTTTAGTTTCTGGGACACTGTCACCAAAGATGGTTTCTCTTTTAAACCCCTTTTTGAGGTCTTCTCAACACACTAAAAAGCTGTTCATGTTTAATGTACACCCCTTGATGAGTGTGGGGACATGTATACACCTGTAGAGCCATCAAAAAAATAGTATATATTTAAAAATGTAGGAAGTGTTTTCTCCAGAATTCCCTCATTAGTTTCACAACTCAGTGAGGTAGAGAAAGTAGCAATTCTCCCCATTTGTCCCCAACATACAAACTCCAATTTGCATGATCCTTATTTATGAAGTTGAATATTTTTCCATATATGTATTAGCTGTCAGGATTTTTCCCTTTGTGAGTTGCTCCTAGCCACTTTTCTGCAGAGGTCGCATGAGGACCTACCTTTTCAGGTACTTCTTTCTCATGCTGTTGAGCAAAGGTAGATAATGGTGCTTTGCTTAGGATACTGCTGCCAAGATTCTTCTAGTCACTACATGCAACCAAGCCCAAGGTGGGTCCAAATTCGTTTTTACTACAAATAGCTACGATGGATTACAACAATTCTAATAGCTATGGGCATGAATCAAAAGGAAATAGTAAGCAATAATATAAAAAACAAAAAGAATCCACCAAACTATTTCCATGGGAAAAAATTTTAACAAAAGATAGTTCAGCATTACGCAGCTGCTCTGATATTTTTGCTGTCCTGAGACTATTGTGCTGTCTTGAGCGAATGCCCACGCTGGGTCGTCTAAAGCTGATCACGAACGGCTGATATTCATGAGAACCCACCTGGGGGCTCAGGGAAGACAGCTATTTGTTGTTCCAGATTCTGTAAGCTTTATCTCTAAATTAAACAACACCTAGACCAGAAGACTTGGCCACCCTCCCCAACCACAGTCATATGTAGAGTATCTTTGCAATTTCTAAAGATAAAAGGTTTTTAAGAACATGATACCTCATACTGCTTGTTGTCTAAAATGTATTATTAGCCAATTTCTTTCAAAGTTCGAGTAGACAAGAAAATTACACTACCCTGTAGACTTGCTTTTATTACATACTGAAAGTTATATAGTTCATCGATAATTTCCTCCTTGTCTTGGCTGCTAGGCAGCTCATAATTTCTAGGATAAAATTCCTTTTCCTTAAGACTTTGTTTTTGCCCTTTGATGTATTATCAATAGACTTAGATCTTGCTATATAAAATGATTTAAAAACAAGCTGCTACAAAACCATTTTTAAAGTTCATGAGTTTTAACCAGTGTTTATTCGCTATCAATCAAACTGCAAATTGCTGAGGGAACAAAACAGGAATTGGTTTACTGCATCCCTGAGGCTGGTGAGGGATTAAAATACACAGTAATTACTAATTCTGATTTTGCAACTCTGCCATGTGTTTCTGATTATATTAAGAAGGTAACATTTCCTTAAAAAAAGAAAAAATTTTTTTCTGAGGTTTCCAAATCAACATTTTGAAGAGAGTAAAAATCCAAAAACTTAGAGAAAACAGAAAATTGCAAAGCCAATTTGCTTGCTGGTTCTGTTCTGGGTCAGTTGGGAGAGAAACATGAAGAAGAAAACAATATAATCAACAAATGTAAGACAGGTCTAAGAAAAACAACCTCTGCTTTGTATTTCAGAAATCGACATAAAAGAATACATAGAAAATAAATCAGCTCACATTGAAAATAGCAGCATGTGACTCAAAGGCAATTGCTTACAATATACAAGGTCTGACTGCTCTTGCATGCTTTACATAAATGGAGAGGAACCTCGTACCACACCACCATCTACTCTTATTGACATATGATTTCTTTCCCAGCCTTGTCCCAGAGGGCCGCCATATTTGTCTCTAGCTGTGCAGTGCACGTGTTCCCGACCATCACACGGTACTCACATCAGGCTTGGTCGGTGCCACTGAGTGGTCCGGTTGTTGTGGTTGACATAGTAAGTTCGGCCTAAATTGTCCACTTTTTCTTCCCACCCGGGAGGCAGAGGAGGAGGAGGAAGCTCCTCTTGGTGCTGAGAAGCCGAGTCATTTGAGTCAACAACTTCCCATCCATGCTGTGGAATAAAGTGAGAGGGATGATTTTGAGGTTGGTTCTTCGGCTGTGAGGAAGAGGTCATCACAAGGGCAGCAAGGAGAAGCCCTGTGTGCCCGTCTCCTTGCTCTGGGGCTCTCTGGCTCTAGCCATGGCTTCGGGGACACATTTGAGTAAATTCCCAGTTGAAGGCCAAAAAAAAAAAAATCCATTCTAGAAACACCTCAAAAATATTTTGAGTAATGGCCAATTTAATTGTGCTGCCCTCTAAGATGACTACATTGCAGGACAACATGATTTGGATCTGCACAGCTGGTGACACTACTTAAGTCACATCATACTCTTCCTATATGTCATGTTTGTTATTTTGACTTGAGGGCCTCCAAGGCTGTACAAAGCCCTGCCAATGATGCGGGTCACATTACAGCTGTCATCTTTTCAACACCTCCATGAGGTAAAGGGAGCAGGGAAGATGAGCTGCGCTGCACCTGTGTTCTAACAGAAATCATGGCGCAGGGGACCAGAGGCCCGGAGCCCTGTTGCTCCCCAGGGAGGCGGGCTTTGAGAGAGAAGCCTCCTCTTTGCATCCCGAACAACTGCAGGAGCCAGGAGTCTGAAAGCTGCCGCTTTCTACTCAGGCCCTCTACACTGGCTGTGTCCACACCAATGGGTTTCATGGTACCAAAATTCGAGTTCCATTTTTACAGCACATATTTTAGGCATTACGTATTTGCTTCCTAACATCCTCTGCTAAAATCACTGGAAAATTAAGTAATTCACTGGTTACTGCAGTTGGAAGGCAAGAAGAGTGCAAAAAATTCCTTGGATTTGAGATGAAAATCTGTTGACGTGCTTAAGAAATGTTAACATTCATAAATTTCTACCACCCACATTATTCCTCTTCATGTATATATAGAGATGAAGGCTTGGAAATGAAATAATGCCTGGAAATATGATCGCTGAGGCGGAGGGGTGTTCGGGTAACTTCTCCACCACACAGTATTCACATATCACATACATGCAACAGCTGCAAACAGATGTGAGAATAAGCCCTAGAGAGGTCTCATTGAATGGACACTTTGAGAATATGAGAATTTGTCTAACAAAACAGCACTGTCCGAGGCGTGTGCTGAAAAGGTACGCTACGACCCACAGCATCAGTCTGTGACAAGGTAAATACGGGCAGCTCTGTCGGCAAGGAAAAAAGGGACGTCCTCTGGTCAGCTCATTCCAGAATGGCATTTCTAGAGGAGGGTTTTTCTACTGCAGGCTGTCACCTGTGGCCAAATGAGTAAGAAACTTGGAAAAAAGTGATTTTCTGAATTCCTTCACCCACTTTGAAGCGACTTCAATGGCTAAAAGGAATTTACAAAGAGCTGCAAGTCCACAGCAATAACAGAATTCAATGTGTGAGGAGACTTCCACGGAGCTGGGGGGCTAACATTGGGGAATGGGCATGGTATTGTCTAAAGAGAAATCTCTCCGAAGATTCGTGCTGTAACACAAAAAGTTCATCTTTAACCCAAACAAATAAATGCACTGGTAGACTATCAATGACTAATTTGCGGACATACGTACTTTTTTATATTTAAGCTTTCTAAACTTTTATTTCCTTCCATTATAAAGTTTGAAAGCAAAACATGAATATGATCTCGAGGCAAGGAGAGAGGCCTAACGCCATCCACGTACCTCCATGTCGTCCCTCTGGTCGCTGTTTTCTTCATCTTGACCTCCATTTTTCGGCATATAGGCCATTTTCAGTCGCAAAAATCCCTTAACTCGAGACTTATGACTGAATGCATAACGGAAGAAAATTGGTAAGAAGGGGTGTGACTTGAAAGGCTACACTTAAAATCGTCTTCAGCAACAGCCAACCACCACAGCACGCAGGGCAGGCATCCCCACCTATACCCACAGCACGCAGGGCAGGCATCCCCACCTATACCCACAGCACGCAGGGCAGGCATCCCCACCTATACCCACAGCACGCAGGGCAGGCATCCCCACCTATACCCACAGCACGCAGGGCAGGCATCCCCACCTATACCCACAGCACGCAGGGCAGGCATCCCCACCCACCTATACCCACAGCACGCAGGGCAGGCATCCCCACCCACCCACACCTACAGCACGCAGGGCAGGCATCCCCACCCACCTATACCCACAGCACGCAGGGCAGACACCCCCACCTATACCCACAGCACGCAGGGCAGACACCCCCACCTATACCCACAGCACGCAGGGCAGACACCCCCACCTATACCCACAGCACGCAGGGCAGGCATCCCCACCCACCCATACCCACAGCACGCAGGGCAGGCATCCCCACCTATACCCACAGCACGCAGGGCAGGCATCCCCACCCACCCATACCCACAGCACGCAGGGCAGACACCCCCACCTATACCCACAGCACGCAGGGCAGGCACCCCCACCTACCCATACCCACAGCACGCAGGGCAGGCATCCCCACCCACCCATACCCACAGCACGCAGGGCAGACACCCCCACCTATACCCACAGCATGCAGGGCAGGCACCCCCACCTACCCATACCCACAGCACGCAGGGCAGGCACCCCCACCTACCCATACCCACAGCACGCAGGGCAGACACCCCCACCTATACCCACAGCACGCAGGGCAGGCACCCCCACCTACCCATACCCACAGCACGCAGGGCAGGCATCCCCACCTACCCATACCCACAGCACGCAGGGCAGGCATCCCCACCCACCCACACCCATAGCACGCAGGACAGGCACCCCCACCACCCACACCCACAGCACGCAGGACAGGCACCCCCACCACCCTTACCCACAAGCCTCACCTTCTTGGTCTGAGGAGAAAGTCCTTAAACGTATAGGGTCGCTCCATGGTTGGATCTTCGGTCTGTGGGGAAAAAACAATAAATTAAGTTTCAATATTCCCGATAACTTCATGTTTTAGATACACCCAACTGGATCACAGAGAATATATTTTGGATTTTAGAATGTGGCACCATTGAATGTGGTTCTTCACCTGGTACCTGACGGTCCACGGAACTGATCTACTGGAGATCCACTAGATGTCACTATCCACACCGGGTTTTAGAAGCCAGCCCCAGCCACAGACAAATGACAAAATTATAGCTGTCACTGCCAAGTATAATTTCTAACTGCAGGGTGTGGCCTCAGTCGCACAGAGCTGATTAACTTCGGAGAACCAGCGGTCACTGGTGGGTACCCTGCTATATGCCTGTGACTCGAGACACATACGCGTGGAGTAAACAGAAGAATATACAAGATTTAATCTTTGAGGGCAACTTTGTTTTTTGCATTAAAATCTCACATCATCGGCCTAAGAGAATTGAAAGACTATCTCCTGCACAGAGATCACCCCAGGAAGCAGCACCAATCGACCTTCCGCTGAGGTTTAGTTCATGAGGGTATGAGTACAAGTAGGGTATTTGTTCATTTTTAAAGAAATCGGTGTTCATTTGATTGTGCGAAGTTGGTTGGCCTACCAAAGCAGGAAACTGGAAAAATAAGTGTGACTATTTCATTAATCTTAAAATACTATATATGCAGTAAAACCTCAAATACCTAGACCCTTCAATTAAACACAATTTCAAATACTTTTATAGTAAGAGATAAACCACAGTCCAGTGATTTACTGTATCAGGTTTGTGTGTGCATGCATGCACACATGTGTATGTACGTATGCGCTTCTATTTGAAATGTTATCTGTTTATGTCATTCTCTGCTTTAAACTCTCAATGGGTTCCTACTCCTCTCATAATAAACTGGAAATTCTTTCCTGTGACCTAGAAGGCCAACTATAATCTGGCTTTGAATCACCTTTAACCTCATTGGGAACCAGTCTCTCTCTTCCTTCCCTGTACTCCCAACCATCCTGTCCTCATCTGCCATGGATGCAGATTGTATGTCCTGCAGAAGGGCCGATGCATAGGCAGGTCCCTCTGCTGGACAACTCTGACTCCAGATGGCATGGCTGTTTCCTCCTGGCATCCAAGTAGGAGATCCCAGGTCACATCCTCAGAGTTCCCACCATCAGCCACCCTTATCACCCCCCTAGCCTATCGTCCTGCTGTAGCTTCCTCATATCACTGTCTGAAAGTGCGTGTTCATTTGTTGACGTATTAGTTTATCATCCATCACTTCCAGAATGTGAGCCCATGAGAACAGAGACTTGAATTTGCTCACCATTGGATCGTTGGTGCCAAGAATATTGCCTGGCACAAAGTAGGTACTCATGTAAGCACTCAGTTCAACTGATCTGTAGTAAACTACGGAGGTTCTCAAAATTCACTATCATTGAATGAAGTAAATTATATTTTCTAGACTGTTCTTATGAGGCAGTAATAAGCATACATTTTGAAAATATTTTCTACCAAAAGGTTTGTAAATATATATAAGGAAATAAATGGAAAATTTATTAAGAAAACTATTGCTGGTTTTCCTTCCTTTTTTCATTTATTTAGCCAACATTTATTTATTTAATTTAGAGACAGGTCTTCTTCTGCTGTCCAGGCTGGAATACAGGGGCACAATCACAGCTCACTGCAGCCTCGACCTCCTGGGCTCAAGTGATCCTCCCACCTCAGCCTCCGAAGTAGCTGGGACCACAGGTGTGTGCACTATGCCTGGCTAATATTTTTATTTTTTATAGACATGGGGGTCTTCCTATGTTGCCCAGGCTGGTCTCAAACTCCTGAGCTCAAAAAAATCCTCCTGCCTTGGCCTCCCAAAGTGCTGGGATTACAGGTATAAGCCACCATGCCCTGTCAACCAATGAATAATTTGAGAGCAATATTATGTGAATGACATGTGGATACAACATGGTATACCAGCGCTTATGGTTACAATTACAAGGGAAGAGCCATTGTGCCAACAATCCACTAGAAGCTAAGGCAGAACAAATTCACTGACATAGAGAGGTGACATTCTGTGAGACTTGGGGTACAGTGAAGACGCTGACTGACTTGGAAATCAAAATGATTTTGGATGTGGAGTCAGATACAGGGTGACGGGAAGGCTTTGAGAGGTGGAGAATTGGGAGAAAGGACAGTTTAAATATAGGAAATCAAACAGTATGACAAAGCCTACAGGATCACCAGTGGGCATGAGCCATCTAAGAGCAGCAGAGAACATGCAAGAGAGTGAAGGGGGAAAACCATGGAGCTTGGAGGGACTCTGAACGTGAGTCTGTCCATGCCCTGTGCAGCTTGAATGACTGATGCCACACAGGTCAAAAGGCAGATATCCCAGGTTTGCGTCCTGGCTTTGTTACTTACAGAGCCGAGTGGCTAAGGGCAAGTTCCTTACCTCTCTTTGCCTCAGTGTCCTCATCTATAAAATGGGGCTGTAACCGTATCTTACAGGGCTGTTGTGAGGATCAAACCAATCAACTGAGTTGGTTTCCATAAAGTTCTCAAGGGCACCTGGCACACTCAGCAAACACTGGCCATGTTCACTGGCCAATTCTACATGTTCATGCCACTTGTCAGTACTGCCAACTCAATGCCAAGCAGTAACAGTTAGGGCATTAAAAATGAAAGTTCACCTTCATGGAAATTCTCTAGCCTGAATTAGAAGATGATCTTATAGATAACTACAAGATTCTTCTTGGCATTCATCCAGGTTCCAACCTGATCCTGTTCCCTGGAGCAGAGGCGAGTGGAGACTCCCAGGATGGCATTGAGGGTGCTCCTGGGGGAAAGCCATCTTCAACAGACTGCTGCAAACAGTGCTATTGGCCCCAATAGCCACAATGTTGCCCCTGTTCCAGGGTAAGAGCACTCAGAAGAAAATCTGGATACACAGTACTTTCATCTTGAAAGAGAGTAGTTGCTTTCAGCCTAGGTGTACTCACTATGGAATGGAGTGAAATAAAGGATTCTGCAGGCAAACGGAAGGAGAGAGCCCTGCGGGTCCCTAGACTCGAAACCTGGATGCAACCACCGCAAGCATGTAAGCCTTGGGCGAATCCACCCCATGCCCACATCCTTGACCACACCACAGGCTCACAATGATGCTGGACACCCAGGGTCAGATCCAGCACCACCAATGACCTGCTTATTGCTGGGCAAGTGCCCTCCCTCTATGGGCCCAGGCTTTTTCACCTGGAATATACTGGGAGCGAATCAGTGTCTCTTAAGTCCCTCCTAACTCCATGACTTTGAATTCTGCACTCATGAGAGGGAACCATCAGCCTGCTACCTGCTACCAGCCATAAACTTATACAAGGGGGGTAAAAGGATGTTGATCAGCTGAGCTACCTTCAAGCACAGGCAGGGCATCAAATAATACCACCACCCTGAAAACGCCTCATCTATGAAAATTTAAATTCCTGAGTGAGCCGTGGTTGTCTTAAGTGGCACATGACTGGGATTTAGAAAAACTTAATGTTTTAAAATAGCTCTCTTTGCCCCACTGCCTTTCCCAGGGACAAAGATATTTTGTGGCTGGGCAAAGGTGGGTTGCTGAGGGCTCCAGGGGAAGGGGAGACAGAGCTGACAAGTCAAGAGGCAGGTGCAACAGACAGACACCTGCCAGAAATCTCACTCTGTGTTAATACAGATCTCGCAGTTCTCTTTACCTCTAAATAACTAATAGATACAAGTTATCAAATATCATATGAACTTTTAGGCAACGATGCACTGAATTTAACAGACAAATGTGAAAACGGTAGTTGAAAAAAGTCAACGATGGTACAATTAAAGCTAAGTTTGCTCTTGGTCTCTCAATGTAAAAGCAAAGGAGAGCTTTCTCTGTCTCTAAGGCTGGAGTGCAGTGGTACAGCCATGGCTCAGTGTAGTAATGACCTCCCATGCTCAAGTGATCCTCCCACCTCAACCTCCCAAACAGTTGGGACAACAGGCATGTGCCACCATGCTGGGTTAATCTTTTAAGTTTCTCTAGAGAGACAGGGTCTTGCCATGTTGCCCAGGCTGGTCTCGAACTCCTGCCTTGGCCTCCCAAAGTGCTGGGATTACAGGCACGAGCCACTGCGCCTGGTCTGCCTATTTCCTTTTATCTAAACTTTGGTGGTTTTGACAAATTTTGAATCTGTAGACTGTAAATAATCCACCTTGACAATGGTCATATACTAATCAAGAACATAGCATCCATAATTCACTCCACAAAATACTCGTATGCTCCCACCCTCTCCACTCACACTTGTGTGCTATCACACAAAAAAGAATGCCACTGTCATTTCCCCACGAGCGTCCTCTACACACGACCAAACACACACACGAGAACACTTGAAATACCGCCACGTGCATTCAGAACATGCTACTTGGGTTCTACCGCCACATGAATAAATAATATACCTTCACACCTCTCCTTTTGTTTTCTTTGTGGTCCATCTCCCTGACTGTAGTTGGCTGCAAACAGCTAGTGAGTTTTAAGTATGGAGGTGAAGCACTCCACTGCAAGTTACCCTCTGGGCACACGAGTAACTAGACGCACTCGGTCCTCTCTGGCATTCACGGCTCTACCCTCTGTAATCGGCTGGCTTCTATTCCCGCCTTGCACCTCCGCACTGCTTCCTTCTTTGGAGGCTCACTGACGCTGCCTCCACTCAGAATCCAAAACTAAACTATTCTTTCTGCTGACTTGGTCTCGGAGGACAAACCTTTTTCTATTTTCTGGGAGCCCTGCTCAACCTTTTAACACCAAGCACCACTCACTCACTCAAACAAGAGCTTGTCGGAGCAAGGTTTTTAAACTTGTCACTTTTGCCTCTTAGAGAATATTAGAATATGTGCCTCTCAGAAAATAATTTCCCTTGGCTAAGATGTGGTTTTTACATTAGGGAAAGGGTCGCTGGAGATGTCCAGAGAAGAGCTGGCCCATCAACCAACACTGTCCAAAAGTGTGAGAGGATCACAGCTTCAGTTTGAAGAACATACACAGAAAATGTAGAAGTATGTGACGCCTTTCCTCACAAAAGGTGAAATAGTCACGTTCTCCTAATGTGACCTGAAAAGAATAGTCAGGTTTCTGATGGCTCATGGAATAGGTCTCACGCAGAAGCCCCACGCAGGCCCCTCCCGTAGCACCCTGGAGCTTCAGATTTTTATAAAGAAACAAACAAGCTATTTTAAGAATATCACTTTCAATTCCAGTCCTTTGGAACCTTGCAACCTTTCTTCCTTAACAGCTCCCCTGAGTGAGTAAGAGTCAATTATTGCTATCACCTTCCTTCACAACACATCTTCAAAGCTTCCTTGGTAAGATACAATCTTTCTTGGTATTTAACATATGGAAACAGCCGTAATTTCCACACAGCAGGAAGCTTAATGCTAGGGCGTTAAGTCACTTTAGTTTATAGACTAGTTATGCTACTTGCTCACACAAAGCATTTAAAAAAATAACACAATGCCCTTGTAAGGCAGAAACATTCGCCTTTCCTCTCTCAGCTGCTACTTCTATCACGCCATGCTGCCCAGGGAGGAAGGCCAGGAGGAAGGCTGGGACAAGCTGGAAAACTGAAGCTGGAATAGGAGCTAGGGATCCACCTTTCTCCAGGTCCTACCCCCACATTCTGTCTGCCCGGCCTCCTGTTTCGGGTGACAGCTCTCATGCCCGTCACTAGTCAACAGCCTCGACTGCTCTGCTACTTGGAGCAGAGAGAAATGGCAGCGCCACACATGCGAACTCGGTGCGTGTTCCAGCGAGGGTGGGTGTTTCCAGCTGACAAGTTCACTCAGAATGAACAGGCTCTTCTTTTGTCTCCATGCTGACTGAGAAAGCCAGACACCAAAATCTGGGAAATGCTATTATGGCTTGTGCAGAGGTATCCAAGAGAAACGGCATGCGCAGTTCCAGACAAAGCGCAAACATCTGATGGGACCCAGAGGATGCATTAGGAAGCAGAGACAGTAAGCGACAAGAAGGGAGGCCTGAGTGAAGGAGGTGTCTGTTTTATAAGATGTGATACACAAAGGTGGAGCAGCTGAAGTGCAGAAAAGAGAAGAGCTGGTGGATGGGAACGCATGTGCACGACGCAGGCACCCTTGACTCTTACAGCCAGCTTCTCCTCCATCCCCTTGACAGGACCACTTCCCACAAAGGACTAGGGCCACAGCACACATGCTTCATTTCAGCCTTCTCCACTGTGGTGAAGAAATACCACTCTGAAAATACGCTGACGACAAACAGTTAGAAACCCCCGCCCCCAGCGCGGAGCAGCAAACATGAGACTGTCCTTACCGGAAGGTGACTAAGGGGCACGTCCACCTGGCCCAGGAAGTCGTCTCGTGTCTGTTAGGAAGAGAACAAAGAGTTAGTGTTTCCATCTCTTCACCAAGCGTCAGCATTTCCTAAAAATGTTTTATCATGAATAGAGACGAAGGTCCAGGGCCTGGCACTGGAATGTGGAGGGCGGAAGGCCCCGAGGGGACATGAGTAACCGCGCCCCAGGAGACCAGGAGCCCGTGCGCCTGGACTGAGCTAGCTGAGATTCTGTTTGGTGTCTGCTACCAAGCAGAATGCTAAGGAAGCCTCTGTAGAAGCTGGGAGAACATGATCAGTGAGGGAAGAGACAGGCAGGGCCACAGAGGGTTTGAGGGCACAGCTGGGTCCAGCTGAAAGAGAAGATGGCAAAGAAATGCTAGGAACATTTTAACAAGTGTTTACTGATCCAATGCTAAAAACTAAAGAGCTTCTTGAGAGCTGAGAGCCAGCGGAAACAGTGTATGGCCTAGTGATGAATGCATCCTACAAACTGCATCTCACAAAAAAATACACACACTTTTTAAATCCAGCAAGTACACTGCTTTTTGATTTAGTAAGTGCACTGCTTCAGAATCCACGTTTATGGATCAGGTCCTGCTAATTTTTGGACACACCATGCCTCTCCCTCTCCACATCTACCATACTGCACGTATCTCTCCCGACTTCAAAGAGGCCCAGGTGAAAAATCATTTGGAGACACACGCTAGTTCCCTCTCAGGCTCTGGGAGTCATCTGGGAAGTCATGATTCAGCTCCAGGGGTCACTGGCCTGGACCACAGGGTGTCCAACAGACCACAGTCACACTATGTCCCTCAGTTACGGTGCTTGTGGCGTGGCCTCTGATGTTCAGATGACCCAAGAAACAAACTGGGACACAATGACTTTGCTGCTCTCATATAAAAATATGCAGCTGGTTCCACCACATTCAAAATGCACAAAAGTCTGGCAGTTCTTTAGATGTGATCAGACCAGCCCCATAGCTAGCTTGAGCCACCCAAGAAGGAATCCAGCCTACCTCGTGCTGAATCCTGGCCTCTTATTGCTCCTCTGCTAGTTTACAGAGAAAGTTTCTAATTCACAGATGCTACTTTTCAAGTGTACTTGAAAAGCATTCTCTTCTTCCATTTAAAAGGAAGCAGCCGGTAAATATGAATGAGATTTATTGAAATGACTCGCTCCAAGCTTAGGAATTCCTTTTAGATAATTGAAAAAATTTGATGAACTGGAAAGCCATCTGTCTCCTCTAAACAATCCATACAGGATAACAAAAAAATCAAAGTTACCACGGTTTAGGTATGCATGAAGAATGAGACTAGTCCCAATCCTTTTGATGAGATTTTCATTTCTTTTACTTTCTTAGCTGTATCTGCTACAACTCAACATGGAGAGGCCTCATCTAGCATAAAGTGGTAAAGAGAGTGCCCATAGATTCTGTATGTCTTACCAAGAGCAGCAGTCAGCAGAAGGCCTTGAGAATAATGACAGCCTTGCTCTCCAGCTCTCAGACCTAATCACGCTGCCCCAGTGACACACACCAATGACAGTTACACAAGGAGTTAGGCAGTGTGCCTGTTAGTTCTCTATTTGGCTGATTGTACTTTTTTTTTTTTTTTTTTTAGATGGAGTCTCTCGCTCTGTCACCCAGGCTGGAGTGCAGTGGTGCAATCTCAGCTCACTGCAACCTCCGCCTCCTGGGTTCAAGCGATTCTCCTGCCTCAACCTCCTGAGTAATTGGGACTACAGGCATACACCACCACGCCCAGCTAATTTTTGTATGTTTAGCAGAGATGGGGTTTCACCACGTTGGCCAGGCTGGTCTCGAACTCCTGACCTCCAACGATCTGCCTGCCTCGACCTCCCAAAGTGCTAGGATTACAGGCGTGAGTCACCACGCCTGGGCTGCTTTTGCTATAATTTTAAAGCTAATATAAATATCAGTTAACTGTACTATTAAAAAAAGGAAATTCACTGAATATTGACCATAAATTGTCTGCTTAATGTGAGCAGAGTAGTGTGGCCACTTGCCACCTCTCCTCCTGCTGCTACGGCTGCTAACATGGGAAAGAAAAGACAATCAGCAGAAGGACAAGACAATCTTATTCAAAGCTGTTTCACAACCTGATAGCTTTGAAAGGCTGCCCCTGAACCATTAACCTAAGTGCATTTCAATGAAACTTCACAAAATATCTACATGCCCATGTTGTTTTGCCAGGGAGACATTTGAGTTCCAAACTGATAAAACAGGTTAAAGCTTTGCCCAGACACCAAAAGACAGGCACCCAGTACTAACGGCTGGCAGCCGGTCTTTACACAGTGCTCCCTGTCTGTGGGCTCTGTGCCAAGGCTGCGTCTAGTCCTCGCAATAACCTTCAGAGGCAGGTACAATGATTGTGCCCATTTTACAGATGGGAAACCAGAGAGGTGTGCGGCTGAGGTGCCCATCAGCCTGTGCCCTTAACTGGCACTGTGTGCCGTATGTCAGCAACTGGCAGGAAAGCAAGGCGGTACCAGCTCTGGGCTTCCCACTGGATGCTGGCTTTAAACAGTGTGGATGAGAAGGGAGGGATTCTGATGATGGCACAGTCTGATGAGACTTCAGAGGGTTCTGGTAAAATGCTTATTTGCTATGTTATCTTTACACTACCTCCTACTCCAACTGTTCCTTTCCTCAAATGGAACACAGTTTACCGAATTCCCTGAGGTACTGCAAAGCCAGGAAACTTCAGTTATACCTTTTATCACATGTTCTCATTATGTTAAAAAAATTTTTTAAAACAGTAAAAGATGAGGCAATTCGCCATTAAAGGAAACAGAAGGCTCTTATTCGTTTACATGAAGAGATGGAAATTATTTTTGAAACAAAATAGGGATCAAGTACAGAAATGCACATGGTCAAAATGAACTGGCTTAAACTAGTGTTTCACCAGTCAATGGAAGATGCAGTTGGTTGAGAGATCTAGGTTTCAAAAGATTCCATTGTTGCCAAAACTACAGAAAGTTCAGGCCATGTAAAATATTTAGGTTAGGGATACTACACCGATTAAAAACAAAAATGGCCAGGCATGGTGGCTCGCGCTTGTAATCCCAACACTTTGGAAGGCTGAGACGGGCAGATCACTTGAGGTCAGGAGTTCAAGATCACTCTGGTCAATATGGCGAAATCCCGTCTCTACTAAAAATACAAAATTAGCCGGGAGTGGTGGCTAGTGCCTGTTGTCCCAGCTACTTGGGAGGCTGAGGCAGGAGAATCGCTTGAACCCGGGAGGCAGAGGTTGCAATGAGTTGAAATCCCATCACTTGCACTCCAGCCTGGGAGACAGGGCAAGACTCCATCTCAAAAACAAACAAACAAACAAACAAACAAAGAAACAAAAATGTCTTCACCACCGCAGAGGAGATCTAACGGGATCGGAGAACCTCCCGGTGCCTTTATGCCACGGGGAGGAGCAGGCACGCTGAAGGAACACCTCTGTTTGATGTAAGAGGAACTGGGAGGTGTGCTAGTGTGCAGGATTCTGCCTGTGGGCCCTGGAGGGACAACGTTTGAGGCCATCCCAGCACCCTTAGGTCATCACCACCACAGTGCAACATCTCATACCAACATTATAAAAGCATTAATCAAATCAATTTTTAATGATTTCCAATACAAAATTATTTCCATCCAGCATCAAGTTAACTATAAGAGCCTACAAAACCAAATTAACTTCAACCCGTATGGTGAACGCTGGTATTTCTTGTGGTTATTTTTAAGTGGTAAAATGCTGTCAATTTCCAAGCTGTTACTTGCCATACAACTCTCAAGGCTGAAAATGTGCCCTTTAGTAACAAAATAATAAATGCTCCCTTCTAATGAGCCATCAAATATTTTCCCAGTGAAATGACAATGTAGAATGGAGCCCCTGAAACGTGTCCTATCAGGTGAAACAAAAATTCATATTCTGATATTGGAAAAGTTACATACACAAATAAAACACTGTCTCTTTTAGAGCTTGTGCGGTAAATACTGATGAACTACATTCAGGACTGCCGCCCTCCCCTTTAAAAATCACTATTAAGTAAGAAGAAGGGGACAACTGGGCGCCCTGTTCATGCAGAGGGGTATGCTGCCACCGAGGGTGGATGCCACCAGGACCTGAAGCCCGGGGACTATTATAATCACTCCAGTAGAAGAGATTATAGCCTGCGGGCATTTCCCCAGATGTGAGTGCACACTAGGTCAAAGCTGTCAGCACTGACGTGGACGCCAGGCTTAGATGTCCTCACAAAATACTCAAGACTCAATTTCTCAAAGAACACATCCATTCAAAAAACAAACAAACAAACAAACAAAAAAACCAAAACCACAGGAACTCTTATCTTTAGGGTAGAACTGTACTTGCAGGACGTGATTCAAATCTTACTACACACCAATGACCACCTCACCCTATTCCTTTCAAGACAGAGGCGGTGGTAGCAGGGTTGGGTGCACAGTGAACTTCACATGGAAGCTCAAAGGGAGAGCATCTAACTGTGCAGAAAGACAAGCATTAAAAGAAGGAAGGGCTACCCACAGGTCACACTGGGGTCCTAAAGACCTCCAGCTGGGAGCCCAGGGGGTTGAGGGTGCAAGGAGCTATGATTGTGCCACCACACTCCAGCTCGGGTAACAGAGCAAAAGAATTGGTGATTCTTGGTAAAATGACCCATGTGTATTCCTGGAGCTACGTACCAAGGTAATATTTTTAAGTTATGAGTTACAATCCCACAAATGGAACACAGGAAGTATTTTTTAAAGTTAAGCATAATATAGAACAGAAAATATCAGTGCCTCACATAAAACACAGGTATGTACTATTTTGAGGAACTCATCTCAGTTATATACATATATAAATGTGTGTACTAAGTTGTGATCTAAGGTTAATTTCTTTTTGTGTGCCATCAAAAGAATTAGAAAGCCACTCAACTACAGAAAATGAAAACCATCCACTATTACCAACTGTCTGGGGTTTCTTTTTTTCTTTTTTCTTTTTTTTTGTTGAGACGGAGTCTCGCTCTGTCGCCCAGGCTGGAGTGCTGTGGCTGGATCTCAGCTCACTGCAAGCTCCACCTCCCGGGTTTACGCCATTCTCCTGCCTCAGCCTCCCAAGTAGCTGGGACTACAGGCGCCCGCCACCTCGTAGTGATTTCAAAAAAAAGAAGTTTAGAGTTTCTTAAGACAAATGGAAGAGAACTGTAGAGAATTTAGAACATAGATCAGACAATAACAGAATGTAAGCATAAAGCAAAGACAGCATATGATCAGATCTTTGTATGTTACAGGTCGAGGTAAATATCACAGCTGCCTCCAACACGAAGCCAGAAAAACAACCTGGGCTTTCCCAGCAGACTAGTGAGTGCAGCTACCCCATGGAGCTGCTCCATTCCAAGCACGGGCCTCCGCAGGCTGGCCCCAGTGCTGACAGAGGCCCTCAGCAAAGCACGACGCCAGCTTTGGCATTACAGAGAAAAGGAAGGAAGAATGTTCCTTTTCCTCCTTCCACTTATCAGGTACATCAGCTTCTATCACACACTCAGAGCGGGGCTGTGGTTCAGGAAGAGGTAAAATGTGAGTGTGGTTCCACCCACACTAGGCATTGCATAACCCAAGGAACGTTTCTGCACCTGGGCGGTGCCTCTGCCTTTCAAGGTGAATAGATTCAAAATATGTCACTGAAATTACCTTAAATAAGAGCCAAGTGGTATTCAAATAAAGAAAAAAGTGTGATGACATATTCTCTGAATGCACATACCCTAGCAAAATTCACTTCGTATGCACCAGAACATAAAACCCAACCAAAATTCAAGTACTTTTTGGTAAACACACACAGGGCTTTTACATGGCCAGCTCCTCTGCCATTTAGTTTTTAAGAAGTAAGGGACAAAATCTGCCATTCTGTTATACAGAGTATGGTGTGTCCTAGAGACACTGGTTCTTATTTATAACAATAAACAAGACCTCCACGTCAACAAAGTGTCAGAGCAAATCTGCAGGACTTTTACAGGTCCGAGGAAAACCATGCTGGAAGGCAGCAGAACTCAACCCTGCTGGCTGCACCTACAACCAGGAAGGCCATCTATGTTGAGGAACACTTATTACTGAAGTTTAAAAAATTCAACTGAAGTTGGAGAGAGAGAGAGAGAGAGCGAGAGAGCAAGAGTGAGAGCGAGAGTGAGCGCAAGCGAAGAACAACTGTGCTTGCAGAGATTGCAGCAGCCCTGCAATAGCACCTGGCTTTAACCCCAAAGCATAACTAGACCAGTATAATCGGGGCGGTGAGAAGACACTCCTTTGAGGGCTCAGAGGGAGTCCTGGTGGCTCCAGGTACTCAGCTACGACATCAGGGGATGAGGTGTGCCTGATGTCCCCACCTCCCTCTGGGTGGGTGGAGGTGGTTCAAGCACACTCAGTTCTCTGCCCCACTCCAAATATAAGCATATCCCAGGGGTGGGGTCAACTAATGGCCACAAGAATTACTTTTTTTTTTTTTTTTTTTTTTGCAATAGGAGCACTTGATAATCTGAACTTAAGACCCAGGAAACTGGGGGTGCGAACACTGGGATAGGACTCTGCCAACTAGATGCCCAGGTAAGCAGCACTGTTGTGCTTAGGAGCTTTTCCTCCTCAGCTCCTTCAGGCAGGGCTCAGCCACAGGCAGGAGGCATCTCTCCCCGCACATCCTCATCTGGACTGTCCACGGTTCAAGTGCTCAGCAGCCACAGGGTCTGGGGGCTTTGGAGCTCTGGACAGGACAGGACAACACAGTTCTGCCACGTAGCAGAGGCACGAGCAGGATGCTGCAGGGACACCTTGGGGGAGTGGCAGATTCTGCCAAGGGAAGGCCAGGGATGACCATGCAGGACATAACTCCAAGCAGGGTCCTGAGGCAGGAGTATGCAGGGAGGACGGAGCAGGGAGGACAGGAGTGGCCAGCACGGGAGCACCCGGCTGAGGGCTCGCTGACCAAAAGGTCCATGTCACCAATGAGGCGTGGCGGGGAGGGAAGCTGAGGCCGGGCCTCAGGGTCCCATATGGCTTGCTCTCTCAAGAGGACAGTCTCCTGGGGCAAGCGAAGATGCATGAGGACATTAAACAGGGAATAACTGGCAAGGACTGTGTCCCAAAAAGGTGCCTGAGCAGGAGAGCTGACTGGAGAGAGAGCACTAAGGACAGCGCTGAGGACAGCGTGAAGTCACCCAGTTGAGCACCACAAGGGTGCGGCCCACTCAGGACACGGAAGGAGTGGTGTTCCCGCATAAGGGTTCCGCTCAGGGATGCTTCGTGTCAGCAGGTGTTTGTTCACTGGGTGATGAGGGCATCAGGTAATGTCCACTAAGGCCTCAGTGCAGTGCCCATCAGAAGGGCTGGGAGCTGCAGACCAGCATTACTGACTTGACACTGACACAAAGCAAACGTGGAGGACGGCGGAGGAAGAAGTAGCCCAAGGAAGGCGTGGCCAAGTCACTGCCTGAGACTCGCACTGAGCGCAGGACTGGCTATCCCACCATCCAGGCACGGAAGCTGCCTGCAGCACAGTACATACTGCCTGTCACCCTGACAGTCACCGCCTTTATTCTCCTCTCTGTGAAGACATGTCTTCCCCTTTCACCCAGACGTGCTTGGTTACAGATCTAGGGGAAACAACTGCCTCTTGAATGTTGTACTTTTTCAGAGGAGGGAAGAAGCCAGAGCTTGTCATGCTTACAGGTTCTGGGGCACAGCCTGGCATCACAGTTATCTGTTACATCTACTCCAAAGCTGTCCAGCTGCACAATGCCACTGACAGCTTCTTACAAGGTTATTTTATTTTTGCAAAAAATGCAGATGTAGAAACCCCTCAGGTATTACTGGGGTCCTATTATTAATTGTTCCTCCACTGTCTTTCTTGTGAAAGAAATGCTAAATGTATTTGCTGAATAAACTGAAACATTTTAATGAATATAATATACTAAAAATAAGGCAAACATTTACATATATTCTACTTCTTACAAAGCAAACTGATATGAGATTGAACTTCATTTAAAAGTTAATTTGAAAGCTAATTTAGAAGGAAAATGTGTCACTGGGTTCTCTTTATAATATTGTTTAATTTTGTGCTTCTGGTTTTATGGTGCAATTTGTCTTAATTTCTCAAGATTTCAGGATAATTTTACCAGGATAAGTGTCACTTTTCTACTCTTTTAAAATCAAATCTTCTGCAAGCAATTTTAATACCAGATTAAACGTATCAAGGAAAAAATAGCAATGATACTTCTAGATCCTATATTTTTTCTCTGAACTTAACTACCAAAGAACAGATCTTAATCTCAAATACTGAATGACAGACACTCTTAGTAACCATGCGGTGTCAAGAAATGATTTGGATTTGGGTAAAAGTAACCCTAAGTACACCAGCAGTTCAATGCCAGTTTTTACTTTGATTTCATTTTCATATTTATTGCTAAAAGCTCTTCCTCACATATCTCAGGGCATCTGAACCTCACAGTCCATCCCACTGCCTGGTTGGCTCATAGTTGGGATATGTGGAATGTCACAAGCCAGCAACAACAAATTACATGGCAATAGAAGTTCTGTGTGGTTTTATTCTTGAATTGTAATTACTGAAGGCTCTGAACTAGAGTCATATAGGTTTATGCAAGGACACTAGCGAACTTTTCATAAAGTCTCCATTAAACAGCCTCAATGCAAGCATTGGCATCCTAGTTAGATCTGTTGCAGGACTTCTCCTTAGTTCAGCTAAAGAGGGGTCCTCGTCACATGACCACAAAAAATTAGGCTCACAATTTAAAGGGTGAGAAAAACGGGACTTATTGGACAAAAAGGAAAAAAAGGAAGGCAGGAACTCTCTGCAAAGCTGGAGTCCTGCCAGCGTGCTTCCTGCCTCACAGACTGCCTAGGCGACAAGAATGAAATTCCATTTCAAAAAAAAGAAGAAAGAAACTTGCCCAAGGTCACAGAGCTAGTGGGGAGTGGCCAAAACATGAACCCAGGCAGTCTTCCATCGTGATGGAGAAGCTGTACTTCATGCACCAGAGTTGTAAGGAAAACATGAACAGGCTCCCCCAATCCCTGCTCAAAAATCCTAGTATGCTATGTTGTCATCCCCAACTCCATATCCCCTCATGAATTACACTTGCCAAATCTTGCCATGTGCCCTTCTTCCCTCATCTATATTTTAATATAAAAACGAAATGAGTAACATATAAGTTTGAAAGAGAAAACAAATGGAACAGAATAGTTTTTATTCTTTTACTTCACTCCCCCCATGCCCTACCCCCTCCGCCCACACCCGATATCTTTTAAAGCAGAGCTCTTCAAACTGGAGCATGCACAGCTCTAGGGATATACAAAGACTTTCCAGGGGACCCGGACATGGGCAATTCTAAAGAAATCATTTTCTAGATCCTTCCATATGTTCTCTTCCTTGAAACCGATCTGGCCTGAAAATAGTGCTTACCTTCTGCGGCTCTCCTTTCCTGCTTCCCCTTTCTAAACTAAACCACAGCCTTCCATCCCTGCCTTTCCAAAGAAAGACGTACTCCTCACCCTTCTTGAATCATACACCATGGTCCACTTTGCTGGGTATAAAAGTCTCTGGAGGACAAAATGAATGAAGGAACGGAATCTATCATAAAGTCAAGTCATTAACTAGGTTGTTATAAAAACATTTCCCTGAAAACTCCTAAGTAGTTAAAGCCAAGTCCCCCGGCTCCCTCCCCACCCCGCCCCACACCACATAACAATTTTAGATGACAACAATGGAAAAGAAAAATTCCTTCTTTCCACACATCAGGTTGATGAGAAGAGTGTATAGAGGAAAACTTCAAAGCTCTGTAAAACAAATTAAGCAAAAGATTATACGTATTTTGAAATATACCATATAAAACAAGGATGTCCAAGGATGAGGAGAAACTTCCATTAACTAGATTTTAGAGTCTAGCAGGTGCTTGTTTAGGCACAGAATAGGGGCCTCCTCCCTACAATCCACTGAAGACACGCTGAGAAACAGGGCCCAACTCACTCTTTTTCTAGTCTCTTGGTGACAGAGTAACACCAGCAGGTACTGGGGCAGAATGCGCAGCACTGAGATGTGCCGTTAACCAGAATCTTAGACACCGGGCTGCTTAGACACCAGAATCCCTGCGAAGTTCTCAAATCACTGTACTCAGGCCTCACCTCAGAAAATTAAATTTCTGGGGGAGGGGCTCAGTTGTAGGTGTGATTTAAAAGCACTCTACCTTATTCTAATTTTTGGCCAGGGCTGACAACCACTGGGTGAAGCTACCTGTTTTCCTTGTTTACAAAAGAGAAACTATAATTACTTATTAAACTAGTGGAGTGACACTGATCAGCAAACTAATACTAAATTGCAATCTCAGAGTATACAATAGGTTCCCCTCCTTCTCCAGCTCTCCTCACTTGTGCCTCTGCTGTTCTCCTAAATGAGAAATCACTGGACCCATTTACACATGGAGGCAAAAATAACTGCCTGGGCCCGGAATGCAGATGAGATGCAGAAGATGGTGCATTTCTGGCTGCCCCTGTTTGGAACCCCAGTGCTCTGGCCTGATAGGGCTGGGATATTAATAGGAGTAAGATTCACAGGTGTACAAAGCACAGGGATTTCACTAGTCACGGCGAAGGGATATCTGGCTGCCACTCTAATACTGGGGCTAAAAAAACAAATCCCATTTCAAAATAGAATCAGAGAATGTGATCCTTAGGCGGGACCTCAAAAGTCATTTAGTGCAACATATATCTTAGGCTTGTATCCTCATCCATCCCTGCTTTCAAGTGGGTGCTCACCCTGCTTAGCTCTGAACATCATCAGTGATAGGGAGCTACCTACCTAATGGGTTTGTGGAAAGGGGATGGGTTTTGGACATATAGATGGCTAGTTTAAAATCCCATGTCTATCTAGAAGCAGCTGAACAACCAAAGGAAGGTTTCTCAATCACCAAAGGTCAATCTCATCCAAAGTGAGCAT
The DNA here is from genome assembly GCF_037993035.2 of Macaca fascicularis. Taxonomy (NCBI): domain Eukaryota; kingdom Metazoa; phylum Chordata; class Mammalia; order Primates; family Cercopithecidae; genus Macaca; species Macaca fascicularis. Next base: position 22,670,464 of record NC_088392.1, read on the forward strand.
AAAAACCACTTTATCTTGCACAGTCATTGATACTAAATGGGACAGTTAGATTCAACAAATGTTCTTTCTTTCTTTTTTAACTGAGACAGAGTCTTGTTATGTTGCCCAGGCTGAACTGCAGTGTCACAAACATAGCTCACTGTAGCTTCAAACTCCTGGGTCCAAGCACTCCTCCCACTTCAGCTTCCTGAGTAGCTAAGACTACAGGCATGTACTACCACATCAGGCTAATATAGATAGATATAATTTTTTTTTTTTGGTAGAGATAGGGTTTTGACCAGGTGGTCTCAAAATCCTGGGCTTAAGTGATCCTCCCACGTTGGCTTCCCAAAGTGTTGGGATTACAGGTATGAGCCACTGCCCCTAGCCAATAAATATTACTTCTGACTAGCGTATCTCAAAGTCACCATTATTAACATTTGGAGCTAGATAATTCTTTCTGCAAGGGCCGTCCTGTGCTTCGTAAGGAATTTGGAAGCATCTCTGGCTTCTGCTCACTAGATATAGCAGCAACTGTCACCCCTCAGTTTTGTGCAATCCACAACTGTCAAATGTCCCTGGGAGTCAGGTGTGGGGGCAGGGGGAAGAAGTGCTCCCAGTTGAGGACTACTGTCCAATCCTCCTCCCTCCCCTCCACTCTGGAAGGTGTCCATTCCATTCTTGGGCAACCCTATAAGAATGTTCTAGTAATCTGGTGCTCATTTTTCTTTAACTCCGATCTCCTTGAAACATCAAAATAAAAGTAATGTAAGTTTCTGTAACTAGAAAGTGGCAGGACTAGGATTCGAACCAGACTCTCTTTCACTCTAACACTCAAGAGTGAAAGAGTTATTTGTTTCCACTGTTTCTTAGTGGCTAATCTCTACCACGGGTCAGGATGGCTTAATTTGAAGAAAGTTATGTCCTTATCCTCCAGCTGCTTTTCCTTTTGCCCCCAGAGTACTTAAAAAAAGATCAGCAAGCAAAGCTGCATGTACCAGAGTATTTCCTAATTAATGGGTAAAACAGAGAGTGTGACATAGTTCACTACGTGGCTGCCAGGGAAATCCCCAAGAAGCTGAGACCTAAGGCAGAGCTCCTTGCACGACTGAGTTGTGTTTAAGATCAAGAGCAAAAGCTACACAGTTTCCAGAACAAGGAGCCAGGCCACACAGGGCTATAAATGGGAACACACAGTGGGGCTAGCATCCAAGCCAGGAAAGTCCAGGAACATGACAGGGGAAATGTGAGGGTGCTTTAGAGAAAATCCCAGAGGAGCAAAATGCCCCCAATATTAACTTCAATGTCGCATCAAAAGCCTTCAACAATCAAACTACCAAAGACAGTAAGAATGAGCATCCTAGGCACCGACCTTTGACTCTTTATGTCTCAAAACACAAGATCAACCTGGGAGAGAAAAGTTCCATTCATTACTCATAACTTTTTCCAAGAATCACTGTGTACACGGGCTACAATTCAAGTGCCCATGCTTGCAAGTGGTTGTGCACCCCCGCCATTTGGAAAACCCACCAGGATGAGTTAAGTAAGGCCCCAGGAGCAGGGCCGCCCAGTGCTGATGGCAAGTGTCTACTTCACTTTTGCACTCTGATGCCTCTCTTGTCTCACCCTAGTCCCAGTTCTCAAATCCACTTCTGTTGCACAGCCTGCTCTCTACTGATGACTACAAGGTAGAAGAGACAAGGAAAGCGCTATCTCCAAGAAGTTCATCATCTTGATGCATGTGTTCAAAGTCACAGGTGGAGATCTGAAGTACGCCATGGAAGGGGTCCTCCCAGGCCTGGGGCATGGAGCCTTGGGTACTGTTGCTTGTTGGGAAAGAGCTAGCTAAATGGGCACCAATCCTTCCCTGGACGAGGGTCCTCATCTGGAAAACAGGGCTAAGACCATCTGCACATTCTATTTCATAAACTGGTAGATATCTCAGATGTTAGGGTATATGAAAGGCTGCTGCAAGTTACTATTGAATGTTATTAAGCTACTGTTAGTGAATATTTTAAATTGACTGTTGAGAAACAGGAGGAGTAGTGGGTCCCTGCCAAGGCTGGCCAACTGGAAAGCATACAGTTATTTTCAGAAAGCCAGTGGTTCAATTCATCTAGTCTCCAGTGAAGGAACTGTTGTGTTGCAGAGTTCAGTGTGCGCAATTTGAGAAACCCTGTTCTATTCTGTGAGGACAAAGTATATGAAAGAGCTTTAAAAAGTGGGATGGAATGTTAGAAAGTATCCCTTAAAAAATAACTTCATGAAGCAATAAAAGGTAGCATAAGGAGCAACATGCAAGACTAAATAAGGCTAAAAACCTTGGTCTAACTTCAAAATGGGGACACTCTCTTGGAATTTTAGAAATGACTTCTTTTTTTTCTCCTTTAAAACATTATCTAGTGGGAGGCTATTCACCAACGTACAGACATGATACGCTCATGAGGCGATTTATGTATATACCGGTTGTATGAAACATAAAGCCTACAATCCCAAAGAAAATTGTGTCATCTATAGTAATCTCCTCAGGCTAGACTACAAAAGATTCTGGAATCTACAAAGTAACTGGGACACCAACCAGCATGGATCCAGGAGCTTCAGTGACATTCTCTCACCATGCTGAGGTTCTCAGTGAATCCCCCAATCACTGGGGCAGGGGCAACAAGGGAATATGATGTGTCCCATTGCACTTCCGAGTGCACACTGGTGGGCACCTCTATAGGGTGCCTGTAGGGAACCAAAGGGCATGGCACCAGTGGTAACTCACCTCTGATGACAGAGCTGGGCTTGGGGCCTGGGCACAGTTTCCTGGTCATCCTAAACATTAATAGGTATTCTGCATTCAACTCCATGATATTTCAATGGCTAGAACTAAGGCCGCAGAAATACCCACCACGTTTCTATCTTATGATTCACAGACAACTGCTTGAAAAGCACAGGCTGCTCCAACAGTCACAGGGATCCTGGCAGAACTGTTCGGCTGCGCTCACTCTGACCCTGAGTAAGCTCCCCAGCCTCCTGAGTGTCTCTCAAGTGGAGATAATAGTTGATAATCCAATGCATTATTAGAGGAATCATGAAGATATGCACTAAACTAGCATAAGGCCTAGAAGAGAGCAGATGGCTGAGAGGTAAATTAAACTGTTAAACTGTTATTCTACAGGGTACCTTCCTGGAAAGAAAACTAGAGAGAGTGACACATTGCAGGGGGTACTTAGGAGCTGGCCTACATAGTCACAGCTATATAGACGATTCCCACAAAATTCTAACCTTCCCATTGATCAAAGCACCCAATTTCATTAAAATTCAACTTCCAATGACTATATTCAGGGGCTGAATTTTACTAGAACACGAGGAGGAGAAGGGATGAGTGAATAGCAATGGCCCAGGAGTTCAGATACTCGGGGCTAAACTGATATATTCAGACACTTAAATGAGCTCTATAGGTTGTCATTCTTTTATCGATTTAATCATTTGAGCTCTTCTTCCATAGTTGAAAGGAAAGAGTACTGAGACTGTTAAAGGAACCTGGTGCCTAACACACTATGGAACCCAAGGGAAATCACGTAAACTTTCTGTGCTGTATTTCTGTGCTGTATAAAACGTGGGGCTAAGACTCGGCAACTTGAAGATTCTTTACACGTGTACAGTTTTCAGAGCTTATGAGATATACCTTGCTGTAATAATACCAGCTTCCTTTGTCTTTAGTGTCTATTTTGGACAAAGTTTAACTGAAAAAAATTATCTAATAATCTGTAAATCAAGCAATATGCACATACTTTCAATTTAGAAACTGAGGAGCAAATCTAGTAAAGCAGACAGAGATGCACACAGGGGCAAACCCTGCCCACTGGGCCACAGACTCATTCATCCTGGAACCCCCTGCACCTAACAGAGCTCAGCATATACTGGAATTCGGTAATACTGCACTGAACTGGGCTGGGACTCTCTGACTGCCATGTGCAAAAAACTCCAAGCATGGCCTCTACAGAGTTTCTCTGCTCCCATTCCTGAATAATTCTGAGAACTGAGTGCTGGGAAAGACAGCAAAATGAGAGTGGCTCCGTATTCTGTCTTTTGCTCTATTCCTGGCCCCGCATCTTTTTGGATGGTGACTTGGTGTAGTTATTTAACTTCTCTGAGACCAGCTTCTGCATTTGCAAAGCGGGGATAACAATTACGAAGTGGGGATAACACTGAGAGGTGTTCAGGAGGATGAGCCTGGGAGAGGACTGGTGCACTAGATGGAACGTAGTATTAAATCCAAATACATCCTCAAGAGTACAAAGTGCTGCAAAACTTCCATTTAAGCCTGGGTGGTAACCCTCCTATTTGCATCAAACAATTAATTTTAAGCTATAAATCAACAACTATTAGCATATACAAGGCACTCACCACTCTGTGCCCAGCACTATTCTAAGAGCTTTGCACAAGTTAGTTCACTTAATCCTCACAACAACCTTATAAGGTAGATGCTATCTATCCCTGTGTTACAAACGAGCATAGTAAAACACAGAAAGGCCTAGTAACTTGTCCAGGGTACACTGTGAGTAAGCAGTGGAGCCAAGATCTAAATTTTCATCCATGACAAGATGTACAGTCTCTGAAGTCACGAATGTGGCTGATTTTACTTTTCAAAGTAAAACCTCCAATTCTTATTTTTTTTTCTTTTTGCTGGATCAAAATCTTGCCCAGACATTGGCACATTCTTGATCATTCCTTGAGGAGCTAGTCATTGTAACATCTGGCAGATCATAAATGGACCATTTAAGCATTTGGAGGATAAACTATAAATTTGAGCCTTACTTTGGATACTATCTTGAGAAAAACTGCGAACAGCTGACTGTGAAACTCTTAAAATTTTATTTTTTAAAAAGGATACCAGAAAGCCTTTTTGAAACTCTCCATTACCCCAACCCCAATTCATCTCCCAAAGGGACCAAGATTGGAGGAAACTGCCTATCTATTTATGAAATTCAACTTAATCATATCTGTTACAGGACCTCTCTGTAAAAGCTGTCAATGTGTGGGTGAATGGATTCTACCCCTCCATAGACGGTAACTTAGGGCATTTCAAACCCACAGTAAATGGCAACTAGCTCCAAATAGACACTAAAATACATTTAGTGTACACAAAGGTACTAAAAAATGTTTTGATTCATTAGTACATACTGTATTTTTCTTTTCAGGCATCAATCTGTCAAAGAAATACCTTGATGTCTAGCAGCCAAGAAATGTATCACTGCTATTCATATGCTAAGCTGCAATTCAAGAAGTCAAGGGGACAAAAACACATTTGTTTCAGCCAAGCTCAAGCATCTCCCTCTCCCCTCACCCTGCAAAGGGAACTGAAGACAGGAGGTGACACTCGGATAAAGGCACCGATGTGGCACCTTCTCAAATCGCTTATCATGCGGGATGCACACAGTGTGCGAACAATTAGCAGCTTTGTGTAGGAGGAATCCTCTTTTATTCTCTTGAAAGTCAAGTGAGAATTTCTAATAAAACAGAATCACAAACTCCAGAATGGTTACTGTGCGTACAAGACCAAACCGTGTTGAGCCACAAGCCTTCTTCAGCCTTATCACATGTGTATGTAAATGTGCATATTCTAGTTGAGGAGTGAAAGTCACTGCAAACATTCGAGGGATGTGACTAAAGATAATATTTAGAAGGCAACTGTCATCAATTCAACGTGATGGCTAAGTAATCCTCAGTCATGCCATGAATCAGTATTAGCTACAGCCAGCAACTTAATCACTTATTTATTTAATTTTGCTTTTTGCTGGAAGAAATAATATGCTACGCTGCAATTCAAGAGGACAAAAATACAGTGAGATATTGTCATACAAAATGTAATTTAGGAGCCTGTTCTATATCCAAGGTGACATGATATCCCCAGAAATGTTTGTCATCATGTGCTCAATGGAATGAACCCGAGAGAACAGTGATTACTTAGAAGTGCTGCACTAAAGGGAGCCCATAAACTCACCCAGACCACAAACATGTCGTTTTTTTTTTTTTTTTTTTTTTTAAGGAAAAACGGGGAGAGAGAAGGAAAAGACAAACGTTAAGGCAGTGTTCTAAACACTGCACATGCATTATTTCATTTAATCATCTCAATAATCCTAAGGCAGAAACCATTATTAGTCTTATTTCGAAAATCAGAAAAGTGTGGTTTGAAAATGTTAAGTAATTTGCCCAAGTCATATGGTGAATCAAGCCCTAATTGTGCAGTGGAAAATTCAGGATTGTCTTCCATATTGTTGCTGCAGATTTTACTAAGATAACCAGGGTTCCAGGGATAAGCTGAACATCAGGAATTCCCAGAATACTATCAGTATCATGCATTACAACCCAAAGAAATTCAGGTTCCCTTAAAACATATACAGAAAAAAAAATTGTTTTTTTCTTTTATAGGGATATTTCTATAATTTACACTAAGATATGACATTCATGTAGACAGGGTGAACTAGCACAAATTTAAATTACCCAAAACGGTACAGCATATTATCAGAGATTCATCTACTGTAAATGTAAGTCTCCTTGATTTTATTCTCAATTAGTATCACTGATTTAGATGACTCTAATCATACTTGTTAACCCTGAGACATCATTTTTTAATTGTTTCCCTTCAAGAATTTAAATTGCTATTTTATTGGAGAAAAAGCCACTGAAGAATAGAAAAAGGGATCATCAAAGCATAACAGGGAAGAATAATCAACACAGAAAGGTGCACTTGTAAGAGGGGGCTCCCAGGAAAAGACTCGGAGACAGTGAAAAATTATGGAACAGGAAACAGTCAAATATGGATATGATCACCGAAATCTGTCTCTGGTCAAACGTTCCAACATACAGAGATACCTACCAAGAGAACAGGCGCAGGGGCTTACAAGGACACTTGTTGACTGCATTTGGGGTCCACCCAGCTCATTCAGGACAACGCCCCATATCAGGATCCTTCATTTAATCACATCTGCAGAGGCATTTTCATGTAAGGCAATGCTGACAAGTTCCAGGGGTCAGGACCTAATAAATCTGTGAGCCAGTTTTCAGCCTACAAAGTCTCCTATTTGGGAGATACGGGCTTGGATGCTCACTGCTGGGACCACTATCTGGCTCTCAGGATCAAACACGACCTTTTTCTTATGACTAATTTTACACACACGTCTTCTCTTCCAACAAAACCACAAGCAACCTTGGGGCAAGCAGAGTTTTATGTATCTCTGTATCTCCCACAGTGCTAAGCAACAGCATCAACACGTAGTAAGTTCTCAATAATCACTCAACTCAGCTGCAGGGTAAGATGATCCCCGTAGGACAGAATCTGAATTTTTTGACACTTTCATCCATAAGCTGCCCCACCCTTGTTGAAACTGGGAGACAGCAGGCTGAATACTGGCTCACAAAATTTATTAGGTCCTGACCCCTGAAACCTATCAGTGTTACCTTACATGAAAATGCCTTTGCAGATGTGATTAAATGAAAGGTTCTGAAATGGGGGATTGTCCTGGGCCCTAAATGCAATCACAAGTGTCCTTGTTTATTTCTATTTATTTATTTATCCATTTAGAGACAGAATCTCACTCTGTCTCTAAGTGTACCGGTGTGATCTAGGCTCACTGCAACCTCCACCTCCTGGGTTCAAGTGATTCTTGTGCCTCAGCCTCCCAAGTAGCTGGGATTACAGATGAGTGCCAACACACCCGGTAATAATGATTATTTTTTATGTTGAGGCAGAGTCTTGCTCTGTTGCCCAGGCTGGAGTGCAATGGCACGATCTCAGCTCAATGCAACCTCCACCTCCCAGGTTCAAGCAGCTCTCCTGCCTCAGCCTCCCAAATAGCTGAAATTACAGGCATGTACCACCACGCCCGGCTAATTTTTGTATTTTTAGTAGAGACAGGGTTTCACCATGTTGGTCAGGCTGGTCTCAAACTCCTGACCTCAAGTGATCCACCTGCCTTGGCCTCCCAAAGTGCTGGGATTACAGGTGTGAGCCACTGTACCCGGCCCACAAGTGTCCTTCTAAGAGAGATGCAGAAGGAGATCCGACACAGCAGAGGAGGCAAGGCAGCCCTAGCGACCGAGGCTGGAGCCTGCTGGCAGCCCACAGAAGCTGGAGGGAGCAAGCGGCAGATGCGTTTCTAGAGGCTCTGGAGGGAGTGCAGCCCTGCGGACATCCTGACTTCAGTCCAGTGACACCTACTTTGAAGTGGCCTCCAAACCTGTCAGAGGACAAATGTCTGCTGTTTTCAGCCGAACTGGTAGTAGTTTAGTACAGCAGACACTGGGAAACTCAGACATAGGCAAAGACCAATCTAGCTTTACTCCAAAGCCTGCTTTAGGAAGAAAAGACCTGGAGGACTGAGTGATAGATACACCTCATCCCTGGATCAACTAGGAAGCTCTTGCAAGGCTGAAGTGCATAGGGCAATCTCCTTCCTAACTAATAGTGTCTTAAGGTTCCTTATGAACATGTGGTCACCACCAAAATTAAAAATGCTACCTGTGGGTCAAACTTAAATTCCACAAGAGAGATTAGGAGACTGTCTGAAGGTCTGCCCCGAAGAGATCTGACAACTGTGGTATGACTGCGGTCTGGGGGCACACACAAGCTCCCTCTGTCTTGCCCAAATCCTTTTGGTCTGTGCCCACACACCAGGAGTAGCTTTCTTGCTGGAAAAACAAAGGCAATCAAAAATGAAATACTGTTTCACTCACCAAACCAAACTCCTTCAAAAGTCTGCTTAAAACAACTGTTGCCCCTAACCACCCCCCCACAAAATAAATCTGTACATTCTGAAGAAAATCTCTACTTTCTGCCAGGAATTTCCCCTAAAAAAATCTTGCCCCCTTTTTATTCGCCTGCCCTGGGTGCCAAAGCGCAGCTGTGAGTGGTCGTGTATCTGCTTATACAGAATCTGCTCCTATCATCCCTTCTCACAGCACAGCACCTGAGCACACAGCACGGCACTCTACTACTACTCAACATGACACCCAGCTCAGAAAACTGTGCTTTCTGAGGCTATAGGATCAACTAAGCTATTTCAAATATTAAAGTATTGAAATTTCATTTAAACTATTTTTTTAAAAGCTCATAGCAGCTTTGTTCATAATTGCCAAAAGTTGGGAGCAACACAGATGTCCTTCAGTACATGAATGACTGACTAAGCGGCGGCATTTCCAGACAGTGGAATATCATCCCAGCACTAAAAAGAAATGATCTATCAGGCCACGAAGAGGCACGGAGGAACCTTAAAAGCATATTACTAAGTAAAAGAAGCCACTATGAAAAGGTTACACACTGCATTATTCCACCAACTGCATGATATCCTGGAAGAGGCAGAACTGTAAAAATCAGTAAAAGGATGAGTGGTTGCCAGGGTTTATGGGCATGGGAGGGATAAACAGATGAAGCACAGAGGATTTTTAGGGCAGTGAAATTATTCTGTATGACACTATAATAGTGGATACATGTCCAAACCCACAGCGTGTACAACACCAAGAACAAACCCTAGTGTAAACTATGGACTTGAGGTGATGATGTGCCAATGTCGGCTCATCAACCATAACAAACGTACCACACTGGTGAAGGATGCTGATGATGAGGGAGGCTGTGCCCGTATGGGGGAAATATATGGGAAATTTCTGTGTCTTCCTCTCTATTACGCTCTGAACCTAAAACTGCTCCAAAAAATCAAAGTCAATTTAAAAAGAAAAAGGAAAAAAAGCTCCAGTGGCCAACCAAATGAATTCTGTTGTATCTCCTGTGTTTTTATTGTTATTTTAATATAGCCTAAATCATGGAGACCATTAGTTAAAAACAGGAAGAACACAAATATATAATGTGAAAAAAAACTTGAGACTGGGTGCACTTTGGGAGGCTGAGGCAGGAGGATTGCCTGAGGCCAGGAGTTCAAGACCAGCCTGGGCTATAACATAGCAAGAACCCCTGTCTCTACAAAAAATAATAGTAATAAAAAAAGAAAATCACTTCAACTCCTTTTACCTATGAGCTCAAAAAATAAAAGGAAAAAAATCAACGTGGTCTGGGAGTTTAACTGAATAAAAACAATGAGAATAGCACAGAAAAATAAGTATTTGTAGAACAAAAATCACATATTTGTAGCTGCTGGTTTTTGAAAGAGCAACAGTTTCTGTTCATTTCAGAGCTGCCATATTTTTATTTAGCCACTTCCCAAGAAATGTGTGTGAACAGCTGCTTGGTTAAAGAATAAAATACTGAATTTAGAGCCATTCATTGAGAGTTTCCCCATCACCCCACCACCCTAGCTACAACTTACTCTAAAAAAACATGGATACCAAAATTAGTCAGTGCCAAACCAAATTCAATAGCCTTGATAAGAAATCCCACCATGGAGTGTGAAAACCTTCTCATTTATCTTGGTTATCTAAATTAAGTTGGTGGTGGAAAAGGGGAATCCTTGGGTTTATTTTGGAAGAAAGTGGCAAGCAGAAACTGTGATGTGTATTTCCGTGATACTGATTCCTTATCAGATTTCCCATGTGTCAAAGTGAAAGGTTGGTATAAAAATTAGAAAAAATAGGTGTTCATGGCACCAAAGACAAAAGGTATGTGGAAAACTTCCTAATACCAAAATTTCCTGGTTGGGCACGGTGGTTCAGGCCTGTAATCCCAGCACTTTGGGAGGCCAAGGTGGAAGGATCACTTGAGCCCAGGAGTTCGAGATCAGCCTAGGCAACATAATGAGAACCCATCTCTACAAAAAATAGAATAATGAGTCAGGCATGGTGGCATGTGCCTGTGGTCCCAGCGAAGTGGGAGGATTGCTTGAGCCCAGGAGGTAGAGGCTGTGGTGAGTTGAGACAGCACCACTCATTCCAGCCTCAGCGACAGAGCAAGACCTTACCTCAAAAAAAATTCTTCCTTACTCTGAGTAAACAGGAGATCTTATAAAATAAACAACTCATGAGAACCCATTATTATACACCAGAAAACATATGAGTCAAAGGTAATCAGATGTTTTGCAAAGACTAGGTTATGTTAATTAAAACTTTAAATAAAAAACAGCATTAAGTAAACAGCAGTTTATTATTACGTGATGATAGCGCACGGTTGATGGATTCTTCAGAAGCAAGAGCTTTTTCTTGTACACAACCTGGGTTATTAAAATTGCTGTGCCTTTTTACGACATCGAAGCATATGGTAATTAGCCCATATCCAAGAGCTGATGTCTTCTTGGTATTCCAAAGGGGGATTTATTACTATTCCAGAAGATAATTTGCTCTTTAAATTAAAAACCAGCTAGATCGGTGCATTAACTACATTGGCATTGATTTTCCCAAGAACACAAGCCCTTTCTCATCATGGCTTCATAAAATAATTTGATCCGTCAGTTAATGAAGAAGAGTCCATGGACACAATTATCCTCCCACCTGAAGAAACAAATCCATGTATGGCCTGTAGCAGCTACTGACTAACCAAGTTTGCTCTGTATTATATAAGTTTCCTCTTGTATTATTTGACAGGTTTGAGGAATTAATCTCAAATTCCTGGACATTACGAAGTTGGATATGATAAAAACCCAGGAAAATGATGTGAGAGAAAAATACAACTTTAGGTATATCCTAGCCCAAAGGCAAGCTAATATATTTTGGGCTGTCAGCAACCTAAACACATAAAAGAGCAAAAAACAGTGTGGTTGTCCATTCATGTGCCTTATAAACATTGTATGGATCTAAAGGTATCACTTTCCAGACTGACTTCTACTTAACAGGCAAAAGTTTATTTAGGACATTGTATGTAATCCAAGCATCCAAAGAATATCAACGTTTCAGAGCTTACATTCCAAATACTTCCTTGTACTAAGAAGTAATGCATAATAAGCTCATTCATTCAACATCTGATGAGAATTTAATCATGTGTAAAGCACTATACTAGAACATAAGGGGATGAGAAAAGGCATAAAACCATCCCTGGCCTCACAGAAGCTTTGAGAAAAGGATGCAAAAGGAGACATATATAGAACTACCTATAAATACAAGATAGAGTGCAATGAGAGCCAGGAGTAAGGTAAAAATAAAGTACTATGAGAGAGTAGAGGAGCGAGACCACGACTAGGGTGGGGGTGGCCCAGGGAGCCCTTGGATGGGAAGAGGGGCTGAGAAGTGAGGCAGCGGGTGAGGTGGGGGCACCCCTCCCAGGGGAGCCTGTGGAGTGTTATGCCCAGTGGGGTGGTGAAAGCCCCAGAAAGCACAAAGGAAAATGCCACCCAGCAGAGGACAACCTGGCTGGGGTGGGGTGGGGAGCGCCTCGAGGCATCTGGTCTCCACTTGGAAGGAAAGGGGAAGCCACAGAGGCAGCAGTGAGAGCGGACGCTGAGGTGGAAGGACCACTCAGGGTCAGCGCCTCCAAGGAGTCCTGGCAGCCACTTGGCCCAGCGTGGGAACTTGCGGTTTAATCTTCCATGAACTTCCATGGTTGATACCCACTGTCACCAGCCAGTCCCTCCTGCACGCCTCAGAGGGCACCCAAAGCTGTGCGCTTGAGTGCTCGCTCTGTCCTTTAGGGGTGTGAACTGTGTGCCTCTCACAGACCCCCAGAGCTGTTTTCTTTTGTGCTACTTTTCCCAGGGGGTTTCCTACAGAGTTACAGGTAATTAAAGGCCAGATAGTTTATAGGAATGTGCTTTTTATACTAGTTAATAATCCCAGGTAAGAGAACTGGGGTTGCTTTTCTCTAAAAGAGCATAAGTGTTTGGCGGGGTGGGGGGCGGGGGTGGCGGTAGCTGGAAGGGTGGAAGGAGAGGAAGGAAAGGGAAAATTGAATACATTTTTATACTAGCCATTACCAGCTGCTGGCAAATGTTCACTGTATCCATGGGGTGGGGGGAATCCCAGTTTCACTTATCAGCAGTTAAAAGTGGCAAATGTTTTGTCCTTAGTTTCATCTAATTGTGTATCAGTCTTAAAAACTGAGACTCCAGATTAGCTTACTGGGAAATACGAGACACAAAAATTAGGGCTGTCTTTCCTAGGCAAAGATTGTCTTACAGGCAAAAATGCATTTGTCGTGTGCCAGGCAATTGGTACAGTGGGGGAATCAGCCAGACTAAATTATTCTCAGGGGTCAGAAAACAGCCAACTGACACAGAATTAGACAAATGGAGTCAGTGCATTTAAAACTGAACTCATGGTGCTAGATTCATTGCACTACACTCTAACCACTTTTAATATAGAAATATTGCTCGCCAATTTTCACTTCTCTCTCCTCTCGAGGCACAGAGAAAAGACGACTACACTTCCCAGCCTCCTTGTGATCAGGGAAGGCCATCTTACTAGTTTCAGCTGATGAGAAAAGGTGACCTGTCTCACCTCCGAGTGGAGGCCGTGAAAAGCTCCGGCGCAAACTTCAGTCAGCCTAGTTCTCTGTGTGACCATGTGGGTGGGTCGGCCGGCCTGGGTCTCTGTGTGACCATGTGGATCCGAATGCCTGCCAACCTATGATGACAGGTAGTTACGAATGAGAAATAAACCTGGGATGTGTTAAGCCACTAAGATTTTAGGGCATTCTGACACAACTCTCTTTTTTAATGACCATCACACCAGTGGGTTTCTCGGTGGACAGCCAGAGGAAAAATAGGGTGCTAACTTTATGAGCAGATCACAAGTCTCTATAGGACATAAAGTTGTATGCCTGCATAAATGAAGTTTCTTTTCATTAAAAAAAAAACTTGACTAAAACTCCGGTCCACAGTCCAGCAATAATAATCCTTTGCTTCAAAGCTGCATAGAGATACATTTTCTCACTCTAATTTGTAGGAGACGTTGCAGAAATTCTTTTCTCACACATCATTTCTAATAATATCACTTCATATAAACACAATTTTCAATGCAACGAGATAAGGGATCGCCTACCTATTTTTAGACGCTCTCCCAGTTGTGAGAGAGCACTGTTGTTCATATACATTCGGAGTAACCTCCAAGCTTTCACGCTGGTAACTGCTTCACATTTGCCAAGAGTGAGATTTGCCAATAGCATCAAGCAAGGGACAGACAGTATCATCTATTTCACCTTACATTTGTGAAATATAATCAAACAATGGGTTTGGATCTATTTTAGACCGTCCAGTTCAATGACGAATATGGATCTATTTTTACAACAAACACGTTGCACTTTAATAAGATTAGCAAAACAAATCTGGTTGTTGAATTTCCCTGTTAAACTTCCTGATAAATGATTGGTGCATTAGTCATTTCTTTGTTTCTTCCTTCATTTGTTCGTTCATTCTATAAATATGTATTTGGAGCCTGCTTTGTGCCAAGCAGAGTGGGCTCTGAATGTCTGAAGTCTAATGTCTAGGAGTTTATAATGATATTAATTTATAGTAAAATATCTGATCATTGAATAGTCAGTAGTTACGGATATTTTGTTTTAATCATACAAATAGATGAGTATTAAACATATCTTTTTTCATGGCTACATGGGGACTTGATGAATAAGAAATAAAGTCTCTGAAAGTCAATTTACTTAATTTCACTAAGGAAATCATGACTATCAATGGTATACAATGCTGGGGTAAGACCCTGATTCATGAGTGCAATTAAGGCAGAATTTGAACTTATAAAAAGCTGCATATGTATTTATAATTTGTGCATATAGATTTCAAGGGATTTTATAACTCTGGTGACCCTAAAATATGTAGAATCCATAGAAGACATTCTCCTGCCTCGGACACCAAAGACACTCAATAAATACTTGGTGGTGATGAGGTGTCAAGTGGAGGCTTCCTTCCCCTAATTACTAAGAGCTTCTCTTGCTTCAGTTGCTCTCACCCTCTGCAGCTACTGTGGCTGGTAGAACGGGCCCCTGAGCATATGTAGCTGACTCATCTTACACCTCGAGAGGCATGCTTGCTGCAGGCTGTGTCCAAAACACACTTCTGTTTATAACCTTATTTTAAAAGCACTTTAAAAACCAGATTCTTGTAGTAAACATATTAAAAAGTCAATAAACAGAATAGCTTGGTTCATTGGTTCTCCGCTGCTTTTTCCATCAAATCAGACATGCCATGTCTCATAGGCCATATACTCCAAGGCTGCAACCCAGCAGCATGCAGGGGCATCAGCAATCCTGCTGACTTCCTCCCACCTGCCCCTCAGCCTCTCGCACGCAACAAAAAGTTTAAAGATGCAACTGAGCATTCAGTTGTTAGAGCAAAAACCTTGAATCTGAGCTAATTTACACACAGAGTATACAGTAAACTTAGCAGGTTATTATCAAATTTACTTGTGAAAACATTCACGACTCATCTGGCACGCTTGTCACTGAACCATCACTGGTCATTTATTCATTTATTTTTACAAGTGATCTAGTTAAAGTATCATGCAGATTGACTTCGTGGTACTGCAGTAGAAATACCTAAATTCTCAGAATAAAACATGGAACCCTTAACATGGTAACTATGTTTAAACTCAGGCCTTTCCTTTTGTCTGTGTACTTCCATTTATGCCTCTGGGTGTGTGGTGTAAGAAATGAAGCTGAATCTATACTGAGAACATGGGATGACTATAATACCTTGTTGTGATATTTACTAACTGGAAGAAATATGAACCATTAGTTATTGGAACTTTTTAGTTTTTTTGAAGCAAGTTTGCAGTATCTACCTGTAATGCAGAGAATGCTGCATAGTGAACATTCAAGGTTCAAAACACATTTCACTTAGCACCTCAAAGAAAAAAAAAGGCAACAGCCCTCAGTGGCACTATTGAGGCACATTTGGTCAGCATCCTCACACGGTTTTGGAAATAAAGTTAACATTAACCAAAATTTCCTTTCTCTTTCATTCTGCAATAGCAAACCAAAGATTTTAGTTAAAAAAAAAAACATTAGTGCTGGCTTCGGCAGCACATATACTAAAATTGGAACGATACAGAGAAGATTAGCATGGCCCCTGCGCAAGGATGACACGCAAATTCGTGAAGTGTTCCATATTTTTAAAAAATACAAAAAGCTAGCCGGGCGAGGTGGCGGGCGCCTGTAGTCCCAGCTACTCGGGAGGCTGAGGCAGGAGAATGGCGTGAACCCGGGAGGCGGAGCTTGCAGTGAGCTGAGATCCGGCCACTGCACTCCAGCCCAGGTGACAGAGCGAGACTCCGTCTCAAAAAAAAAAAAAAAAAAAAAAAACAAAACATTAAACTATAAAATTCAGTGAAATCACTCACTGTTCTTTTTCACTATACAAAATTCCCCCACAAAACAATTACCAAATCATAAAACAGCCTACCTTGTATCCTATGAAAAGTCTTAGATAAACAGTGTGATACTTATATTTCCATAACTTATTCCTTTTCGAATTTTATTTTACAACAAGAAATTTTATGATAGGTTTTCTTAAACTAAGAGACTACTCAGGGTTACTTATGCATGTTTCCATGGGTTGCATAAACAAAGATTACAATTAAAAAGCAGGAAAAAAACAGAGAACCCGGCTTTTCAGCAGATGTTTTCTCTCTCTTCACTTCATGTGGTCTAATGGAGGTATCTGTGCTCTTTTTTGTTTATACCTTGACATAGAAGTAACATGAGACTTCTCCACAGCCTGCTATCAAATTTTTTCTGAAAGTTGGTAGAGGAATGGCAAAATTTCAGTGGGAATTACTGGGTGGGCAAATTAGTCAGGCATGAATTAGCAAAGTTCTACTGTTACTTGACTTTAAAGCTTGTTTCCTGTAACATTCAAGATCGTGCTCAGCTGTATACGAATTTGAAGTATGAACTACACACGATTACATATGCATGACTGATTATCATTATCGCTGGTATCTTACTTTTTTCTTTAACGGTTGTGAGAGAATCTGCCCCAACCTCTGTTAGAAAAAGCAAATGGACTCTGCTCTCTTACTCACTATTCCTCCAAGCAAAACACACAGGCACATGCACAACGCACACACACGCAGCTCACAAAAGGACAATGACCTAAATTAAAGCCACAACACAATGACTGCATTGTCTCTAAAGCTGAATGTTTTCTTCTTGAAAAAACATGACACAGAAGGAAGCAAAGGGAAATATGCATGACAAGACCTCTGTAAGACCGCATATTGCAGAAATATTTACACAGAAAAGGTTTTCAGATGGCCCAAGAACACAAAAGCAGTATGAACAAAAGTTTAGATTCTGCTCCATAAAGTCAGAACTTAACTACTTTAATTTGTCTAATTCCACGCTGCCCAGAGCTGTGGTGCAGAGGTGAACTCGTGATCCTGAGGGAGGCTGGTCTCTAGCGCATGCAACATAATTCTACTCTATGGACTCCATGGGCAGGAGGCCTACACTAGAAGAGAAGTGGTATGCTCCTCTAGCTTTCTTCTTGGGCATTTATCTTACATATCCTATTTAAACTGCAATTACTGAACAACATGCTGTCCTCTATTCATCTGTAAAGCAAGCATGCAGTTGTCTGAATTATTTGGCAGCAGGTAAACAGAAATGAATGAGCCTGGAATTTCATGCTGGGTTGAGAGCTGCCTTTTTGATCATATGGACCTTTTAGCTCCTTAGCAGGATAAAGTTAAATGAGGACAAAGTTAAAGTTGAACAATGCCAAATTCTAAGAGCCCAGCAAAAATAAATAAATAAATAAATAAACAAATAAATAAATAAAATAAAGAAAAAGAAAGAAGTGCTTTAAAACAGCTCTCCTAGTTTCTCAAGTATTATCAACACTCTAAGCACACTAAATTCCTTTTGTGTAAATGTTACCCTGCAGTTGTTCATTCTGGGCAAAGGAAAAGGTTATATTATTATGGTCAAAGAACAATCAAATGTCCCCATATATCCCTGGCCTTCTGGGAAAATCTCTACTGGCCACCATAGATGACTCTCAAATCATGAAAATTTCCAAATGCAGTTTATGCACATAAGGAGCGCCTCCTGGGTCAGGACAATGTCTTCTTCATCACTGCGGTCCCAATACCTAGCATAGCACTTACTGGTGTTTAATATTCAATTCAGTTCAATTTTCCACACCAACCTATCTCAATTAGCACTACTGTGTGCTATGGATCAGCTATCAGTTTGACATTTCAAGCTGCCGGGATTATCATGAAAATGATGAAGCCCTCAGTCAGCTGAGACAGACTTACACATTCTGAAACAGTTTTTGTACTGGTAAAGGCCATTTTATCAACATGATAAAGACTGCAGACTAGATAAGTATAATATAATTTATTGTCTTCACAGGATGCCCTCAAAACACCCACTAATATAGAAGCTTATGACTACATTAAATGCAGGGGAGCTACCAAAATTGAAAAGAACACGGCAGTTTCAATAAAGTATTTAAAAAACACTTTATATAAGACTCACCTTTCAGAATAGGACAGCAAATTTTTTCCAGTGTCAAGTTAGCATCTTAAATTGGCACCTTTACTGATACAATGATGACCTCACTGAAACTCTGAGGACTGGGGTGGCATCTACTTATATTCTATAGAACACAGCACTGTACTTCTACAGGCAAATATTCAAACATCAAATGTCTGCAGTGCTCATTTGACGTTTACATTAACACAAATAATTCACAGTTGGCTATGTTCAGGTTTTTAATAAATTACATTTATATTCCTTACCACCCTAGACTTAAATACACCCATGGTGAGTGTCTGTCTATAAACACCGACATTAGGTAAGAATGTGTATGTATTTGCAAAATGCTCTAATATTCTGAAGTGTGTCTAAATAAGAACTTAAGGTATGAAAATTGTGTATAGCTACTTAGAAAAGAGGTTAAATTCTTTTCATAGGTGAGCAAACTGTACCTTAGAACATAATGTTCAATTCATTGTGTAAGCAAGATAACAGCTTACTGAACATGTTGTTTAAATAAGATTTGTAGGGTAAAGAGTTGAAGAATGAGGAAAACAACTGGCTATAAAGTTCATCTAATATTTACTTTAATTTCAATATCCTGCTTCCATAAAACAGGTTGATTAAAAGCATCTGAATGTTAGAAAGAGCCAGCTTTCAAAAAAGAACAGGTTTCAATAAAACCACCTTTGCAAAAATTATAACAGTGAGCTGATCTAACCCAGTCTCCTCTTGCTTTTAGCTTTCAAGCTGCCTTGATTATTCCTGGGCTTGGGCTGGGCTAGCTTTGGTGGATATTTAGTTTATAGTTTAAATGATAATAAGCCTAACCCAAAACTCAGCAGCCTTTGTATAGCTAATTAAAGGGCATCAGGCTAGGGGTAGGAGAGGAATCTGAATTCTGCTAAAGTGTAGACTAGTCACAAGATATGTCCTACAGATAACATCACTATGATAGACTGGCCTCTTGAGATATCTTTTCGGATTTTTCGCATGTTTGACACCCATGGCTCCACCTGGTCCTGCCAACCCCACTCCTGTGGCCCCACCCTGAAGCAACTCCACTCAGGAAGACGGCTTAGACTCCTTATGATTTCTTCTCTGCCCCAACCAATCAGCAGCAAGCACTCATTTCTAGCCATCCCCATCCCTTCTCCCAATCTGCCTTTGAAAAACCTCTCATCTACGAGCCTTCAAGGAGATTGATTTGATAATAATGCCCACTCCCGCATGGCATGGCCAGCCTCAGGTCGATGAAACTTTCTTTACTGCAATACCATGGTCTTTATTTGTGCTATGGGCAGGAAGAACCCGTTTGGTGGTTATATCAACATCTGTGTTCTAGGAGTGAGAATGCCAGTTTTATTCACTGGACTAGTCTAGAATTTCTCCCAGATTCAAGTTAGAAAGAGCTAGTTTAAGTGCATGAGAGCTGATCATTCATCCTATAGATTTTATAAATAATCTCTGTTATCTATTGCTTTCTATTAGAATAGAGTAGTACCAGAGCCCGGTCTGAGGGAAAGTCCTGACTGAAGGCATGGGAAAAACCTCAATGGAAGAAAAATCCAGAAAAGAAAGGATATACATTTTGCATGGTAGATTTGTGTGTGTTTTCCAACCTGTCCTAATAGACAATTTAGAAGAGTAAACAGTACTAGCTAAGGATGTCAACTCCAACTCCTGACCTTCCTGGAAAACAAAACAAAATAACAGAATAATTTATATTAATTTCTTTTTTCTTGTGTGTGTTTGTGTTTTTTTTTTTTTTTTTTTTTTTTTTTTTGGAGACTTGCTCTGTCACCCAGGCTGGAGTGCAGTGGCGCGATCTCGGCTCACTGCAAGCTCTGCCTCCCGGGTTTACACCATTCTCCTGCCTCAGCCTCCCGAGTAGCTGGGACTACAGGCGCCTGCCACCATGCCTGGCTAATGTTTTTTTTTTGTATTTTTAGTAGAGACAGGGTTTCACCATATTAGCCAGGACGGTCTCCTGACCTCATGATCCACCGCGCCCGTTCCAACTTATATTAATTTCTATAACATGGCAAAATTTAGGTATTCACAAAAAAACTTGAAACTTAAAAGGCCATTTTTCCTGGAACAAATTTGGGTTTTTCTGTTAAGTACCTTAGGGCAAATTTAACACATTCATTCAGCCAACAAGTATTTATTGTCTGTTACCTTCAATACATAATACTAGGTGGAATGCGTGAACACGACACAAAAGCAAGAAAAAACCCAGGAAATTACTAGGTATCTTCACAAACACCCTTTCCACTTGCAGACTTACTTTTTCCAAATGTGTAGTGGAATACAAAAACAGAAACATGTCTCCAGTTATAAGAAAGAAACTTGGAGTTCACCAAGATGACTCCACCATGTCTTAAAACAATAATGTGATCACAGTAAGACTGGAGAGTTAAGGAGCACAGAATAAGATGGGCAAAAACAAGAAGCACTATTAAGATCATTATGAAATTAAGATAAACCTAAAGAAATTTTAGGTACCTTAAATGGAGTTATCCAATACAGTAAGAGTAAGAATTGAAGTTAGTAAAAAACTCAGCTAACTAAAAATTAATTACCCAAGTAATCATCCTCTTAAGATTTCTCTAAGACTTCTTTCTTTCTCTCTCTCATTCATTCATTCATTCATTCAGAGATGGAGTCTCATTCTATCATCTAGTCCAGGGTGCAGTGGTGCGATCTCAGCTCACTGCAACTTCTGCCTCCCTGGTTCAAGCAATTCTCCTGCCTCAGCCTCCCGAGTAGCTGGGATTACAGGCGTTCGCCATAATACCTGGCTAATTTTTATATTTTTAATAGAGATTAGGTTTCACCATACTGGCCAGGCTGGTCTTGAACTCCTGACCTGAAGTGATCTGCCCACCTTGGCCTCCCAAAGTGCTGAGATTACAGTCATGAGAAGCCAACACACTTGGCCTTTAGGACTTCTGCATAAGACCAACAAATTAATTGAAAGAAAGCTACCTACGGAGATTAAAACATCAAAAGGCAAACCATACAAGGATATTATACTTTTAAGACATTTCTACATATGACCAAGATTTACAGAGGAATTTTGCTATGGTCACATTCTAAGGAAACTTTCACAGACTTAAAGGAAAAATTAAATCAGTGCAAACTCAAAAATCCAAATGTATAGCTGTCAGGTTAACTATATATAGGTCACTGATAATTTATTATGCTTTTGTTAGGTTTTAGCTTCCCACCCCCCATTATTTAAGCAAGCAACAGAGTTTGGACTAGATTTGAGAGCAACATTTACTCTCATTGCTAATGCAAAATATTAATAGGACATGTCTTCACATGTTGTTTTCAACACACTTCACATGTAACTTTTTAACACGGGAGTACACATATATTAGCCTTCATATTCATAGAATTCAAAAAATGAAGATTCACTTTGTTTTTTGATTTTTGAGACAGGAACTCAGTCTGTTATTCACACTGAGGTGCTGTGGCATGATCCTGGCTCATTGTAGCCTCAACCTTCTGGGCTCAGGCGATTCTCCTGCCTCAGCCTCCTGAGAAGCTGGAAGTACAGGTTTGTGCCATCGTGCTTGGCTAATTTTTGCTTTTTTTTTTTTTTTTTTTTTTGTAGACATGGGGTTCCACCATTTTGCCAAGGCTACTCTTGAACTCCTGGGCTCAAGTGATTGACCCACCTTGGCCTCCCAAAGTGCTGAGATTACAGGCATGAGCCACTGCACCTGGCCACACTTACCTTGTCAAACAGCATGTATATTTCTTGAGTGCAAGAGGCCATCTTTCCAACTTAAATTCCCCATCACAGACACTGGCAAAGCCAGACACATATAATGATATTTCAAATATTTAAGTGTTCATGACTTCTATATGAAATGCACTGTGTGTCACGTGAAGCTGGAATCCATTGTATCCAAAATGGTATTTCTAGCAGCTTACATTTTCTATTTAGTTTTCCTCACCATACTGCTATCCAGACCAATTTACACAATTTCTAAACCAAAGTGAAATAAAAAGTTATACACAAGGAAAAACTTCAGGAACAACGCACATTTCTCTGAGTTAGTATCTAGAGCAGATGATGCCTTCAGCTCTAAAGCTGCTGTCGTTTTCATGATTGCAGCAGTGACACGCATCACCTGTGAGCGTGCTCCTGGGGAAAAGTAATTTAGAAACTGGGAGATAGCTCCACTGGGTGATGACACGATGGGAATAAACAAGGAAAAAACAAAAACTCAAGTCAGCAGTATAAGCAAGTAGTCATCTACTTAAAGGAAAATAATCCCTATTAATCCTCTTAAGATGTGAGGCAGAGGCACAGCCTCAGTGGAAACCAAGAAAGTGATGCCAGAAGTAATAATCCAAGCTCCCCATAAGGGAAGAGGATGATTCTGAAGGGTTGGTAATACACACACCTGTTTGGTGCCAACCATTATATCTGCAAAAAGAAGCACGTGAGAACTCTTTAAATATTAAATTCCAAGCAATGCGATGATATCCTAAGAAAATGACGCAACAATGTAAGACGAGCAAGTTCTTTATTTCTCAAAGCAGATTTTAGAATCCTTGAATTAAATTTTTTCACTTTCCCTCCCCCTAAGCAACCAAAATCACAATTCCCTGATTAAGTCAGTGATAGAGAAAGACCCCATTAATCCAGAAGCTGAGTTTTTGTGTTGAGAACTACCAAGCTGGGCATGGTGGCTCACACCTGCAATTCCAGCATTTTGGGAGGCAGACGCAGGCAGATCACTTGAGTTCAGGAGTTCAAGACCAGCCTGAGCAATATGGCAAAACCCCATCTCTACAAAAAAATACAAAAATTAGCTGGGCATGGTGGTGCACACCTGTAGTCCCAGCGACTCACGAGGCTGAGGTGGGAGGATGGCTTGAGGCTGGGAGGTGGAGGCTGCAGTGAGCTGAGAATGCGCTACTGCACTCCAACGTGGGTGATAGAGCCAGACTTTGCCTCTAAGGAAAAAAACAAAAAACAAAACAAAAAAAAACCCCTAGCCGGAGACCAATTTGCAGACCAATTTTCATTTTAGCTATAAAAACTATAAAAGATGAACTAAAATTACAAAGAAATGGTTCACTGATTCTTTCAACTATCATTTTGCCACTTCAAATCTCAAACTAAATCTTTAAAGTGAGTTCTGTAACATCACAGCCTTAAGATATTTTGCAATTAAGTTTCAAATAGCAGGATAATTACGTTTGCCTACAATCCTCTCTTCAGAGTTTAACTTCTGTTATCACCCACTCTTTAGCAAAAGATGAACCAACTTGTAGCATTTATTTCACCTCTGGAACAGAAAATTTTTCAAAAAGTTATACTTGCTATATATTCACCTCTTTGGTGGTTAGAAATAAAGTCTAAAGTATTTCCTCAATCTGGACATGTAAAGTATCTCAACAATTTGGACAGCACAGGACTTCCGGACAGTACATGTATCTAACCAGAATTTACTAACTTTAATAAAAACACTTACTGTGATGATCATGCAAACATTAATCAGATGCTACTTGCTTTTTTTTTTTTTTTTTAAGGTGCAGTAAAATAAATAAATAAAGAAATATAACTCCTCACACATACAAAGAAAGCCAAGACACCATTAGAACATGTCTGGACTTGAATAGGAATTCTACAACTTTGAAGTTTTAAATTTCACGGCACACCCAAACTAGGCATAAAATAGTATCCAGAATACATTAGATTCATATGGATTCAGCATGTTTCAAAACACACCTGTAGGCCAGGTGTGGTGGCTCATGTCTGTAATCCCAGCAATCTGGGAGCCCAAGGCCGGTAGATCATTCGAGGTCAGGGGTACGAGACCAGCCTGGCCAACATGATGAAACCCCGCCTCTACTAAAAATACAAAAATTAGCCAAGTATGGTGGCACATGCCTGTAATCCCAGCTACTCGGGAGGCTGAGGCAGGAGAATCACTTGAACCTGGGAGGTGGAGGTTGCAGTGAGCCAAGATCACACTACTGCACTCCAGCCTGGGCAACAGAGCAAGACCTTATCTCAAACACACACACACACACACACACACACAATCATCTCATCGTGGAGTTAGCTTCTTGTAGACTTTCAGAATGGGTCCTTTTATAGGGGCCATAAACCACATGACCACTCACTAGTCCTCAGGCTTCCGGCACCAGATGTGGGTTCTGAGCACACACACAATCTGGCTTTACAAGCAGCAGCAGGGGGAAGTACTTCATTCGGGGAAAAAAGCATGTAACTTGGTAACTATTTAGCACCTCCTTCTCTGGCAGTGATCAATCAGGAAACCCTCTGCTGGAAGCATCTACTCAGAATTTTAAAAATCATGCAGTTCTTGCTGCTGAAATTTATGAGCATGTAGATGAGAGAGAGTATGTATCATGGATGAGGACGGGGAGAGCAGGAGTGCCCCACGTGAGCCACAAACAGGAAAGTACAGGAGCTGGCCCGTGTGCCACACTGCCTAGTGCCAACCATACAGCAGTCCCAGCCACCCGCTTTCCATATAGCCCTGTGGGGTTAATGACATCACTCCCGATAGTACCTATGGCACCATTCTCTATGGCCATGGTGTAAAAATGGGTTTATAATCAAACAAAATATCCAGATACGTGATTCAATACGCTTCGGTCTGCAAACGTCAATTTTCTAAAAAGTTTTTCAAAGAACATTGAATATTTGATATACAACATTTACTGAAAAGAACAAGATGATATAAAATCAGGTTGCCCATAAGACTGGGTGTACCCATGTGCAATGAAGATATTACCAGAAGTTACCAGCACTTCTACTCGTATAACTCCCTCTCTGCTACCACCATCAAAAGCAACTCCACCCCAAAAAGCTTTCTGTCTCACAGAAAGTGTATCTTGATAACCACCTGCGACAGTATAATAAAGACAGATTATTCATTTTGCTAGCACAGTCCCTTATTTCTCTTCTTGCTAATATTGAGCTCCCACTAACACATTTTACTCTTCACTTTCAAAAGCTACTTCGAGGAAAAAAAAATCAACAACAGTACTCAATTTCACTGCAATCAGCATTCGACATCATGTTGGCCAGGATTTCATCAAACTTTCCCGAGAGGGTCCTCATTTCAATTTCCCAAGTGGTTCTCCTTGCTAGGCCCAAAGAAGATGATAAAAATACATATGATTAGCATATTAGTTTGCTAAGACTGCTGTAACAAAGTACCACAAACTTGAGTAGCTCAAACAATGGAAATTAATTGTTTAAAGTTCTGGAGGCTGGAAGTCCAAGATCAAGATACGGGCAGGAAGATTCCATGGTCTCCCCTGCCTTCTGGAGGATTGCTGGCAATCTTTGGAGTTCCCTGCCTTGTAGAAGCATCGCCTGATCTCTGCCTTCATCTTTCCATGGCATTCCCCTGGTGTGCATGTCTGTCTGTGAGTCTAAATCTTCCCTTTTTTATATGGCTACCAGTCAGATTAGGGTCCACATTCATGACCTCTTTTTTTTTTTTTTTTTTTTTTTTTTGAGACGGAGTCTTGCTCTGTCGCCCAGGTGGGAGTGCAGTGGCACAATCTCGGCTCACTGCAAGCTCCACCTCCTGGGTTCACGTCATTCTCCTGCCTCAGCCTCCTGAGTAGCTGGGACTATAGGCGTCCGCCAACATGACCGGCTAATTTTTTGTATTTTTAGTAGAGATGGGGTTTCACCGTGTTAGCCAGGATGGTCTCGATCTCCTGACCTCGTGATCCGCCCACCTGGGCCTCCCAAAGTGCTGGGATTACAGGCGTTGAGCCACCGCGGCCAGCCTCATGACCTCATCTTAACTTGACTCCATCTGCAAGAGGGTCTGCAAAGACCCTATTTTCAAATAAGTGCACATTCAGAGGTACTGATAGGATTTCATATCTTTTTTGGGGGACACAATTCAACCTGTAGCAATGAGCAATAATGGGGTGGCCAGGTAAGTTACCTTTTCAAAAGGGATTTCTCACAAGACAAGGGTATGTTGTGTACCATCAGCAGCTGGCTTCAGGACTTACTGCCTGACTTTTTTTTAAGAGTAAGGATTTTTTAATTGCCCCAAAGCCTCAGGATCATTAAGGTGGACTAAGGGATCATACTGTAGTCTTTAGTGCTGTTCTCAAATATTGCATCTCTCCCCTCCTCTGGGTAATGGTAAAAATGTACTTCCCAATCTGAAATGGCATGGCCACGTGACTTGCTTTGTCCAGTAAAATATGAGTGGCAGTGATGTGTGCCACTTTCGAACACAGGCTTTAAAGGGCAGTGTATGGGCTGGGCACGGTGGCTCACACCTGTAATTCCAGTACTTTGGGAGGCCGAGGTGGATGGATCACCTGAGGTCAGGAGCTTGAGACCAGCCTGACCAACATGGTGAAACCCTGTCTCTACTAAAAATACAGAAATTAGCTGGGCATGGTGGCACGCACCTGTAGTCCCAGCTACTCAGGAGGCTGAGGCAGGAGAATTGCTTAAACCCGGAAGGTGGAGGTTGCAGTGAGCCGAGATTGTGCTGCTGCACTCCAGCCTGGGTGACAGAGCGAGACCCTGTCTCTAAGTAAATAAATAAATAAATAAGGCAGTGTGCAATTTACCACATTCCTTTGACCTATGGCAGTGATGGTGAAGGCACAATGGGATTAGCTGTCATCATCCTGGGGACTCTTGGTGACGACAGAGAATTCTGCTCTCTTGCTGACACACATTGTTTGTGTATTGTGAGTAAGAAAATCACCCTTTGTGGGCGAATCCACTGATGTGGTTTGTTATGCAGCATGATCAATATGATCTAGCCTATCCTTGACTGATACAGACGGGAATTTCCCAAATTGAATGTGTTCTCTATATTTCCTTAGGTTTTTCTTTTCTCTATGTTATTAGGAAAGGGAAGTCCATTTCATGAGCTCATATAGAGTAACAAAATTAAATGTAGAATGTTATACCCATCCATACCGCTAATTTACCCTGCTTACTGAAAACACGCGAACTCAGCTGGGGCAACAAAACGTGCAAGAGAAGCCATGTAGATCAAGGCCCAGTCAGGCCAACTCACTGACATAAGCCAAAATTCATTTGTTCATTTACTCAACTGTTCAGTGGGTGCCTACTTTTTATTTTTAGGTCAACTGGATTGATCCAAAAGGTACTGACTTATCTTTTATTTAATTTCAGTCACTGACATTACAAACACGTTTTGCAATCAATTACTACATTTATTTAAACTGCTCGCAGTATAAATTTCAGCGGTGTCTTCAAATCAGATAGAGAAATAGATATGAGGATGAGGAGTCATTCGATCCCTCGCTTTCTAGAAAGAGCTCCTTCTTGTCCCTCCTTTGAGGTGACAGGACTACATTTACCAGCTAATGACAGCATTTTAACCAAATTAGAAAACGCTCCTGATTACCATAAACACAACGAACAAATGGAAACAAGCCAGCACAAACTATGCACCACTCACGCGGATATTTTGTGAAATTCAGAGAGACCTTTGCCAGCCTGACTTTTAAAAATAACTGTATAAATAACTGGATACAATCTTACCTTTTAATTTAAAAATGTTTATTAAACATTTTATAGTTTTTTTTCTGTTTTTTTGAGATGGAATCTCGCTGTCGCCCAGGCTGGAGTGCAGTGGTGCCATCTCAGCTCACTACAAGCTCTGCCTCCAGGGTTCACGCCATTCTCCTGCTTCAGCCTCCTGAGTAGCTGGGACTACAGGCGCCCACCACCACGCCCGGCTAATTTTTTGTATTTTTAGTAGAAATGGGATTTCAGAGTGTTAGCCAGGATGGTCTCGATCTTCTGACCTCTTGATCCCCTGCCTCGGCCTCCCAAAGTCCTGGGATTACAGGCGTGAGCCACCGCGCCTGGCCAACATTTTATAGTTTTAAAACTGTTCTGATCAACCAGATGTAATGCATTAAGGAAAAAAAAAGGGCAGTTTTTTTTTTTTTTTCTTTTCTTTTTCCTCCAAAACAGCTGCCACAAGGTTTGGGAAGTTGTTATTGACTCGTTTGTAATACCGTGCTTTTGTTAATATTGTTTGGTAGGTGTGGAGAGCTAGGACAATAAATAATTACCTAATAATTAAGAGACTTTATAACATAAAGAAGGGGACCATGTGGTAGCAGTTGACAGAAAATATGGTGAGAACTGTGCCAAAGGGTGGGCAGAAAGACACAGAACCATAACAAAAGGCCACCCACTTCAACAGGTTTTTACATCCTGTACTACACAGTAATGCTAAGGTATTCTGTTGGAAGTCTTCTATTTCCATCTCAGCTATCCTTTCCAGTTTAAAAAAAAAAAAAAAAAAAAAAAAAAAGAGAGAGAGAGACTTGAAAATATAGGCTGGGCACAGTGGCTCACACTTGTAATCTCAGCAGTTTGGGAAGCCAGGGCGGGATGACTGCTTGAGCTCAGGAGTTCAAGACCTGCTTGGGCAACATAGTGAGACACCTTATGTACAAAAAATAAAAGATTAGCTGGGTATGATGATGCATGCCTGTAGTCCAAGCTACTCAGGAGGCTGAGGCGGGAGGATCGCTTGAGCCCAGAGGTTCAAGGCTGCAGTGAGCCATGATCGCACGCCACTGTACTCCAGCCTGGGCAACAGAGTGAGATCTGTCTCAGGAAACAAAAGAAGAAAAGGAAATACAGCAGAGTTTGAGAAATGTCACATTAGTGGAAAGTAATTAATTATAAAATAAGTCATTTTCTTGATTAATCTTTTAAATTACATTGGTCATTTTTAAATGACCCTCAAATAGGTCACAATGAATGAATTTCTTGGTTATGCGACTATATGCCATACTGACTTTCTTAATATTTCCACAATGAACATAGTAATGATGGTTGGAAACAGCAGAAAAAATGTTTTTAACATAATTTTAAAATACTGCTTCTCAGATTCAGCCCTCTCTCTGAATTCCCCACAATACTGCTTCCCTGCCCCTTATCTTCTCTCTGTGGCGGTGCTTTCCTAGTAGAAGCACACAGGTAGCTTCCTTGACAGGCTCCATGAATCCACTGCACAACCAACAAGTCTACAGAACTGCCCAATCCGCCCAGGCTTGCGCTCGCTCTGCCTCCTAAATCCCTGCCACATCTGGTCTTTGCACCCAGCCTCACCCAGTCTGCTCCATGGCTCTCCTTTCTTTTTTTTTCAAAGTCCAGCTCAAGTGTGCCTCCCTCAACACCTGCCCAGAAAGCTCTCCTAACCAGGCCAGCCCCTGGTGCTCTCTTCCCTACACAGGTGGATAGTGGCATGGAACACACAGATAGTGGCATGGACTGGACAGTGGCATGGGCCACACACTCGGAGGCAATGGGAAAGGCCAGAGGCATCATCTGCCTTTGAAAGCGATGCAGCCAGGTGCAGTAGCTGCTCAGGAGGCCGAGGCAGAAGGATCACGTGAGCCCAGGAGTTCGAGACCAGCCTGGGAAACATAGTGAGACCCCATCCCCAAAACAAAACAAATAACCCCTCCCTCCCCCAAGAAAATACATACAGTACCTACTAGCACAGTGTGGCTTATAAACTAGATGGTTTGCTGAGTGTGCTTCAGGGATGGAAGGGGTTGGAACCCTGACACCACCACCTAGCCTAGCTTAGAGCAGGAACCACAAAAATCAGAGAGCTTTTTCTCTGCTCAACATCCGTGTATGTTACAACTAAGTGTATAATGCTTATTTGTGAATGTACTTTAGAAACTTGTGTGTAACGTACATTCAGAACGGACTAAATAGAGGCCAAAATATTTACTATCTGGCCCTTTACAGAAAGTTTGCTAACTCCTGATTTAGAGCATAAAACACATTCTTGTCAAATCATGCAGTGCCAATTACATCACAGAGCATGTGCAACAAAAAGGTGATCAATGCAAAGTCCCAGCTCTCAGGCGGCTTACAAAGAGATCCCAGACCTCACTTCAACAAAAAATCCTACTGACACCACTGCCTCGGGAAGAACATCTGCATACCTGCTTAAACACACTTCCCCAGTGGTACTTCTTTTCCTCTCAATCGGGTACTGAACTTCTAAGACGGGCCTATTCTCCTGAGATTTTCTCATTTCTATGCCTTCTTGCTGGAAATGTCCTTCTTTGCAAGTATAAATCCTATGCCTTTTTCAGGACCCTTGTTCACACCTCTCATCCTATGCAGCCTTTCAGCATCCTCAATTCTGAGAATCCATAGTTTTTATCCATTTGTGTCTTCCTCTTCAACTGAACTTCTACTACTTAGTTCAGTCCATTCTGTTATGTGCATTATCTTTTCAGTACCTGCCTCTCTCATTAGACTGGAAGCTCTGTGGGGGCGGGGGCTGTATCACTTTGGACTCTCTCATCTTAACTAACGCATTAAACAAGTATAATCGGCTGGGCACGGTGGCTCATGGTTGTAATCCCAGCACTTTGGGAGGCCAAAGTGGGCAGATCACTTGAGGCCAGGAGTTTGAGACCAGCCTGGCCAACATAGCAAAACTCCATCTCTACTATAATACAAAAAAATCAGCTGGGTGTGCTGGCACACACCTGTAACCCCGGCTACTTGGGAGGCTGAGGCAGGGGAATCACTTGAACCTGGGAGACAGAGGTGGCAGTGAGCCGAGACTGCGCCACTGCACTCCAGCCTGGGCGACAGAGTGAGACTCTATCTCAAAAAAAAAAAAAAAAAAAAAAAAGAAAAAGAAAAAGATAATCAAATATATAACTGTGTGAACAATTTTATTCTGAAAATCTCCATCTTCAAAAAATTTTCAACCTAGTTTGAGACAGATATGACAGAGAAGACAGACACGCAAACATAGATGGCACAATGATGGCGGTAGGAACGGGGCAGAGTGAAGGGGCTGAAGGCTCCTGCAGAGGGGCCACAAGGAATAAAGGCAGGGACGGGCCCGGTATCATGGAGTGTTTGTGGGTGTGGGGACATGCTGGGAAATGCAAGTCGATTCACCTGATTGGTAATGGAGGACCGTATGGGGTGTTGGCAGAACAGGAGAGAATAAGATTTGTAAACGTCACACTTTTGAGTTATAATGTGGGAAATGGATTAGAAGGGGTCCGTCTGGAGGTGGTTAAGTCTCTAACCAGGTAGGAAACTCCTCCGAATAAGAGGCTGGCCACAGCCGTGGCAGCGAAGAGGCAGGAGCGGCAGGGCCTGGCCACCAGACAGACGTGGAAGATGAAAGAGAGACAAGGGGCTTCCAGGGTTTCTCATCTTCAGATAGCGAGGGCCATGCTGAAGGGTCAGAGCCCGACTCCAGAGCCGACCACACTGTACACCATTGACTGTGAAAGGCATGCATTTCCGGAGGAGAGAAAGACTCCTGAGTTTCTTATGCCTATGTGAACTTCAATTCTATCGAAGAACTACATGGGATTATGGACGTGCTTCAATTTTTTTTTTTAATTGTGAAAAAGAAGGAATCTTGGATATTTCTCAAACAATGACCTGGAAGGAGAAAACAAGCTAGGAGAAAATATTTCTGAGGCAGTTTTTAATGAGGCATCATTCAATATCTTTAAGACAAAGTCTTCTCAAAGAGGACCATGGACACCCTGTGTTGGAATCCCTTGGGCATATATAAAACACTGATAAGTGATTTCTGACCATAGCCTAGCCAGACCGACCCGTTATGATATTACAACAATGTAGAAGTAGTTAAAAATAAGCTAGCAGAACAAGCCAATGCATTTCTTTAAAAAACAGCATAAACAGAATCTCAAAACGTAAAACATACAGGCTATTTTAATATGAAACATTTTATATCTTTAAATGTATAGTATCTTCATAGTTGGTTAAAAATAATAAAAATAAATTTCAGGTCAGTATCTGTGGAACCCCAGAAACAGATTTTGGAGCAAAGTTTGAAACCACAGGTTTTAATTACACCATTTATACCCACTGAGAAGCAAGCCAGAGGGTGAGAAGGTGACCCATGAACTAGCACGCCACTGTCACCTAGCTGCCGAGAGGCCTGGGGAGACTGCCACAATTACAAGTCAAGATTTACCACATGAACAAGATGCCTGGTGGACTTTTCTTTTCACCGCTACCAGGCTCTAAACAACCCACTACGCTCTCATCTGGGACTATACTACCCTCCCTCCAGCCCCCAGGAAGAGAGCTCCTGACATACAAGCCAGAGCCTGCCTTTCTCTGCTGCCTCAGGGATTATCCTAGGATTACTATCCTCTATTTTATTTGTTGCTTATGTTTTCAGCAGAGCGTTGTTTTTTCTCTTCTCCATTGTGCCCCTCACCTGGCACGACCCATGGGGTACAAAGATCAAATCAAAGTTCTGAGGCACAGCTGGCTCAGAGAAGCCAAGATACACAGGATTCCCCATCCATAGCCAAATTCCTTTTCTCCTCTTCCTTGGCCCTTCTTCCTGAGACCTGCCACGCAGTCCCCCTTCTGACATGGCTCTATGTCTGGCACTGAAAAGCCAGGGGTAGCACAGCCAACCTGGAGCCTTGGCACTAAAATATATATACTCCCCAAGGGAAAAACAAAGTCTCTCTACACAGAAACGTTTGAACAACAGCAGGACATGGTCCACTCCACCAAAATGCCTTCGCACGATTATATCAAAGCTCGTAACCAGGGACACAGGCACTCCAGCAGCTACAGACCCTGCAATATGCCCAGTTCAGATGGAAGGCTTTGCTCAGTGCATCGTGAGGCTTTCCTTCACTGTTTCCAGCTTAAAATCCTCCTTAAGTAGTCTGGGAATGGATGGGAGCTATTAACTTCACCTAGTAAGCATTTTATTAATAATAATAATAATAATAATAATATTATAGCTGATCACAATTGTAAAACACATTAGCATTTACGAAGATCTTAAAGTTACCCTCATTAATTCCTTACATAAACTCTATTGCAAGTATTGTCATTTTACAAATAAGGAAACAGATTCAGAAAAGTTAAGTCACCAGGTTTCATAGAATTTGTCAGAAAATGAACATTAGGGCTGGGCATGGTGGCTCACGCCTGTAATCCCAGCACTTTGAAAGGCCGAGGTGGGCAGATTATCCGAGGTCAGGAGTTCAAGACCAGCCTGGCCAACATGGTGAAAACCCATCTCTACCAAAAATACAAAAATTAGCCGGGTGTGGTGGCAGGTGCCTGTAATCCCAGCTACTCAGGAGGCTAAGACAGGAGAATCGCTTGAACCTGGGAGGCAGAGGTTGCAGTGAGCTGAGACGGCGCCACTGCACTCTAGCCTGGGTGACAGAGTGAGACTCCGTCTCGGAAAACAACAACAACAACAACAACAACAACAACAACAACAACAAAAACCCAAAAAGAAAATTAACATTAAATCGAGTACTTTATGTATGAAATAAGACCTAAACATGAAACCAGTTTCTTTTTTCTTTTTTTTTTTTTGCTATTACCTTGAATGAGAATTTAATAAACCATTTGGTTTAAAGTGTGAGAAGAGGCCAAAGACTTAAACGATCCACTTGTTCCTGCTGGCACTAGTCCACACGGCACCAAAAAGATGACTGCCAAGCTCAGGGGCCTGCAGAGCTGCTTAGGAAATGGGACCTGACCGCTCCCTACCTTCAATGCTCCCCTTACCTTCAATGCCCACAGGGGATTTTCATGTGCAGCCAGGGTGCAGACTTCCTGCTTGTTAAGTTTTCCTGCCCTCAGCCATTCCATCCTTCTCCAACTGAAATGCCTCCAACCCACAAGTCTCCGCGGGGTAATGGGTGAGGGATGCTAAGGGTGCCGTGCTCAGCCATGAAGCCTGGGCATCAGCAGCACCCAAGACGTGCAGGTGAGTCAGGGGCAGGCTGATGCAGCAGCCAGACCACTACTCCCCGCAAGAAGGCCTCGTATCAGACTCTCTGGGGACTTCACACACTCATCTTCAGGACGTATAACCTGGCCCGTGTTACCTCTTCAAATGACCCAAGAAATGGGAGATTATTTGCTTGTCAAATTTTCTTTTTTGGTCTAGTAAGATGTGTGTGGGTGGTTAATCACGACAAGGAAAAAAATCCATTCAAGTATAGTTGACCCTTGAACGAGATGGGTTTGAACTGCATGAGTTCACTTATTATATGAGGATTTTCTTCTGCCTCTGCCACCCGTGACAGCAAGACCAACCCCTCCTCTTCCTGCTCAGCCTACTCAGTGTGAGGACAGTGAGGATGTAGACTTTACAATGATCCATTTCCACTTAATAAATAGCAAATATACTTTCTCTTCCTTATGATTTTAAACATGTTTTCTCTAGCTTTATTATGAGAATACAGTTTTCAATTTTTATAACATAAAATATATGTGCTAATCAACTGTTTAAGTTATCAGTAAGGCTTCTGTCAACAGTAGGCTACTACTAGTTAAATTGTGGGGGAGTCAAAAGATTTTCAACTATGTGTTAGGGTGTTGACACCCCAGCCTCCACTTTGTTCAAGGGTCAACTATATGTAGGTATGATTTACAATTGATACTGCTTATTGTGATTTTGAATGCAATAGCAGATTTCATTTTATAGCAAACTTAGTTAAATCAGATGCTACAGAAATAAAATTATTATAGAAACTCAACCCATTTACTGAGCACCTACTACATAAAAAACTTATTACCAAGTGCTAAGGTGACAGAGCCCCACAGGACACAATATCTGATGTGAAATTCACTAGGATTTGACAAGGAAGACAATTAAGACTACCAACCTCCTACTGAACCATTCTTTATTATTGGGAATAAGTCCTTCATCATCTGCCTATTAAATCAGATTAAAAAGTACTGGATCTTGGTGCAGGTCTAGGCTAAGAGCTCTTCTCTTTCTATAACTTTTAAGAATATAGTGAATTTCCTTAAACTACAAATCTTCTGTCCTTCAAGTTGAATGATTCTACTCCTGACAACAAAACACCTACTCTTGCAACTCCCTTGGGGCAGTGCAGCTGTTTATCAGCTGTCTAAGCCAAGTGCATCCCTGAACTGTTTGGTCTACACATCCTGTGCGTGGCTGCCCTCCTCCAGCTTCCGGGAAAACAACTGGGCCAAGCACTCCTCCATCCCACACTCCAGGGAGCTCACCTACAGGAGGAGGCAAAGTTCAAACCTCCTAGGACTAAATGTTAAGGACACTGTCTCTTCTGGTTATATGTCACTAACAAACCAGTTGACAAGTTCAGAGCTCAACACGACAGCCACTTACTATCTCTCAGGAATGTGGAGACTGGGCAGATCAGTGGCCTCTTATGTGACTACAGTTGGATGGTGATGGGCTGGAACATCCAAGACGACTTCACTCACCCGCCTGACACTTGGAGATGGCTAGAAAGTTGGAACTTCTCTCTAAGTGGCTCACTTCAGGGCCTTTAGGTGGCAGCTGGACCCCCAAAGCAAGCTATTCTAAAAGGCAGGAAGTGGAAGCTGCAGTCCTTTGAAAGGCTATGCGTAGAAAGGGCCCAGCATCACTTCAAGGCAACCAGAAGGCCAGCCTGGACTCCAGGGGAGGGGAGATAAACTCTCTGTGTGGATGGGAGAGAGATAAAAAAGACCCATGGCCATCTTTGCTCTGTTGCATCATCTTCCCATTTTTAATTAAAGAAGAATACACAGATACAATCTCTACCGATGGTTTTCAAGATGGACCTAAAATCCACACTGAAGGTTCCGCAGTCTACCATTTTGATCTGAAGCAAAACACCTTGTAGGTTAGAGCTCACTGAATGGGTAAGTGCATTTGCCCATCTTGTTACATGGTCACGATGCCTTAATCTACACCACCAAATTGTCAACGACACAGTGTCTGCATAATGAACACAGTTTTTATGTTCAACAAATGAACAGCAAAGACCAAACGAAAAGGCCTTAAACTCCTGGACCACATGATTCAAAAGTGAAGAAGGATTCTAAAGACATAAAAAGAAGTCTGCATGCCCTCACACACACTCCTGACTCTACTGTGTCTATATCTCAGGAAAGGCAAGATACCTGGCACAGAATTTGGAAAACAAAAGTGGCCTCCTATCATTTGTAAGAGGAACAACGAGAGAGAGGGATCCTCTGTAAATATTAAAGGAGATGTTAGATACTAGTCTTTGTTTTTTCCTGTGAAAATGTGGATACGTCATAATTTTAAAAATTGCTGACTCTTTTCCCAGGCTTCAGAGCAGCTGAGCTCATTTGAGTTTTGCATCTACTGAAGGTACCTCCATGCTATGTATATATCAGATGTGTGACGGTATTCTACAACGTGTACAATTCAGGGGCCCCTGCTTTCCCCTAAGCTCATCCTGGACCACTGTCTCCTCCACTTGCTTGGATGATCCCTTTCTGATCCTCCAGTATCTCTGACTCTCTTCCCAGCACAGGACCTTTGGGCGAGCGGCTGCTTGCACGGTGGTTCCACTGGCCCTGTCCACAGGGGTTCTTCCCAGGCCTCAGCTTACAGGCCACTCCTGAGGGGGAGGTTTCCTTAGTAGGCCTCCCCATGATTTCCTGTCTCAGCTTCCTGTTTGCCTCCTTTGGCACATTCATGAAAATAGTAGGTATTTGACTTATGAGTGTCTCTACCATTCATAAAAAAGAGCCATGGTCTGCAGTCTCCACAAGGGCAGGGGCCACATCTGTCTTATGCACTACTTAGCATCTGTAGAACTTGGCACAGTACCTGGACTGCAGAAGGAACTCTGAAGTGTCCCTTAGCCTTACTGACTTTTATGTTTATAAAGGCAGCAACAGCAAGTGAATCACCAAACTTTCTGGACTTAATTTATTCTTTTTTGGAGGAAGGTCAGAATTAATTTTTTTTTTCTTTGAGACAGGGTCTCGCTCTGTCACCCAGGCTGGAGTACAGTGGTGTAATCACGGCTCACTGCAGCCTCAGTTTTCCCCAAGCTCAGGTGATTCTCTTACCTCAGCCTCCTGAGTAGCTGGGACTACAGGCACATGCTGGCCAATATGTGCATTTTTTGTAGAGACAAGGTTTTACCATGTTGCCCAGACTGGTCTTCAATTCCAGAGCTTAAGCCATCTACCTGCCTTGGCCTCTCAAAGTGATGGGATTACAGGTGTGAGCCACTATGCCCAGCCTTTGGATTAAATATTATTAATTTCCTTCCATCAATATCACTGAAGAGCTATTACCTACTCACCCAGGTTTACAAATAAATATTCATTTGTATTTACTACTTAGTGAGGAAATTCATTATCAGTAAGGATTTGTTTTCTAGTCTTTACTATTATCTTACGAATTTAATATTGTAAAATCCTAACATAAAATAGGTCTGGAAAGACAAACTTTCCATGATCTTATATAATAACACTTTTACTATCTTAAAAGTATAAGAAAGTCTAACATGTGGAAAAATTCAGAAGTAACAAGGTTTTTCGATTTTTCATAAATTTTGAATATATCTTCAATAACCAAGGATGAGGTCCAATCCATAACATTGCAGTCCTAGGTTTGAAGTTGTAATTTGCTGACAATCTCATTTCAGGCACATCCAAAATTAGCAACTAATTCTTTACACATACTTTATTAATAGACTCCTGAAATTCAGAGATTAGAGAGAAGCACATTCATTATTAAGTTGGGAAAACATACAAAACGAAAAATAAAAGGTGCACTTTAATATAATGATCAAACAAACATGATAATCAGCGAGGGAAAAGCTACTCACTCAATTTTTAGACTTGTCTCCTACTCAGTAGTAAAATATACGACTGGTACATACAACAGCAAAACTGTTGATAAAATTATTAAACCACAATCAACCACACATCTTGGTTTATAATTTGGTTTTCGTAATTTATAATCTAAGATTCCTGGAAAAGGTTACTTGCTGAGTTACTTAAAATAATCCTTCATTTCTTTTCTAGCTAATCTCACTCTAAAAGGGTAACTTTTAAATTATAACAACTGTTTGGGTTTAATAAAAACCACAAAGAACTTTTTGAGAAATACATTCAGAGGAAAGGTAGCCGTTACCAAAAAGTGATCTTGGTTTGGCTTTTAAAAAAGAAGAGAATAAACCACGAAAGCCTTCAAAGTCCTTCTAACTTAATAAGAATAAAAGTTGCTGACACCTGGTAGTCAAGTGAATCATAAAATCTTTTTTAAGGATACATTTTATTAATTTTTTTTCAGGGTTCTTCCATAACAGTACAGTAGGAAACTCATTAACCCTAAAGGGATAAAGGCATAATCCAATAAAGATAAAAATCAAGATGAACTAAAAATGTGTTTGCTGATATTAATTCGGTAGATAGGGTCACTACATATCCAACTTCTAAACATCTGTGAAGAATTAACATTTTCTCTTTCAGAGAAAAAGCAATAATAATAAGAGCTAATATTTATTAAGCATTAATATGTGCCAAGCACTAGGCTAAACAGCTGGTATATATTATCCCACTGAATTCTTACATCCGAGTCTTAGAAAAATCTATCTGATTCCAGAGATGTTCCAGGAGGACGAGAGTAAAATCAGCAGAGATATGAGGGAGAAAGACCAAAGATAGATCATATATATTATTAAAAAGGTTAACTACCCTAAGTCCTCACTCTCAACCGATTTATTCTTGCTTTATAAACAATGCTAGTGAGCTTGACTAAACACCTAAACTTTAAGCAGATGAGAAGCAGCAAATTAGAAGAGGGAACTGGTCTCTATCCTTGGAGCCACAAGAAATGGTGACTGATAAGCAACAGAAATGAGAAAGAAACAACAAGCAGCAAACATCTCAAAAGATTATGGTGGTCTAAGGACTTTAATGCAGAAACAAAGCGGGCTATACACCCTATTAGGCCCAGACAGCACTGTTGATAAATGTTTATTTATAATAAAGAACGACTAGGTCATAAAATAACCCAGGGCTAGGAAGGTGACAGTGTGTCAAAAAATTATTCAGGTATGTTCAGAATGCTCTACTGAAAGACAGAAATACAACAGTGTGAACTGCTGGCCAGACCATGGGCAGTTCATTTGCAGAAGACCCCAGATGGCCAAGACTGAGCTACAGTTTGCGCTCTCCTGTGCTGGGGGAGCTGGTGGTTTGGGCTTCAGGCCACCTGATGTCCAGGCTCTGCTACCATACTCCTGTGCACCCTAAAAAATGAGTTGACCCAGGTTACCTTTTCAGTCCTTTTCCTCTTTACTACTTTGCTTTAAATACTGTGATAAAGAAACCACCTATTAACCACTTCTCTGAAATTCATGAAAATTTGACAACTGGCCAACACTTTCAAGAAGTGGAGTTACCAAAAGCCACAAACATGCATTCAGTTAGTATTTACAGCAGGGAGACACTTTAGTTACCCGGAGAAAAGTGGTACTGGCACACGAGATATAACAGGATAGACCGGTCTCGCCACGGCTAGAACTGGAATTCCACTTTCACTCACTTCTTGCAGTAAGAAACTGAGAGAAAATTAATCCTTTCATTTCAGTTATTTTAGGAGATAAGCTCTTTTATATATACTTTGCAAATATTCAACTGGAATGCTCTTAATGCATAGGTATTGTACAATCTTGCTTGAATGGAAATTTATTTTGTGGACCTCTGAGCCATAAAAGGACATCTCCCACGTCCAGAAAGAGGAACCATGTGAACACAATACAGATTTGGGGTGATGAAGGAAAAATGGGTGAGACAAAAATGTATTAAATCAGTATTTACACTGAGGGTTATCAAGGAAACCCAGATTTAGGCTGTCAGTAGCATTAACTTCTTAAATTAGTTATTCTCAACACTGACTGAAAATCAGAATCCTGGAAGTACCACCTGGGTACCATGCCCTCCTCCCCCAAGCAATACATCTACTTCTGGCCAGAGGTCCCCCTTAATGTGCTAAATAATCAAACTCAGTGAAATTCTTTTTATCCAGTCTGCATTATCCTTGGTAGATTCTATTCCATTAAGAGTTAAACCTGTTCACTGACAGAAATATCAATAAACTATGATAAAGTAAAAAATCTGCAGACCACAGACTTGTGTTGAGCACAAGGGTAATACCTAATCCTTTTTGCTGCAGTGAGCCATTTAAACACCATTCTGAATGCAGGGTGGCAAATCAAAAATGAGCCATTCAGTAGGCTTGCAAAGATTTGCAAGACCCCAGAACGCTTTTCTGAGAGTTTTAAGCCATGATTTATCCAATCTTTGATATCTGTTCTATAAATACTGCTCAATCCCATCTCCCCTAGCCAACACACTCTACCTCCCACTTTTCCTCCCTCTCTTCCCCCACTTTGGGCAAGTCTTCTTGCATCTGTTTTGCTTGGCAACACACACCAGCATTCCAACAGATGTCACCTGGCCACTGACAGAAGATTGGAACACATTAGGCAAAGTAAGAAACTTGTTCAAAAGGAAAAAACGATCCCCAGTGAGGTTTCTGCCAAGGAAGATCACCAGACTTCCAGGGCTGAGGCGTGGGAAGGCAGGAGGCTCTGAGTCACTGAAGGCCATACCGTGCCATCACCCTTGCATGGCTATCAGGTTGAAAGAATGCTTCCAGGCGCACTGTCTCCCATGGAAGGCTCCCCTCCGCCCCGAGGACTTCCTCTCCTCCCTCAAACACAGAACCTCTGCACAAACCTTAACTGGTCCGCTTAAAGAAGCCTGAGGATAAACTGGCTGTGACCACTTACGATGACCACAGGACTTCATTACAAAGCATGATGCCTATTTCTTTATTTAAATCCACGTTCTAAAGAAAACTTTCAGTAGCTGAGACAAAGAGTGTCTATTTCATCAGAAGCAACTTAAAAATTCTCCGCCCCCATCTCTATTCTTGCCTTTTCCATGAACTAAGATTGTGTCTGTCTATCCGCTCATCCGTCAAGCCCTCAGCCCATTAAGGAAACACATGATAAACTAGGAGGTGAAGGGAATAAACATATTTCACCCCAGAATATGCCTCTTTGATACACTGTGAATGGCAACTCAGAGGGCAGGTCTGTGGGGGGAGATTTGTGCCTGGGGAGGAAACTGCGCTGATGGAGGCCGCCTTTCTCTAAGGCCCTCCCTTGTCCAGATCTAGGGAAGATTCACTGAGAGTCTGACACCTTTAAAGGTCTGAAAGAAACATCTGCCTTCTCTTCTCTGGGAGGGCTGCTGCCTAGGAGGTTTCACCCACGTAACAGGACCACCTCTGCTAGCCAGGCCTCCTCTTCTCTCCCTCTAAGACTCTTTCTTGCCACCATAACCTGATTGGCCACTGTATCCTGTTTTTGGTCAGGCTCTCAGCCCCATTCTTCCTATAACCTCAGGATGGTATAGAAGCTTCTGAACCCCACTGGGGGGGGGTTGAGGTAATCACTCTGCATGCACATTAATACATCTGTATGTCATTTCTCCTATTAATCGGGCTTTTGACAGATTTTTCAGGGGACCATCAGAAGGCAGAGGGCAAACTTTCCCTCGGCCCCTACAATAGGGGCAAAAAATGATGACTCTGAAACTCCAAAACTGAGGGAAACATGCGCAAATCTTGCTCCTGGACAATGCTTCTGAAGGGCCTGCCTCTCTCTGGGGGTGAAGCTTGCAGGATAAATGACCTATTTTAAAAGCTATGTATCAGCTTTGCTTTAATGCCCACACATTATTCATCAATGGACAATACGCCTTATAATAAATGCAATCTGCAAATCAGAAGCAGACTCGCTGGTGCAAAAGTGCAAAAATATATCCACCCACGCCCCGGCATGACACAGGCAGCAGAAAGCATCTTGAAATAACACTTCTTTAAGGAGGAGAAAAGCCTCCCATTTTCTAGGCACTGCAACATGAAAATGACAGGCTAAGTACTAAAGGGAAGACTAACTCCCGAAACAATTCATAATCTTTCCTGGTATTCAGAGAAATGAAAGGGTGTGGAGGGAAACAGCATAGGCCAGGAACCAGGATCTGCCATATACTAAGGCGACATGCACTTCTGCAACGGCCTCTCAGCTCCCGCCTTGCCCTCCATCCAGTACAGTAGCCAGTGTGGTCCATGGAGACAGAAACAAAGTTCCTCGGGAACTGTTATGTTTTCATGACAGATTCTACTATTACCCTTTAAGGTAACATAACAGTCTTCACTTCAAGTATCATAGGGTTTTAGAGTACATGATTTTAAAATATGAAATATGAATCATTTTCTGTAAATTGTAAATGAGGATCTAAGTTAAGGGGCAATCTGAACTCAGAGGACTAATACCTAACCATTAGAATTGAGACATTTTAAAAGTAATCATGTTAACTTCAGGAGCATATTCCTGTAACCCTAGAGCTTTTCACAAGCGAAAAATAACAAAATTGCCAACTGATCAATTCTACATCTTGACTGAATGAATGAAATTTCCAAATTTTAAAATTCTGGGTGACAAATATACGGAAGGCAAGATGAAAAACATCCATTTTCCAAAAAGTCTAATGGCTTAGACCCAGATATAACTGCAGTCACCAGATTATTTTAACAGTAGCCAGTAATCTTAAAACATTCCTATCTATCTGTTCTTCATAACTTTATAGAAAGCAAGTCCACATTAAAAGCAGAGAATAGTGATCTCTTAATAAGGTGTCTGCTTAGATTTGTAACTTCGTCTGGATTAACTCCAACATTTCAAAACACAAGAATCTTAGTACTTATAATTGGTCTTATCATTTAAAAATACTTAAGTGTTTAAAAATCATTCCAAAGTCACATCTATGAATACTGCCACCAACAATCTGCGTATATCATTTTCAACCACAAGTTCTCCAATTTGATATATTCTCTACTGGCATAACACAACAGTATAATGAAGAACTTGGCAGCTGGACATTTCTATCTTTCTTGTTAATCCCTTTGTGTGACTCACCTACAAGACCTACTTCGCAACGGAGGAGACGGTCGGAAGGGGGGAACCTCAGTACTTCTCCAGTATTTACTAGAACTTTACTAGAGAGATACAAACCCACTGGCCAAAATATGCACATAATTAGACACTGAAAAGATATACATATGAGAACTTACATGAATCACTAAGAAAAACATCTGGTGTTTCCCTCATTTTAGTTTTTTTCATGGTTCAGGAATTTAATACTTTTATATGACTGAATCTGTCCAACTTCTGTGATTTCCTTTTCTGTTTCTAAGGTTAGAAACGTATCATCCTTCACAGATCTGATACTCAATTTTCACTGCTTCTTATTCTATGATGCGAAACATTTTATATGAAATTATTTATCCTGAATTTAATTTGGCACTTGGTTTAGGT
This sequence comes from Macaca fascicularis, assembly GCF_037993035.2. Classification (NCBI taxonomy): domain Eukaryota; kingdom Metazoa; phylum Chordata; class Mammalia; order Primates; family Cercopithecidae; genus Macaca; species Macaca fascicularis. The sequence continues at coordinate 22,714,058 of NC_088392.1, forward strand.
TGTAGATCCAATCAACGTTATAATTTTTTCAAATGGTTATATGCACATATAATTGAATACAATGTATTCAAATGGCGGAAATATGATTTATATTTCTTTTTTGTTGCTAAATCTAAATACATAAAATATTTAAATATACGTACTATATATAGTTAACATGTCTCATACCATACAGATTAGCATTTTTCTTACATAAATGTCATATCCAACAGAAATGCAGGGACGTATTTAAAATATTCATTTCTTTAGTTTTTCTTCAGGATAAATTCTCCACCGTATATATAAACAGTTTCTTTATATACTCTATAAATAAAGCCTACTCAGTTGGATACAGTGGCTCATGCCTATAATCCCAGCACTTTGGGAGGCCAAGGCAGGAGGACCGCTTGAGGCCAGGGGTTTGACATCAGCCTGGGCAACATAGTGAGATCCCCATCTCTACAAAAATTTAAAAAATAGCTGAGTGTGGGGACATGTACCTGTGGTCCAGCTACGCGGGAGTCTGAGGTGGGAGGATCACTTGATGGAGGCGCAGTGAGCCATCTTAATGCCACCATACTCCAGCCTGGGCAACAGAGCAAGAACCCATCTCCCTCCCTCAATTCCCCAAAAGAAAGCTTAATCCTCTCTGTTCCAGTTATGATCCTACACTATGATGTTACAATGAAAGTGACAACAATCCATTGCATTCCTGGGTCTCCGCTACCACCACTGAATGGCAGAAACTGTGCCTTGGTATTTCCTTGTCCTCAGCATGGCCTGGCAGGTATTCAGAGAACAGCTATGTGGAAGGCAGGCCAGCAAGGAAGGAATTCATTCAACTCCACATTTGATGGAAAAACAGAGGAATTGTTTGTGATGATAGCCACACCCAAGAAATCTTCAGCAATGTTTCACATGAAAAATAATTTGCTGAAACCTGCTAATCACGAACAACGCAATCCGGAGCCAATATGACCACCACATTCCCGGGAGGCACATCTACCTTCAGTGTTTCAATGAGGCTCCTCCCACTGGCCCACGGAGACAAATCTGGTCACTTTTCAGCATCCAGTTCCAGTACTGCCCCTCCATGACACTGTTCCTGTCCCTCCCAGCCTGTGCATAAGCGACTGTCACCCAATGCCTTGCTTAGTGCCTGCTATCGGGAGTAAGGCTTCTTCTGCTAGGTAGGCCTCACCTTAGCTGTCCCATCTGTTCGCGAAACTGAAAGCTCTATAAACCAAGCTCCCTAAGTATTTACATTTCCAACACCAAGAAGGACAGGGCTTCCCGTGCAGTGACTATTCAAAACTAATTATTGCATACTCAAGAGAGAAAAAGAATATTCTCTATGACTGCAAAAGTAAAGCTCTCAGGGTTGGTAAATGGGTACGAAAATACAGTCAGATGGAGGAGTAAGTTCTAGTGTTCAACAGCACAGTAGTCCCTGTTCTCAGCACGATAGTTAACAAGAAGTTACTACATGTTTCAAAATAGCTAGAAGAGAAGATTTGGAATGTTCTCAACACACAGAAGCCACAAATGTCTGGAGTGACACATATTTCAAATATTTCAGTATGTAATGATTTGATCATTACACATTGTATGCATGTTAACAAAATATCACAGGTACCCCCATAAATAGGTACAACTATTATGTATCAACTTTTAAAAAGTAAAGCTCTCACTTTCCTCATCTTTAAAATTAAAGGAACTGGTCTGCATAATTTCCAAGGCAACTCACAGCTCTGTAAATCTGTGAATCTAAAATTTAAAAATGACCCCTGCAGACATTAGCTGGAGAAAAATGCCATAGTGCAGAATGCAGGAGCTTCTCTTGCTGATATAATTTCAACCGAGGGTGCAGGCAGGCATGAGGCACACTGTGTCCTTAGCATTGCTGTGTCCTTAGCCTTGGCATTTGGGCACCTAATAATGCATGCTAATGTGTATAACATCGTTTTTGGATTTTATAAAAGCAGATAATTACTGTAATAAGAAGTTAGCAAAAAAGATAATTACTGTAGTAAGAGGTTAAATCAACTTAAATATTCAAACTAAATTAAAATATTTAAAGTTTTATTACCACTTTATCTCTCTTTTATTCGAGTGGAAAAGCACAATCAGTAAGGTCCTATGGAACAGATACTATGCATAATGCATTTTAACTCATGAGGAAGACCATACAGGGGAAGACCAGAGGTATGCTGGTCGTTTTCAGTGTTCAACTGTGACTAATTCCTTCCAAAGTTCAAGAGTCATGTTAGTTCTGCAATGTAACTCCTAGGAAGAAAACCTCCTGGATTTAAAGAAGTGCTAGATTGTTTGGTGGGAGCTTAATACACATTATTATATTTCAGGATTTCTGATTCCACCCCAACTTTTCTATTCAACTCAATTTAAAAAAATCTGGACCAAAACAGTTGTTTCCCTTCACAAGGTAACTACCTAGCCATGCATTTGAAAAGAACATGAGAGAGAAAAAAAAGGGCCCAAGAAGGACTATCACGCTTGAAAATGTCAAGAAAACGGATGAGTTATGACATGTACGAGTCATTCAATGTATTTTAAAAGTCTACCAGCTCTCGATTGACCGATAGAAGAAAGAGAAACTGGCCGGGCGCGGTGGCTCAAGCCTGTAATCCTAGCACTTTGGGAGGCCGAGACGGGCGGATCACGAGGTCAGGAGATCGAGACCATCCTGGCTAACACGGTGAAACCCCGTCTCTACTAAAAATACAAAAAATTAGCCGGGCGAGGTGGCGGGCGCCTGTAGTCCCAGCTACATGGGAGGCTGAGGCAGGAGAATGGCGTGAACCCGGGAGGCGGAGCTTGCAGTGAGCGGAGATCCGGCCACTGCACTCCAGCCCGGGCGACAGAGCGAGACTCCGTCTCAACAAAAAAAAAAAAAAAAAAAAAAAAAAAGAAGAAAGAGAAACTAAAGCTATCAGAAATGATTAGAACTTCAAAGTATTTAACATGCTTAGTAACAACTCCAGCCCATTTAACCTGCTAGAAAGAAGTAAGCAAGATAATGAATGATGATGTGGGTTGAAAGTAGGCTCCTCAAAGTTATTATATAGGGAAGTAAAAGTCACTTGACTCACTGTCATCTATAAAAATTAAGTCACAAAAGAAGGCTGTGTAAACTCTAGGAACCTGTGAAAAGCTGATCTGCCTGGGGAAATTCCAGTCTCTTGCTACCTGGAGGAATTTGCTCTGCTTACTGGATACGTGGCATAACGCTTAACATTAAAACAAACACCGAATGGTTTCCAGAAATAGGGAGGTTGTGCAGGCACTTAAGAGAACCAATACAGTTTCTGAATACTAAAGTGTAGCAACAAGTCAAATCAGAGAGAGGAGGGCCCCCTTCCAGCTCTATTTATGATCCATCCTTTTATTTGATTTCATGACCTGTCCCTTCACAGAGATTTATCACTTTACTCAAAAGTGAGTAAAAAAGTGAGTGGTTCTAAAATTCTCAGGGCATAAAAAATAGGTTTCTTGAAATACAATCCATTCCATCCTCCATCCTGAAAAAAACCAAACTTCCTGTCAAAACATGGTGATGCCTAGAGACCAGGAAAGTGCCCGTTCGGGACATGGCATGAAACCAGCCAGGACATCAGGGGCTAACTTTCAGGCCCACTCACATCAGGCCACCTATCTCACTGCGTTACTCGTTTATCCTCCTCTGTATCCTAATTGGCCCAAGGAAGCCACAGGGGAATAATCAAGAGATTCCAAAGGAGAACTCCAGTGAGAACTTTACGCATTCATCATGCACACTGAGAGAAGATTATTTCTTTTTCTTCTTTTTTTTTTTGAGACAGAGTTTCACTCTGTCGCCCAGGCTGGAGTGCAGTGGCACGATCTCAGTTCACTGCAACCTCTGCCTCCCGGGTTCAAGAGATCCTTCCGCCTCAGCCTCTCAAGTAGCTGGGATTACAGACAGAGGCCGCCAAGCCTGGCTGGCTTTTGTATTTTTTGTAGAGATCGGGCTTTGCCGTGTTGCTCAGGCTGGTCTCGAACTCCTGGGCTCAAGGGATCTAACTGCTTCAGCCTCCCGAAGCGCTAGGATTTGACATGAGCATCTGCGCCCAGCCAGCATTTCTTAAAACCATTTTATCACAAATAGAGACAAAAGTCCAGGGTCTGGCACTGGAATGTGGTGAGCGAAGATTATTTCTAAAAATCTTTCAAGGCCGGGCACGGTGGCTCACACCTGTAATCCCAGCACTTTGGGAGGCCGAGGTGGGTGGATCACGAGGTCAGGAGATTGAGACCATCCTGGCTAACATGGTGAAACCCCGTCTCTACTAAAAAATACAAAAAATTAGCCGGCCGTGGTGGCGGGCGCCTGTAGTCCCAGCTTCTTGGGAGGCTGAGGCAGGAGAATGGTGTGAACCCGGGAACCAGAGCTTACAGTGAGCCGAGATTGTGCCACAGCACTCCAGCCTAGGTGACAGAGCAAGACTCCGTTTCAAAAAAAAAAAAAAACTCTCAATAATCTCCACCTGCCCGGAAATGTACAGACATTCTGTAATACCTGCTTTTGCTAATATTTTACACATTCCATCCTTTGGCATTCTTAATTTTGGACCCAGAGTGGGGCATATGCAGCAGGTGAAGGCTGTTTTGGTGCTCTCCCTCGTGCAGGACATGGAATATCATGCTGCTTGGTATGAACTAAGAGAACTAGAAGATTGCAGACAGGAGGATAACCTGTCCGAATAATCACCAGTCAACTCTGAGGTGGGTTTCCAAAGTTTCCTTTGACATTTACAGAGGAAATGTAGACATTCTGGTACCAACGTGTAGAATCAGCAATTTCAACACCACCTACGAATTTCCTGCCTTTTCCCATTCTTGCAAATGGCTTAATATAATTAAGAATTAAAAAGGTAAACGTATTTAGGATAGCTAACCTGTATCGCCCACAGTAATATGCAGTTAATTATTTTTATTGAAAAACATGCTAGATCATTGCAAGTTGCACAAGTAGCATTACCATTTAGATTTGCCTCAACTATACAGAAATATTCACCAACTATCCAGGAACCATCAACTATCCAACATTTACTATATTTTAAGGTAGTTTTTACATACAGGAAATTTACTCTGGTACTGTGAACTTTGATGAAAAGATAGCAAGTTTCTTATCAATATGTATTATAAAATTAGAGAATTATTTCAATGACTAGGAATTTTGCCACCAGGTTTAGCCAAGAGAAGCAGCTGCACCATTTACGAAAACTCTCTAAAAGACAGCATCTAAAATAAGACATACTCCCAAATATCTCCCTCATTTTAAAGTCACATAATGTGGAAATTTTGTAGAGATAACACTATATTGTTTCTTGAAAGTCTCAGTCTATACCAAAGTAAGAGTAGACTCAACCACTGGAAATATTGCAGCAAAATGACATGGTAAAAAATATGCTAGAAATGCAAGCTAAAATGTTATAAGGCTTCCAAATCAACACAGTAAATATACTTAAGAGTCCTTTTCTATAATGCATAGTTCAGGAAGCAATTATTTTCCAAGACTGCATTTGGTGTTAGGGACAAATACTTAGGAAAGATGAGATGACAGCAGAAAGAGCATCAAAGCTAGTTATTAAACATTTCCAGGTATGCCATAAATGGATGTTGACCTTGTGTTAAATGCCATGCTGATCAAAAAATGACCGTTCACAATTAACCTAATTAATCTCCTAGGGGAAAGACTTGTATATTACAGATATCTGGTTCATGAATCAGGCACTTCCATGGACACTTTCATTTAAACCTAACTATGAACCTACGAGCTGGACATTTTTATCCTCAAACTTACTGATGAGGAATAGGCTTAGAGAGGAGTCTAAGTACTCCAGGACAAAAAACTAGTAAACTGCAGAGGATGGCTCTTTGGGTCCCCAAAGAAGCCTTCTTTCGCCTTCAGGACAGTGCTGCAAGGCACCAAATGAAGTTATCATCTCTAAACTTTTCAACAAAACTCACATCACAGGAAGCATTAAACTGCTTTTTGACTTAACACATACTTTTTAATTGTACAAATATACACACACACATAAATACACATTCCCATTTTAGGTGCACTAAGTGATATCATAGTATACACTATGATATGAACATAATGTTATTACACCTAACAACGGTATCACATCCTGTCATCTGAAACAGTGAAATAACACTATTTCACATGGGAGGGTCAAGTGAGATAATGCCTCCACAAGGGGACAGCCATAAACATTAAGTGAAATAAACAAAACATTCCTCAAATTGTGAAGCACTACAGAAACATGAGCTACGCTGCAAGCCACGTACAGTTTCTGTTTACAAACATATCAGTGTCAACCTTGTGCACTGCCTATCCAACTTTTCAAAACATCCCTGAAAACAGGTGACATTTAAAGCTATAGATTGGTTTATTCTCATATAAAACCACATTAAGAGACAGCATTACTATACATGAGAGAAGAAAGGTGATAGAATCCGATCAGAAACCAAGTCAATGAAAAGAATGCTACTTGTTTTTCTTATCCATTTTTATTTTTTTGAGACAAGGTCTCATTCTGTTGCCCAGGCTGTAGAGCAGTGGCAGAAACATAGTAATCTCAAACTACCGGGCTCAAGCAATCCTCCAACCTTAGCCTCCTGTGTTGTTATGTTTTAAAATAAAGGGGTGGTTAATACACTGGATACTCGAGTTATTTTTAGGGTAAAAAAGGGACATCAACTAATATTAATGTCAAAAAATGTCCGTATATTAAAAACATCTTCTGTAAAAGACACTCAAACTAAAGTGCCCCCAGATGAATTCAGATATTCCTTTGTTGTTCAATAAAAGGAATTTTTAATCACAAGAGATTACTACACTACTTCTGTGAAGTATATGTCCACTGAGAGGACACAGAGGAAAGTCCAGACAGCTTGAGATGAAAGAACGCTCTCTTCTTCAACAGCATATGCAGTAGGTGTTAGAATTACTGCTTTTGTCCGGGTGGGCCCTCCTCCCTCTGTTTACATTACAAACTGTGTCAGCAAGACACTCAGATAGTCCCTGAAACTTTCCAAGTAACGGGTGTAATGTTATATACACAGTAGACCTTGAGTACTTCGTCACACCAATGAGATTAGAAAACTGGCTCCTCAGGCTTGTAAAATGCAGAGTTTCACAGTTATTATGCACAAAGTGGCATACAAAGGGGGCACAAATGCTGGTAAATGTTGGTCCGACTTCCTCAGAATAATGCAGTTTAAGAGGCTTGGAACCAAACCAAATAACCCAAAAGCTAATTTATAAGAAAATAACTAAGTTACTCACTAAATGACTGCTAATGACTGTCACAGACCGAACTGGTCAATTCCAACAATTCTGAAAATTTTTAACTGATTATAATTGATGACTATACGAATGAATTCTTGTCTACAGACAGCGACAGACCAGGTGGAAAACGTATCATCACAAGGGTTTCCACTGTATTTTTTCTAATAATTTAGTTGGTTAACATTTTTTGGAGTCATGTTACATTTTAGATTTAGTCGTGGCAATATGTTTGGGAGTCACAGATAAAAGTACTCAACAACTTAATCTTGTAATAAGGTCTAAAGTATAGCTTATGAAATATGAGCACATTGTCAAATCAATCCCGAGCGGTATTTCCGAACCCAGGAAGACTTTCCATATCATTCCAACACCAAATTGCAACAGATTCTAGCTAATTTTTCATGTAAACTTAATAATGTAATGTCCTTCAGACCAAAGCAGTGGATATTTGAAATGCCAAAAAAGCTTGGTGGCAGCCAGACTGTAGACGCCCAAGTGAATGTTTTCCTTCAAGATAAGTAAGGCGGTGGCAGCTGCTGCCTAAACTTAACACCCCTGTCCATCTGAAATGCGTACAAAGTTGCTGAATGGAGCAGGCAGTTTTGTTATGTGACCAGTTTTGGTTTTGTTTTTTGAAGAAAAATCATTCTGCTTAAAGGAAAATCAGCTTACTAACCACTTACTAATTTATGTATGTGCACAAAAATACACACATATGAAAATGCAAACTACTGTTCACTAGTTGGAACTTACTCTCCAAGAAAAGCTCTTTATTCCAGAATTTATATTCTCCAAATGTGTAGAAACTTGTTTTTCACTACATAGTCCTTGCAAGTTAGAATAGCCCTTTTAAGCAAGGTACACATAAGTTTTAGTTTATTCAATTTGTTTTCTAATTACATTTGAAAGTTCAAACCAAATGAGTTTGAACTTTTTTGACTTTAATTGTATGAATCCCTTTGTCCGCTATATCTGACCTGCAAAGTGATTTCAGTTTTTGATAATACAACTGAATAGTTATCAAACTTTAGGAAATATATTTTTGTCAATCTTCATGTGTTAAGTGGTCCAAGTTCAGCATGGAATTGTGTTACCGAACAAAGCCTACAACTGTCATGATGGTAACTTGTTGGGGTGGGGGTTAAAGGCTACTATAATATCAAAACTCTGTCAAAATTTGTACCATTGTGTAATATATGGTATAGGTTCCGACCAAGGCAAAGCACTTAGCTGTTTCCCAACAGAAGAGTTTGAGATAATGAAAGAAAGGAGATACATGGAAAGAAAGAGATGAAGAAAAACAAATTTTCATTAAGCATCTGATTGTATCTTCAAAATGATGACAACCAATGATAGAGGAGTGACAAAGTTTACTTAAAAGACGAAACGTATTTCTGAACACAAAGCAATAAAAGACAATACAATTCTAGAGTAATACTCAGACACTCACTTTTCTAAATCACTATTCACAAGTGAAATCCAAACAAAAAGTCCCCTAGACATTTACTAATCGTATCCTCAAATTGGCAGTCACATGAAATTCAGGAGAAAAAAATATCCAATTCAAAATATAAGGAGCTTGTTCTTTAAGAGAAAGCACTCACTGGCTAGTGGTTACTACTAAAAGAAACCGAACTGATTAAACTTTTCATCCCACTCTACGAAAGCTGCAGAGTCATCATATGCCTGGTCGGATGGAGTGTGCAGCTGTCTCCCTGTACTCCATTTCACTGAAAGGGAGCGATCAGGAACAGAGAAACAGGAAGGCCAGAATCTGTTCTAAGGCGTCTATTTCCACAGCTGGAGACAGGGTACTTACTATTCTATATACAGCATCCCCGGCTTGGACACTCAAGTGGACAGTGTTAAATTGCACGGCATGCCATCTGACCATTAATGAGTCCCCGTCAGTTTCCCCTAGCCTTGGGCCATAACCCAGTTGTTTTAAAAACACATCTCTTAGTATCTCAGTAGTGTCACTTGTGGGACAGTAATGTCGCTATGCCACAAGTGACACTACTCTCGTTCAGTATTACTTAATGGGACAAAAAAATAAAAAACAACAAAAAAACCCAAAGCGAATTATATAACAACGACTGACCTGACCCCCTCAGCAAAAAGGCCATGACAAATAATCATATTTCACCAAACTTTACATTCACCTTCTTTAACTATTAAGAGACGAAACTCAGGTCCTTTGCAATATCCTCACCTTTCCGAGAACTGATTGTTTTTAAAGTATTGTCGCAGGTTATATTTGCAAGCAGCTTTTTAAATGCATTTCCACCATCAACATGTTGGGGCACTGACTTGGTTTTTGGCAGATTAAAGTAATAAATTTTATTCAAAATTCTTCTATTCAGAAAAATAAAAGCAGGGGGAAGGTATTCTGCTTGGATTTCCCAAACAGACAAAGTTGGTTGACTTTGAGGACCTACAGAAGACATTTGCAGAAATGGTGTTTTGCGCACCAAACTCTGGACCACAAATCATCGTGCCAGAACTCGGCCAAACATTCAGATCCGCTGGCCTGAAGCAGGGAAACTCCCGGGACAGAGGGTGAGGTTTATTTTGGTTACGCCGCAGAGTAAGCATCGAAGTTGAAATCAGTAAACACATGTAAACAAGCCGTGAACTTACCGTGGCGTCAGCTCCCGTGGAAACAGGGCTTTTGGCGCTTTTCTCCTCGGGATTCTGGGGAGCTTCTTCCGGCCCCCGGGTTACAAGAATTCTAAAATGCTGCTGCCCCGCGTTCTGATCCTGCCTGATCTTAAATGTGCACCCCTGGCCCTGCGGAGTCCTCTCTGCGGAGTTCGTCCTGCGGATTTCGGGAGCCATCCTGCCAGCCCGAGGCGGTGCCTCCGGGGCTCCCCGATCTTCCGTGGGGCTCCCTCTTTCGCTTCGGGGCTGCGTGGGGTACGAGGTGCTCCTCTCCAGCCGAATGCGGGGATACCTCACCAACCTGTCCCCCTTTGTGCCCGTGAAGCCAAAGTTGAGGTCACTGCCTGACCCCAGAGCGCCTTGCTGGGGCTGCTGCAACTGGAAGACAAAACACCGCTTCCCGGAGCTTCCAGAAGCATCTGGAACGTGCTGCAGGGACCAGCGCCTGGGCTCTGCCGCCGCTGGGCCGCCCTGGCCATCCGGGCCGAGGGGCAGCAGCCTCACCTGGCGCACGTCGGCGCTGGAGGCGCGGTGCTGGATGCGCAGGCCCGGGGCAGCCTCCTCGGGGCAGTCCACCGGGCCAGGGCACCGCACGCGGCGGCGGCCGCCGCACGTGCCGTTGACCTGGAGCCCCGGGTCCCGGGCTGCCCTCGGAGGGGAGTTCCCGGGGGTGTCCCTCGGCGAGGGCTCCCGGGAACCGCTCTGGGGCGAGGCCCTCGTGGTGGCGGTGGCGGTGGCGGTGGCGGAGGCCTGGTCCCCGGGGTCCGGCGTGGTGCACGGAGGCCCATCGTCGGCGCCCTCGGGCGGCCCGCACCCATCCGTGGCCCCGTCCGCGGCCTTGCGCTGCAGGGAGATCTGCACCGAGGAGCTGCACGTGGGGCGGGCGTCGATGCTGGTCAGGAGCTGCGGGATGAACATGGACGAGCTCCGCTTGAGCGCGCCCACGCCTCCCTGCAGGCCTCCGTCGCCATCCTCCCCTACGTTCTGGGCGAAGGGGTGCGGGCTGTTCCTCCGTGGTAGGGTGTGGAATGCCATGAAGAAGTCGTCTTCTCTCTCCTGGTCTAGGATCTCTGATTCGGGGGCTGTGTTGCTGCGACCAGAGCCAAAATGAAACCGAAGCCGATGGGCCATGGTGACCAGGGGGGCCAGGAGGGCGAGGGCGAGCGGCAACAACAGGCCCGGCACTGCCAGAAGTCACAAACCAAAGACACAAACTCCAAGAAAAAGTGTCCCATCTGCCAAACTGTTAGCACTGCGGCACCAGGAGCGACAGATAGCAGAAATAACCCAAGTGGCAAGCGGCATTCCAGGCATGATTGGATAAGAGCAAAAAGCTCTCATCCACACTGTGACAGAGGGTAGGGTGGCCAGAACCACATGACCGCGCTCTCCCCCTCCAATGCCAGCTTCTGGACTTAGAGGAGTTTTCCCCCACTCGCTTTTTTTTTAAACGGCAAGAGCCTGAAACAGCACCTTCCCAGCTGCTGCTTTTCCATCAGAAAGGAGTGGCCCCAGCAGGGCGCTCTCACAGCTGACTAAGGCAGCAAACACACTGCAAGCCACGCTGCTATAAATCTAAACCACATCACATTCACAGGGCATTTCTTTCCCAATGGAGCACAGCGCTGGGACTCTGTCTAACCTGTGCAGGGACCTGGCATGTTTAACAGCACACACGGTATTTCCCCACCTCCCACCACACATGGAATAACGACAAGTAAAATATGGCTTGGCCACCGGGTAAACCCCTTCCCAAGCATTGGATACCATGTTTCTGTTATTTATGACATCACTACACTACCAGGATGGAATGCAAACTAATAAAACAGTACTATAAATACGATTACACACCCCACAGAGTTAGTGTCCGTTTAATGCTAAATAATTAGACCAGGATCTACAAGTAACAAAATAGCTAAAGGGAGGGGAGGGAGCGCGACGTGCTACACACCCAGTTGGCCTCCTGCTATCACAGCATTTTTCATTTAAAAGGTGTATACGTGTGTGTAGCTCACACATGACTGGCAGACACCAAAGTACCAGAGAAAAGGAACCCAGCTGGAGAAAACATTGTCTCCCATATGCCAGGTAGGAAAGAAAACGTCAACGAAAAAACAAACAATAACAACAAAAAACAAAAGGAAAATTGAAGAAGGGAGTGCATGTGGATTTTTTTTGTGTGTGGTAATAATTTAACTTAAATACCATGCAGAAGAAATGCTGCCTAGAGCTGACTGCTCTCCAGTACGAAGTCAGCAATATTACCACAGTTGGGACACAAATATGGAATCTTGCCATGTTTGCAAAGGACCAAAAAAGACTTAAGAAATGGAAGGAAAGGTGCACAGTCGAAAAACTGTCCTCAGATTTGTAGTTAGCTTGGAAATATGCTGTATTTTAAACTCACTATTTTCTATGATCCAGAAACACCAATTAGTTAACAAAGAGGTTTATTTAGAGGGGGTGAAAAAATAGGAGGGGAAAATACCAAGCTGCAAGAGTGACAAAAAGTTTATTTTAAAATCTGCAAAGCATGACTTTGTCAATAGCCCTAGCATCCAGGGTGTGGTGGATTAACCCTGTGTTTACATACATCCAAATCTGTTTTCTAAAAGCATGTGTTTTAAATGCCAAAAATGACCTCTAGAGAGAAATGGAAGCTAGTCTGTGTAATGCTAGAACTTCCAAGTACTACCATAGCCACATATTGTCTCCGCTGGGTTAATAGCCAACAAAGAAAAACAAAACAGCAACACCAGCATTCTTTGCATAGTAACCACACTGCAGATGGCCTGGGGCAAAACTAGGCATCAATATTATAAAACACAATTTTTCAGATACAGCTTGTATTCATACAAGATTTCTTAAAAGTTTTGGTTTGGAAGCATAATTTCAGACCCAGGGCAAGATCACCTCAACTACAGTCATTATTTCAGATACGGAAATGGGAAACAATTTTTTAACAGTAAATTTCTCTTAACAGAAGAAAATAATGAACTAAAACACATCAAACAAGAAGCCGTTTTTCCTCAAATTTGACCCCTTCCTCATGTTAAAGAAGAGATATTATACTCAATAATTGGAGAATAAGGATTAGTCTACAGACACACCCGTGTCTCCAGGAACGTACTGCTGTACTACTCAATACTGCCTAACTCACTTGGTCCTCACTGGATGAGAGATGGAGAGACAAGAACTGCACCCTCAGCAGAATCTCTCATTCAATCTCACAAGAAAGTACTTTTATGCATACAACAAAAGTGGTTTAGTTACACTGTAGGATTGTTCATCACCCAACATCCCTTACTTTAATGGAAAATATACTAGGATGGTAGGCCAGAATCTGTTTTCTCTTTTGGAGAATAATACCAATCAAACCACCACTGGGCTGGGACTTAGGAGGCCAGCAGGTCAGCCTCTGGCACCTCCACTGACTGAAGTGTTTATGTAAAGGCTCTAGACCTGGTTCTTCTCATCTAGAAGAACAGGAGTTAAATGAGTTATTGTATGAGGCTCCTCCAGTTCAAATATTCTGTTAACATCCAGCTATTAAAAAATCTGGAGTTTCAGCTGAATTCTGCAGAAAGGATTCTTAAGAACACCTTTGAACCAGTCAACATACCATACAAGTTTCAGGGAGGGTAAGTCTGAGAATGACTGACTGCACTGAATTATAGCGTCACTTCTGAAGGTACCTTAGGGACTTAACATGGTAGTGCTCATTTTCATAGTTGGAACACCTGGTTCACAGCTACCTGATGTACACGTTTTAGTTAGTTAAGAAAGCAAAATGTGCTTCATAAAGTCCATTTCTAAAATGAAATCTGGCCAGGCACGGTGGCTCATGCCTGTAGTCCTAGTTATCCTGGAGGCCTGTTTGAGCCCAAGGGTTTGAGGTTACAGTGAACTATGACTGCACCACGGCACTCCAACCTGGGTGACAGAGGGAGACCCTTTCTCTAAAAAAAATAAAAAATAAAAACAAAATGAAATCGTAATTATATCAGTTATTTATGTATCGATCTTCATAAACATATTATATATATATCAATCTATATATAAAATGTTACTTTATATGTGTTATATGCCTCAGGCATATCTTTGGTTCTGTAAAGGTACGTTCTAAGGTTCTCTCTTGAGAAAGCAACCACTTTTAAAATACAGCTTGACTTTACCTGCTAAATGTAGATTCACTTTTTGCTATACACGATTAATTAGATTGTTATTTTTCCAGAGAGAATTACCATAGATTTGCTACTGAATGCATCCCAATATTAGGGTCTGGCTTTCATTTAAAAGCTGAGTAAAGTTTGTTTACATTCTTGATGGCCTCTTTAGAGATCTGCCTACCGTTCTGTACTCCCAACATTAGAGCATGAGCATACGGACTGATACTATCACCAGTGACTTTCGTTAACATTAACTGCAATAAAAATACACACACACACACACAAATACATTTTGTATCCTAGCAACATAGAAGTATTTGTTAGGATTTTGAACGTCAAACTAGTAGTGGGACAAAAACAGTCTTCTTTTTGGGCACATATACTGTCATAAGTGCAACATAAACAAAAGTTTTAAAGATGCTGCTCTGAAAATCCAGTTAATACAAAATGAAGCAAAATTCAAATACAGGCATCCACTTACCAGTCTATTTTCGTCAAATACTTCAAATAGGAGTCTGTGATTAGATGGGTTTACCTATAAGGAACATAAATAGTGTTTTTTAAATGAGCAGGAATCATTCGAATAGCGATGTAAGGAACAGAAAGAATAAAATACTGCTTTACAATGAGCCCAGCTCAATTGTATAATGTGAACAATTATCCTACTGTTCTGGAAATTCTATGTGTATTAAATCAAATTTCCTATTACTGATTTCTATATTATACTGCCCCGAATTTAGGCATAGCAAAGAAGAAAAGACTCTTAGCTGTTTTTCTAAAATAAGAAAGGATAGTTGTAAATAGCTTTAAAGAGTTCCTAACCTCTATACAAGGCATTCTCATGACTGTAGATCAAAAAATGTCTATTCCTGAGGATATTTC
This sequence comes from Macaca fascicularis, assembly GCF_037993035.2. Classification (NCBI taxonomy): domain Eukaryota; kingdom Metazoa; phylum Chordata; class Mammalia; order Primates; family Cercopithecidae; genus Macaca; species Macaca fascicularis. The sequence goes on from NC_088392.1 coordinate 22,729,088, forward strand.
TTAGGCCTGATAGCAGTAATAGTAATGATAAAAATAATGAAGAAGATTGTAATAGCTTACAAGTGTGTGTGTGTGTCTGTGTAGAGAGAGAGAGACAGACAGACAGACAGACAGAGACAGGGTCTTGTTTTGTTGCCCAGGCTGGTCTGCAGTGGCATGATCATGGCTCACTGCAGCCTCAACCTTCCAGGCTCAATTGATCCTCCTGCTTCACTCTCCTGAGTAGCCTGGACTACCATGCCTGGCTAATTTTTGTATTTTTTTGTAGAGATGAGGTTTCACCATGTTCCCCAGGCTGGTTTTGAACTCCTGGGCTCAAGCTATTTGCATGCCTTGGCCTCTCAAAGTGCTGGGATTACAGGCATGAGCCACTGTGCCCAGCCTGTGTGCTTATTTTTTAGGCACTGTCTTGTTACTGGATATCAACAATCTATGATCTCCTTTAATCTTCACAGCAATCCTACGGTATATAACTATCACGCAATTTTATAAATGAGGAGCCGAGACCCTGAGGTTCAGTGAAGTAACTTGCCCATGAGCCCACAGCCAATGTGTAGGGCAACCAGGACCTGCACTAGGTCTGTCCTGCCTGTCTCCAGAGCCTAGGCTGTGAACCATGAGACAGACCTGGAACTGTGGGGCAGTGTCAGAGCTACTGGGCTTTCAATATCTTTTTGCTTCCTTTTCTTTACCAAAACCTCACCAAAATGGCCCATATCATCTTCCAAACTCAGGTATCATTTACTAAGCACCAACCATGTGTGTGACATAGAGCTACATGTTCTCATTTACATAATTGCATGCAAATCCTGGAAACAACCCTTCCAAGCAAGCATTCTCTCTCCTATGTAAGAGATAAAGGATCCCAGGGAGACTGAGAGTCCTCAGGTGGCCTTTCCAGGGTCACTAAGGCTCTAAATGGTAAAGCCAGAGAGGTGACCTAGGCCCTCGCTGCTTCATGGTGGAGAACCCATGAAATAACACTTGACCATACAAGCACAGGTAGCTCAACTTGTGCTTCTGGTCCTGTGGTCTGCCTGCAGCCTGGCGACAGAACAAGCAGACGGAGTTTGCCCTCTGTTTAGAAGCTCTATGAAGGGTCGCACTGCTCACTAATGCGACCACAGGCTACAGGCAGGAGCTAGCACATGGTAGGCACCCAATAAAGATTTATAAAATGAATAAATATAAAGATGTTAAGAACCTGTAATCCCAGCACTTTGGGAGGCCGAGGCGGGTGGATCACGAGGTCAGGAGATCGAGACCATCCTGGCCAACGTGGTGAAACCTTGTCTCTACTAAAAATACAAAAATTAGCCGGGCGTGGTGGTACATGCCTATAGTCCCAGCTACTCAAGTGAGGCAGGAGAATCACTTGAACCCAGGAGGCAGAAGTTGCAGTGAGCTGAGATCGCGCCACTGCACTCCAGCCTGGTGACAAAGTGAGACTCCATCTCAAAAAAACAAAACAAAACAAACAAAAAAAACCTTAAGAAAAACTAACAAAAATAAAACTTAAATGTGCCTACTGCCAAGATTAGTTGAAAAAAGTATGGGATGTACTAACATTTATGTAATTGTGGCCAGTGTTCCACTGAAAGGAGTCTAAACACTTTAGAGGTTCACAAGTGGAAAGCTGTATTTGAGAGTTAACTAAAGGCCAAGAGCATCTATCAGCCCCTATTAGCTTTCTTTTTCAGTCCTCCACAGGGTAATTTCAAATACATCTGGTAGAGGCTGTACATAGGATTTCACCAAGTATGAAAATATCCGTGCCATATTTCAGCTCTGAACATAATAGAAAGCAGATGCTGTATGTAGTAGTCTAAGTTTGGAGCACAAAAAATACTACTGCGATTGAGAGGAAGAAATCAGGACCAATTATAATGGACCTCATGGCAATATTGGCCTTTGGAAATCTGCACTAATCAGAAGACCTGCATTATTTCTGGAGGCAAGCAGTTTTTAATATCACCACTATATAATTAAGGTACCTTCGTTTTGAAGAGAAAGCCCTTTCTTTCAATTAAATAGCTGAGCAGTCTAATATTTCCAAAATTTCAGTAGTAAAACACAGCAACCACAAATGCTCAATAAGCAGAAATCTCTGCTAATTCACATATTTCAGTCATTTTGACATATACCTATTCTAAATATTAAATATAAAAGGTTGAGGAAATCTTACCTAATTCCACCATATTTCGATTCCAGAAGTAATTTTATATTATACACATATATATGCACTCAATATTTCAATTACCAAAATTTTCCTAACTAGAACATAATTGGTAAGTTTTATGTTTCTTTTTAATCATGTTGCCTCTAGTGTTTTACTCTAAAATATTTCATAACCCATCTCACAGAATTAAACCGTTCCCATAAATGATATTTTATCTTGTTTCTTAGAGGTTTGAGTTCAAAAGATGAAACATGGTGTTTGGATAATTTTCTTTTGACATCTCCAAAACACTCCTCAATGAAACAAGTCCGGATTATGTGACCACTACTTCTAGTCTTTCAAATTTTGGGACACATTAGGAGGCTACCTATTTTTCCATCCTAAAAGGAATTTCTCATTAAAAATTTAAGAGCTTTTCCTCAAGATGAACTGACTGTGATAGTCAACCTGGACGTATCAATAACAATTATTACCAAACAACGAAAAACTTACCCTGAAATAAAATTCTTCATTCCATTTTGGGTTCAGCGTCTGGAAAAGAAATTATCTTGTAGTATCTTTTAGGCTTTCAAACATTAGCAGTTACTAGTATAATACAGTCTACATATTTGCTTAAACATTTTTTTGATTAAAGAAAGCTAAGAGAAGCATTTAGTCAATTATTTGAGACTAGCATATAAACCAAACTGGAGGGGGAGGGAATGTATTTATGAAACAGATGCTTCATAGATACGAAACCTTAAACTGCTGCTATCACCAGAAGGAAAAACATCAGAGGCTTGGAAAGAGTCCTTGTGAAAATCTAAAAAATTCCTTCAAGAAATTAGCATTGATATGATTATTCTACCAAGAAGGAAATGAACTTTGTTGACTTCCCTCTACCTGCTACAAATCTGTTTTGCAGAGTCATGAAGCAGGTGGGGGAAAGTTGAACATGTTCATTGTTTATATAAATATTGAAATCTTAACATTTTATAGAGAGCAATACTGAGGATCAGATTTTATAACAAGAAAAAAAAAAGACCAAATATAAACCAAAAGTGTATTATTTTTTTTTCTCCAAAAATAACAAGGTTAAAAACTACTTGTCTTTAGTCTTCCTCTTCATTCATCCATCTGTTCATCTTTCTATCTCCTTAAATATACATCTCACAAGGAGATGGCAAGGATACCTTTGTCCTCAGCACGGAAGAAAGGACTGCCAGATATCCCCCAAAACTAAGACGACGCACGTTCTAGGAAGGAAGACTGTACATGTGTGTTTGTGCATCTGCACATGCATAAGCCTCTTAAACACAGCTCTTAAAAATTGTATGTAAAAATCGGAGACTGAAAAAATCACTTCACCAACAGCGACGGATATTTTTAGTCAAAATGATACTTATCTTCATCAATCTATTTCCTTTAATAGATCAGTTCAGGGAGATGAAAAAAAATCAATAGATTGCAACATAAAAATAGGAAACACAGAGCTCACACAACACTGAACCGGCTTTTTAAAAAATTCAGCACTTTCCCCACCCACAACTCCACAGTGAATTCAATCCTAAATAATGGGGTTCATGCTTTTCTCCTGTGTGAATGAAGCCAAGGATGGTAATGAGCGAGGGGAGGGGAGGGGAGTAGAGCAGCAGGCCTGGCCTGCCTCAGGCTGCAGTCCCGGAGGGTAGCTTCCTGGAAATGCACATGGGAAATGACAGGCGAGGAAAGCAACAAGACAGGAGAGCACAAAACGAACGAAGAACCAACCAGTCACAACACCACAAGGAGAGGAGGATGACGAATGCAGCAGAGGCATACGAACCAGGAGGTGGGCAGCAGGAGAAGCAGAGCAAACCCAGCTACGGGGCTACACCCTCAACCGTGGAAAGGGAGGGAGAAGGAGGACCTCCCTTTCAAAGGAAATACATTGCAATAGCCCCAATCACCACCGGCTTTGGTCCTGGCTCCGTATCCAGCAGGCAATCAAGTTTCCCAGCTGCCTTCCTGGTGAGCCTTCTAGACAGCCCCCACTCGCCTAGAAACTGAACCAGCAACAACGCCTAACACAGGGAACAATGGCCTCCGTCCCTCGCAGGCATCCTCCCTGCTAATCAAAATACTGGCTCCTGTTTGCAAAACAGATTTTTAATGCCAGTCCCAATGCCAAGTGGAGGACACACTGCAGTTATGGTTCCTTACACAAAAGGACCTGGCCGCCTGCATGGCAGCAAGACAGTTACAATTTTTTTGAAGCACTCATGCTGTCCAGAAAATGTTCAGCAAAGTGTTAGACTACCTGAGCACCCGCCTCTAAAGGTGGTAAGGAAAAAAAATCATAGTAACCCATGAATAATACTAAAGCACAGATGAAAGGGGTTTGTTTTGTTTTATTGAGTTTTTTTTTTTTTTTTTTTTGAGACAGGGTCTCATTCTGTCGCCCAGTCTGGAGTGCAGTGGCATGATTACGGCTCACTGCAACCTCAACCTCCCAGGCTCAATTGATCTGCCAGCCTCGGCCTCCAAAAGTGCTAGAATTAGAGCCACCAGCCACCGCACCCAGCCAAGTATTTTAAATAGAGAACATGCATCTTGAATAAAGCCTCCAAATATAGGGTAAAAATATTTACATATATATACTACGTATGTCTATGAATACAGGCAGATAGGCAAATTAAGACGTACTTATCAGCCAGGCATGGTGGCTCACGTCTGTATTCCCAGCACTTGGGAGGCTATGGCGGGCGGATCACCTGGGGTCAGGAGTTCCAGACCAGACCAGCCTGGCCAACATGGCAAAACCCCGCCTCTACTAAAAATACAAAAACTAGCCGGGCATAGTGGTGCACACTTATAATCCCAGCTACTCAGGAAGCTGAGGCAGGAGAATCACTTGAATGTGGGAGGCAAAGGTTGCGGTGAGCCGAGATTGTGCCACTGCACTCCAGCCTGGGTGACAGAGTGACACTCCCTCTCAAAATAAATAAAAAATAACTAAAAGACATACCTATGGAAACAAATTTTTAATGAAATCATGTACATAAAAATTAGGAAAATAAGATATATACATACATGTATAGCTTTATTATTAATATATTTTCTCTGTTTCCATGTAGCTAACCAAGTATTTTGCTTCCTTTAGAAGTAGTTGTTTCAAGTTAAACTATTCCTCATGTGCCTACCAATTCCACAAACAGCTCCATTTCATTAAATGTATTTTAAATTACTTTAAGTTTCTTTGTGAAACATACAAAGACAAAAACAAATCCTTGTTTTTGCTGTATTCTGTGCAAGAAAAAATGTTACAACTTATGACATTTTTAGGATACTGTTTTTGTAGGCATTTAAGTAAAAACCTGAATCGCTATCTTGGGTTAGTACTGAAAAGTCTTGGAAAACTTCTAGATTTAATACTGAAAGATGCTTAAAATGAAAATACGGTATAAAAGATAAAAAGTGGGCTGGGCACAGTGGCTTATGCCTGTAATCCCAGCACTTTGGGAGGCCGAAGCAGGTGGATCATCTGAGGTCAGGAGTTCAAGGCCAGTCTGGCTAACATGGTGAAACTCCATCTCTACTAAAAAAAAAAAAAAAAAAAAAATTGGCCAGGCATGGTGGTGGGAGCCTGTAATCTCTGCTATTCGGGAGGCTGAGGCAGGAGAATCACTTCAACCAAGGAGGTGGAGGTTGCAGTGAGCTGAGATCGTGCCATTGCACACCAGCCTGGGCAACAGAGTGAGACTCCATCTCAAAAAAAGAAAAGAAAAAAGATAAAAGTGATGCACTTGTATACGGCAGCTCCATTATAATCTCATGGGACTATCACTGTGTAAGTACTCCATCCTTGACCCAAAAGGGCGTTATGCAGCACATGACTGTGCATAATTGGATTAAATTATGACTTAAATGAAGTTTGGTTAAAATCGACACCTACCTTTTTAATTGTTTTTGTCTGGACCAAAGCAAGTTCTCTATTCTCATCTGCTACGTACAATGAAAGTTTCACGTACGGATCACTGTAAGAAAATATTTCAGATTTAATAGGATTATACTTTTCATTCAAAAGAGAAAACAGTGGAACCTAAATGAAAATGCAAATATCAGTTAAAGTCTCAGCTTGTATTATTTCCACAAACTAAGCAATAACCTTTTTAACATATCTACTAAGTCAATACACTTGGAGTAAAGTTCCTATCAAAACCAGTGTCAATAATGTTTACTTAGAAGCCAAAAAATATATATAATTTTAAAGACAGATTCTGAAAAGATTACAAGAAAGATTAAAAGGCACACAGATTTTGTTCAGACTTTACAAAATTCAGCTAGAAAATTTAGTTTAGGTCTTATCCATATTCTTATTCCTAGCGTCTAGGTAATTAGTGGAGGTAAAACAGCCACTGTCCACATGACCCAACACCTGCCATTTTACAGGAGTCACTTTCCAGGGGAGTGAGGCTCAGCCTTCAGCATATCAGATTCACCTGATGGAGGGGGTGATTAAAACACAGATAACTGGGCCCCACTCCAAAATCTGAATTCAGTCCGAGGTAGAACCCAAGAATCTGCATTCCTGACACGTTCCCACTGATGCCAAGGCTCCTGACCCAGGAACCACACTCGGATAACTACTGTTCTAGATGGCATTTGAAAAGAGTATTTTCTAGCTACAGAAACTAAATTTTCAATGTCCAGCCACAATCTGTTGCTTATAAAAGAGCTCAAGGCCTGATGGTCATGTTACCTCCAGAGAATGTGCTGTGGAGATGCATGCAGAACGCACACACATGCACATACAGAATCCCCAGTTATAAAGAATGCCATAAACTCTGCTGCTACCTCTCATTTTTATGCCTCTCAGCTATCATGATTGCCGGCTATTACATAACTGCAATAAAGAGCTAAGCATTTCCTGTAATAAAACATCCACATTCTTCCACTGGTGGTTCATTTACCTCAGTCTGTATCCCTTGAATAGCTCACAGTAATTGACACATGCAGCTGGGGACTGTGGGTGGGATCCTTGGGTGTGGGACACCATATCTTCCAGCAGTAATAAAGAAGTCAGGTGGGAATACGTAACATCTTGAGTGCTCATCCAGGTAGGTACTAAGGTATGATCAACTCTATGAAAGATCGACTAAGAAACTTCCTGAAATAGAGTTCAGCCTGAAGACAGAACCAAAGGCCAACGTCTTGGAGCTGGCTACAGGACAGTAGGATGTAAGCTCAAGGGAAGGAGAGGGCTGGGCGCAGTGGCTCACGCCTGCAGTCTCAACCATTTGGGAAGCTGAGGCAGGCAGATCGCTTGAACCCAGGGGTTCAAGACCAGCCTGGGCAACATGGCGAAACCCTATCTCTACAAAAAAATAAAAAAATTTTAGCTGCGTGTGGTGTCATGCACCTGTAGTCACAGTCACTACAGAGGCTGAGGTGGGAGGATTGCTTGAGCCTGGGAGGTGGAGGCTGCAGTGGGCCGAGATCGTGCCACTGCACTCCAGGATGGGCGACAGAGTCAGACCCTGTCTCATTCATTTATTCATCAATAAGAGGAGGGGGGAAACGGGTGCCCAGATTGCTCTCAGGCTCCTCCTCCCTTTCAGCTGGTACTTAACTACTCTTAACTTCAGACTGCTCATGAATGAAATGGGAATGACAATTCCTAACTCAGGCAGGTTTTGCAAAGACCAGAGAAAATCATGTATTAATACTAGTACCCAGCACCATTCCAAACATACAATACAAAAGCCCCATAAATGACAGCCAAGGTAACTGTTCTTTGCTTCCTCTCTTAGGAGATGTTTGAGGTTCTCTGTTGCTCCTTTTGACTCCAAACTCTTGCTACAATGACTGATTTGACACTGATGACCTCACAGTACACACTGGGTGCCAGGCAACTGCAGCATGCTACATATTCCACGCCTCCTCATTATTCATATGGAGGTCCCACAGGATCTGGGTAGAGATGGTCACACTGGGAATCTTACTCACAATGAAGCTCACCAAAATTCATTTGTGCCATCAAGTTACCATTCTAGGGGCTGCTGTTGATACAACTCAGGGCTAGCATGAATATGACTCTCTAGGAAGCTCAATGCTGTGCGAGAACACGTAGATTAGGAGGCAAATTCTATTTTACAAACTTTTTGTTTTCTCTTAGTGAAGCTGCTTAGACATCATATTTTTCCTTTCAGCCTTTCCAAGGAGACAGTAAACTGGTACTAGGATTCAAGCAACCTTCTATTTCCTGAGTGCCTACTATATGCCAAGAAAAGAGACAGGTTACAGAAACAAAAGACACTGGCCCTACCCATTTGAATGGAGCACAGAGGAATGAAAACATGATTGTGACAGAGCGTGCCAAGCATCCGGGAAAACAGCAGTCAGCAGCAGGGGTCCCTGACTTCCTGTGCAAATCCGGGCACCTGGCCCTACCTCAGATCTGCTAATCAGAATCTCCGGGGTCAGGACCTAGGAGTCTACATTTATGGAGTGTCTCATGTGATTTCTATGCACTGGTCCATCCAGATACCACTGCCAGATAGGAGTCTGAAGGCACACACAGAACCGGGAGGCACGAGGCAGAAAGATCACAGGCAGAGGTCCAGTGATTGGCTGGAGTTGGGGTTCCGAACATTAAAAAGCCTGGCATGGCTGTGGTCAGGAGGGCTCAGGGAGAAAAGGCAGCTGGAGAGGGAGTCCCGGCTCAATGGCCACAAGGAGTCTGCTATTCCTGCAGAGCTCAAACCCTGGCTCTTCATCAATTAGTACATGACTTTGGGAAACTTACATAGCCTTTCTGTGCCTCAGTTTTACCATCTACATAATGGGTATAATAGTGGTACTTCCCTTATAAAAAGGCCATTGGAAAGACAAATTATAATAGTGCTTGACAGGAGTATAGTCAGCACTTAATAAATGCTAGTTGCTGGCTGGGCGTGGAAGCAGGCGCCTGTAATCTCAGCACTTTGGGAGGCCAAGGTGGGCAGATCACTTGAGGTCAGAAGTTCTGGACCAGCCTGGCCAACATGGTAAAACCTTGTCTCTACTAAAAATACAAAAATTAGCTGGGTGTGGTGGCATGCATCTGTAGTCCCAGCTACTTGGGGAGCTGAAACATGAGAATCGCTTGAATCCAGGAGGCGGAGGTTGCAGTGAGCCAAGATTACACCACTGCACCTGGGCAACAGAGTCAGAATCCGTCTCTAAATACATACATACACACATAAATGTTAGCTGCCACCATCATCATCCTCATTGTGGAGTTGTCTAAATACAGAAGAATCATGATCATATTCATTAGAAGGAGGTAAGACAGCAAGCAGCGAGACCCGTTGGAAGGCCTCTGTGCCCAAGAGTAAGAAAGCTCTGAATGGAGAGGTGGCATAAATCAAAAAGGATTGACTGCTCATCCAAAGGTGGACTCAAAAGAACAAGGTGGCCAACTGATGTGGCAGGTAGGTGGGTTGGGTCAGGAGGAGAGGGAGTCCATGCCAACTCCAGGTCTTGGCAGGTAGGTGGGTTGGGTCAGGAGGAGAGGGAGTCCATGCCAGCTCCAGGTCTTGGGCCTCTTGACAAATTATGCCGTTACACACGGAGCCCTAGAATCTCTTCTGCTCCACGTTCATGACGATGCATTTGTGTGTAAGTGCGCAAGGGCCTACCAAATAATGATGGCCGGTACTGTCTGTTCTCAGGAGATCCTAATGATTTAGTGCTATTCCAACAAGAAGTTTGAGCCTTGAGCCTGGCCTCCAAATCCACGTCAAGGTTGGGCAGACACCAAAATGCACCCGGAAGGATCTCAGGTTCCTCAGTATTTTTCACTGAGTAAATAAAATCCAGAAGAAAAACCACTTGGGAGGTTATAGCTGTTTACTTACAAGTAAGACACCTCACTGTCACATAAAAGATTACATCTGAAAAAAAAATACAAGGGTGACATCGCTTTAGAGATATGAGACATGCCAGGAACTGTGCATGAAATCAATGGCTAGGAAACAGACTCCCTGAACTAAAATGAAGTCATAAGGAGTCTGACAGATGCCAAGATACTCAGCAGGAAATCCTCAGGAACCTGCTCTCTCAGGAGAGGTCACCAAGAAATCCTGGTCAAAAACCCACTCTGATTTTGCAAAATTTCCAAAAGAAAAGCTTTTCAATTATTGTCTCTTTCATTCTCAACATGGAATCCAGTGCTGAAAATTCAGTTCTCTCCTCTGGGCCTCTGCTCCAGTTCTAATAGAGAGACTGCAGGACTGCACTGATCTCAAGTGGGTTTAAAGAATTCAGAGATGGAAATATTCTTCAAGGGTCTTATTCCACCTTCATCACCATGAAGCAAAAGACAGTGCAGACGAGGTCATCTGTCAGGGAGAGTTGAGAATGAGATTTTCTGGGTTTGCTCCATTGCTCATCCCTTTTGGGACACACTCCACAAGGACAGTCCTCCTGCCCAATCATTACTGGGGTAATGCTTAACCCTCTCCATTTGATTCACTGAAGTGTTCCATGTTCCTTCACGCCTATTCTTTGCTCATTTTTATCAGCATAAACAGTCTGCTGAGCTCCACATATTTTAAGGGGGCAGGGTCGTAAGGGGAGAGGGGAGGGCAGGAGTTGCCTCCAAGGGGCAAAACGTCAAAGGGGATTACACTCAGTCTGCAGCCAGATTGCAATGCCACCCTGCCTTGTCTACCTGCTATAGAGGTGTTCCTGCAAGATACTTGGATATCAGAAGAACAACGAGAAAGGTCTTCATTTTTCAACTGTGCCTCCTGAGGGGCATCCCAACCTTAACCAAAGGAAGCAATAATTCTTTGCGGTAAGAGGAAGATGCTCAATACAGCGCTGGGACCGCTTGCACAAAGACTGTGTCTTTGCTCCCTGTGGGGAAAGAGCAGAGGGCTCATGGATGCAGCGTATTTCACAGCACCATACAGCAAATTTCTTTCGACTACCTGACACACTGAAGATTTAGCTAACCCAGAGAAAGTTGCACTGCAAAACCCAGTTTGTTCATGACAACTTGTTTTGTTGAAGGTTTCCTCATTCTTTTCCACTTCTACTGTTACCATCAAGTGTTACATAATAATGTATATCCTCAATAAAGCAATTAACAGTTACAAAACATTTATAAACAATATAGAAAAAATCTAGAATGTGTGAGAAGAAAAATATACATGAATACATGCAATAATACTGAAACTGAAGTTTTTATCTAACAAATTGTCAAAGATTGAAAAAAAGGTAATACTTTCTAAAGAGAGGCAGACATTTAACACTCTGCTACTGGAAGGAATAATTATTACAACTTTTCTGGGAAACAACATGGCAAAAGTATCAGAAGCATTCAAAGAGTGGACCCCCTTTGATTCATCAAATTTATTTCTAAGGATTAATCCCGAAGAAGGAATCCCAAAGAAGGAATCTTTACCAGAGAGGCAGGAAAATATTTACTGGTAAAAGATACTCATTACAGCATCATATATAATAAGAAAAAATTAGAAGCAAACTTCCAGGCCAATAATTGGGAAACAATTAAATAAATTATGGTACAATCATATACTAGAATATTATAAACCACTAAAACCATGTTTTCTAATAATATTTTAACATAAGAGAAAATCATGGCATAACATTAAGAAATAAGCAGGATCTAAAAATGTGATTAATTCAAATATACATATATATGAAAGTAATTAAGGAAAAGAAGGCTAAAATGTTAATAGTCATTCTCTCTAGATGATGTTTACAAATTATTTTGTCATTTATGGTTTGTATTAAGTTTCTACTGTGAGCAAGTACTACTTTTATGAGTGTAAAAAAGGTACAAAAAAACTAATAATAGTTACACTTAAATGAGGTACTGAACCCTGTAATTTCATGGCCAGCCCACATCTCAATAACAAACCCTAAAGGGCTTCAAATATTTTGTTTGCCCAGAAAATTGACTTAAGTAGATGACTACTGAAAATTTTTGAAAACAAAATGTACATATCTTTCAGCCCAAGATTTACTGAAAGGCAGAAGCGTATTTTAAAATACATCACTAATCACCAATACTGGCAATGAGCCACTATTAAGTATGTACAATTTTCCAGCAAATATAAGAGATTAATGGTTTAGATTACAGTCAAATGCATTCTTCACCTAAGCAGCTAAAAAATACATTAAACTTTATTGCTCAGGCATAGTCTCTGAAGCTGCCGGCAAAACACACTTTTGGATACTTCCGTTATGATGGTTTTGTTGTTTGGAGCAACTAGTGGTTTACCTGCATTCTAAAACCTTCCCAGCCACTCAAGTCTTGAAATCTCTAGCCAGGACCAACTCTGGCCTTGCAGCCCCCTTGCCATCCATAACTAGTCACTTGAGGGTCCCAACCTTGGTTGGGTCACAGAGACCCCTGGGAGCCAGGGAGCAACTGTATGTGCATCTATCTCTAACACATATATACATAGCTCTGATGATAACTATATAGCTATCTATGTAGGCATCTACATAGAGATCATCAGAGCTGTGTATACATGTGTTGACTAATAAAATATGTGCTAATAAAATATGTACTTTGCTAATATGTGGTGACTAATAAAAATATTTAAATATTTAAGCTTAAATAGTTTGTTAAAAAAATTTGTTCCCTTATCTTTTGGTAGTAAAAATGTTGTTCAGTGGAAGTTACAAAAAGGAAAGTTTCACCTATAAATTACCGAAATATCCATTCAGTCACCAAAGAAAATGACAATCTGTGACTTGTCTTTATTGCCAGCATATTCTACTGTGCCTTTTCTCCATATATGTGCAACTACCAGAGGTTAAGAAACCAGCTCTTTCTTTTATGCTATTAATAATAGAGCCAAGAGAGATAGCAACTCCTAAGGCTATAAGGAAAGAGGGAAACAAAAACTGTTCCCTTTTTGGAAACTGTTTCACAATGGATTTTATTCCTCGAATAGTCAAGGAGTGTCCACCATACACAACGGACTGTGGTGGGCACCAAAGTGTGGGGCGGGGAATAGAGGTAAACAGACACAGACCCTGCCCACAAAGAGGCCATCTACCCCTCCTCCAGAGGAACCAAAATCGGACAACAGTGTTTCTAATGCAGATTGTACCTTTGTGAAACTTGGCTATATATATTAAGAGCTCAAAGAAGCTGATAAATGACAATTATTATTGTTGTTGTTATTATTATTATTTGAGATGGAGTTTCGCTCTTGGTGCCCAGGTTGAAGTGCAATGGCACAATCTTGGCTCACCATAACCTCTGCCTCCCAGGTTCAAGCGATTCTCTTGCCTCAGCCTCCCGAGTAGCTGGGATTACAGTCATGCGCCTGTACGCCAGGCTAATTTTGTATTTTTAGTAGAGACAGGGTTTCTCCATGTTGGTTAGGCTAGTCTTGAACTCATGACCTCAGGTGATCCGTCCACCGTGGCCTCCCAAAGTGCTGGGATTACAAGCGTGAGCTGCAGCGCCCAGCCAATGACAATTATTTAAGGATGATCTGAAATGTAGGAAAAACTATGAGCAATGGTCATAACTTCCAGGATCGTTAAGCAGCTTCTGGGTGCCAGCACCGTGCCTGGTGCCTCACAGACATCATCGCTCATCCCTACAACAACCCTGACAAGGAGGATCTTACAGCCTCCCTTTCATGGATGTGTGAAAGAAAAGGAATGGCTGTGAAACCAAGAGGCAAAGAAAAAAATTCCAAGATACAATCACGTCAGTCAGTGAATGTTTCCTCTCAAGAGTGAGTCTGGGAGGACACTGAGTGACCAGAACAGCCCACCTACTTCCCTCATGGTTAGAAGAAGAAACGTTAAGCCAACCAGCACTTCATAAAACATTCTCTTTTTTTTTCTTTTCTTTTTTTTTTTTTTGAGACAGGGTCTTGCTCTGTCACCCAGGCTGGAGTGCAGTGGCAAGATCATGGCTCACTGCAGCCTCAACCTCCTAGGCTCAAACAATCCTCCCACCTCAGCCTCCTGAGTAGCTGGGACTACAGACATGCACCATCATGCCTGGCTAAATTTTAAAAATGTTTTGTAGGGACGAGGTCTCACTATGTTGCCCAGGTTGGTCTCAAACTCCTAGCCTCAGGCGATCTTCCTGTCTCTGCCTCCCAAACTGCTGGGATCACAGGTGTGAGCCCCTACACTTGGCCAAAGACACATTTTTATTTTTATTTTTATTTATTTTTGAGATGGAGTCTCACTCTCTCGCCCAGGCTGGAGTGCAGTGGCACAATCTCGGTTCACTGCGACCTCTGCCTCCCGGGTTCAAGCGATTCTCCTGCCTCAGCCTCCCAAGTAGCTGGGATTACAGATGTGAGCCACCATGCCCGGCTATACACACATACTTTTAATTGTTTAATTATATTTTATTCTTTTTGTAATAAATTGGCTCCTTCTATTTCCAATTTATAAAGTACACAGCCTTAAAAACAAAAACAAAAACAAAAACAAAAAACACCCACAGAGACACAGATTGCACTGGAAAACAAGTATAGGGACAGACTTCTGAACTAATTATTCCCTTGGAACCCTGAAAGTCAATTCCTTGACCAGTCTCACCCATGTCCTTGCGATCAAAAAGAAAACAGTTCTGGCCAAGCCCAGGAACTATGATCATGATGTCAAAATGGAGGCAACACTGAGCTGTGTCTAACTGAAAAAGAGAGCAAGTTCTAATGGCAGGAACTACTCAGGGAATTCAGCCCGGATTAACTAACCAGGGAAAAAAAGACGCTTACTTTTAATTAATTCTGGCAGTCACTGGTTCCCAGGACTTCACTTCTTCTGTCATCGTATGCTCCTGGGATGCCAGGACTAGAGCTGGGCATACACAGGCACACGGTATTCCTTTTGCATTGCAGAGAGGGATGCCGCTGAGCACCTATGTGTGTCCAGTGCTCAGGACAAAGGTCTAGCCAAAGGAGACACTATTCAAATGAGTAAGCAACAATAAAACCTGTTAGCAGTGCCACACCGAGAGTGGGCCCCACAGGGTCAGTGTACCGGACAGACAGTAAATTGCATGGTGGAGCTCACTGGTGTACAATTACGTGCACTGGTAAACACTTCCTGTGTACTTAAGCATCAACCTCTTTGCCACTGAGTGTTTGTATGAGCCGAGCTCTGTCCTAAGCCCTTCCTGTACAATCTTTGAACACATTCTAGGCTTCTCAGTGGGGGAGTAACAATGGTGCCAGAAGTATCTTGGGAACTTATTCTACACTCAGCTCAGTTGACATGCAAAATCTGACTTGATTCTCACAGGCAAAATTGTCAGACGGAAGGGATTCCTCCCTCACATGGAGTTAACAGGGGATGTGGCAGCTTCTAATATCTAAACAGGCAGCCCCAGGTGACACCCATTCAGTGACACAGCTGTTGCTGACATACATTCCCAGGGGCACCAGGAAAGCCCTGAAGCAAAGACCTTGAACTTGGCACTGGCCTGAACACAAACAAAGAATGGAACAGCTCATCTTGACCCATTCTCTATCTCATAAGATGGGGAACTATGTCCTCCCAGTATTTCAGAATGTGACCTTCTTTGGAAACAGGGTCTTCACAGAGGTAATCGAGTTCAAATGAGGTCACCAGGCAGTGGCTCATGCCTGTAATCTCGCCCCTTTGGGAGGCTGAGACCAGGAGGATCCCTTGACCTCAGTAGTTTGAAACCAGCCTGGGCAACATAGTGAGACACTATCTCCACGAATTTTTTTTTTTTTAAACTGAGCCAGGCATGGTGGCACACACCCATGGTCCCAGCTACTCAAGAGGCTGAGGTGAGAGGATTGCTTAGGCCAGGGAGGTTGAGGCTGTAGTGAGCCATGATCATGCCACTGTACTCCAGCTTAGGTGACAGAGCAAGACCCTGAGGAAGGAAAGGAGGGAGGGAGGGAGGAACGGAGGGAGAGAGGGAGAGAAGGAGGGAGGAAGGGGAAGGAGAAGGGGGGAAGGGAGGGAGAAAGGAAGAAAAAAAAAGAAAAAAACATTTTTAAAAGTATGAATGAATGAATGAATGAATGAATGAATGAATGAAATGAGGTCATTAGGTTGAGCCCTGATCCAATATGACTGGTGTTCTTATGAACAGGGGAAAGGTAGACACAGAAACAAACAGGCACAGAGGAAAGATGATGTGAAGACACAACAAGAAGATGGTCATTTACAGGCCAAGGAACACAGAGCACTGCTGGCAAACCTCACAAGCTAGAAGAGCAAGACAGGATATTCCTGTAGGGCTCAGAGACAGCAGAATCCTGCTGACTCTTAATTTCAGATTTCTGGACTCCAAAACTGATAGAAAATAAATTTCTGTTGTTAGCCACCTAGTTCACAGGGCTTTGTCATGGCAGCCCTAGCAAACTAATACTCCATTAAAGCCAGCCTTTTTTGGAAACCCTTGGGAACAAATGTGTTACAGAATTCTGACTTTTTTTCTCACTTTAGAAAGATGATTGGTATGGTTTGGCTGTGTTCCCACCCAAATGTCATCTTAAATTGTAGCTCCTAAAATTCCCATGTGTTGTGGGAGGGACCCAGTGGGAGATAATTGAATGGGGAGAGGGCAGTTTTACCCATCCTTGTGATAGTGAATAAGTCTCAAGAGATCTGATGATTTTATACAGGGTTTCCCCTTTCCCTTGGCTTTCATTTCTCTCTTGTCTGCCGCCATGTAAGATGTGCCTTTTGCCTTCTACCATGATTGTGAGGCCTCCCCAGCCATGTGGAATTGAGTACATTAAACCTCTTTTTCTTTATAAATGACCCAGTCTTGGGTATATCTTTACCAGCAGCATGAAAATGGACTAATACAATGACTCAGTGATTATTCCAAATATTATTATTATTATTATTTTGATTATTCCAATTATTGCATAGCATCCCCAGTAGGGGCTGGGGGAGGGCCCATAAGTGAATGTTAGTATCTGTGAGGCAAGAGGCACAAAGGGTTGAATGAAGTGTTATACATGATGCCTAGAATACTCTCAAATCTGTTCACATCAGGTTTTGCTCTCAAATCAATTTCCTACAAACCTACAAAGATGTCTTTGGTTTTCAGGGCTTTTGGGACTTTGGAATGGCAGGTAAGGGATCATGGACCTGCCCTAAGAACGCTTAAAATATGTGCCCTCCTCATGCCACCCTGCCAACCACATTCAGCCTGCAGTCCAAAACACACGCCTACCTGTGAAATCCTAGAATTCCTCAGGGAGACCAAAGGGCAAAAGTTTCCCCTCAACTCTCAGAAAAACAACTTGCAAAATAAATGTTTAGAGATTTTATCTTCAAGTCTATTAAACGTGCAAACAAACCACCAGACACCTGACTTTTCTGTTATTCTGAGGGCTGCACTATACCCCAAAGGCTTCTTAAAATGAAATTTTTAAGCGAGGATAAAACAATTGTGTGATCACAGAAAGAAAAAACTGTAATCCAGAGAAAAAGGGCTATATTACGGTGATGCCCCTATATCCTGACACATGGGTGCCACAGGATGTGTATTTTCCCCAGTTACACAGATCAATGTACGGCAGGTACCCATGTTTGGAACCCCTGGGCCCACACACTGTCAAGAAGAAAGGGAGTTTATAGAAAGAATGAAGCCCACATCAGCATGAAAAGTCTTGGCTGGCCCACCAGTGTGAACTCTGGAATCCATTACTACATCTCTAAAGCTGGACACACACTGGAGATTTTTCCTTGTGTCTGATTCATCCAAAAAGGACATGTTATTATATTTGGATCTCAGGGATCTCAGCCGGGTTAAATCCAATACAAAGCTGAGGGCCTTTTGATTTTTAAAAATCCTCTCTTAAGTTACTGTGTGTGTTAGACTGGATATCGAAGGACTTCTACAGAGAGCTCAGGGCAGGCTCTGTAATAATTAGTAGAGTGTTGTTCCTACACACCCTGCCCCACCTCGACAGGGCGCATGCTTGAGCACTGCAAGTCTTTGCCTCTAGATGACATTGTTTTATGGGTGTACGTTTCTCCCGGTCCCTGTGACCCTGGAGAAAAATGTGCGAAATAATCATGGGGTAAAGGCACAGGGGACACATTAAGAGACTTTACATAGAAGAAAATGCACCTCTCCTGTAATAGCCATGGAGTCAGACCTCTGTAATATTTAACCAGCAGAACACAGGGTCCTTCCTTTACTTTTGCCCTATGCTTCTGACTTTCTATTAGGCGGGAAATGGAGAATCCAATTTAAACCACTTGTCGGCCAGGCACAGTGGCTCATGCCTGTAATCTCAACACCCTGGGAAGCTGAGGCAAGTGGATCATCTGAGCTCAGGAGTTCGAGACCAGCCTGGCCAACATGGTGAGGCCCCATCTCTACTAAAAATACAAAAAATTAGCTGGGCGTGGTGGCTCATGCCTGTAATCCCAGTTACTTGGGAGGCTGGGGTAGGAGAACTGCTTGAACCTGGAAGCGGAGGTTGCAGGGAGCCAAGATCAACTCACGGCACTCCAGCCTGGGCGACTGAGCGAGACTCTGTCTCAAAACAAAACAAAAACAAAAAAACACTTGTCAATAACAGCCACATCTGTTTGGTTTTCCAAATAGGTCAATCTAGTATCTTCCCAGTTTTCAGGGGGTTCAGCACTGGTGTCTATTTGCTCATCCTTCACGCTTTTTCCCTATATCCTTGGAAATCTTTGATTCTTCCCAGGCTCTAGGCAGCCAGCACCTTCTTTCCCTCATCTCTGCAGGATGAAGCACCCCATAATAATCAGCCTCTCCACTTTCTGAATTCCTACAGTCTGAATACTTAGACCACTCCCTTTTCCATGGACTGTTGTGTCTGTGTTGTTTGTTCCTTTCTTTTTTTTTTTTTGAGATAGGGTCTCGCTTTGCCACCCAGGCTGGAGTGCAGCGGCGCAATCTCTGCAGCTTTGATCTCCTGGGCTCAAGCGATTCTCCCACCTCAGCCCCTGTGAGTAGTTGGGACTATAGCCATGCCGCCACACATGGCTAATTTTTTTTAACTTTTGTAGAGACAGGGGTTTTCCCATGTTGCCCAGGCCGGTTGTGAACTCCTGGCCTCAAGGGATCCTCCTGCCTCCACCTCCCTCAGTGCTGGGATTACAGGTATGAGTCACCATGTCCAGACTTGTTTGTCCCTTTTCAAGTATGTAAATCTTAATTCGCCTAAACCGGCTGCACATCACTCAGGGCCACTGTCCGTGTCTTACGCTAGTGTGTCTTTTCCATGCAACCTTGTACAAAACAGGCCTTCATTTAACATTTCTTGGTTGCTTGACTTCTTAACAAACACTATGATAGGTTACCTTCTTCCCAGGGTTACATGTTTGGAAAATAGTCCTGTCTTGAGTTGCCAAAATGTGGTACTCTCAGTGTGTTTACCTCATACCTGACAATGACACCTCAGAATGTTGACCTTCTTTGGAAACAGGGTCCTCACAGAGGTGAGTGAGTTCAAATGAGGTCACCAGGCACAGTGGCTCATGCCTGTAATCTCATACCTGATAATGAATAACTAGATGCAGAATTTATTTTCCACAAATTTTCTTGAACTTGTTTCATTTTCCTCTCTCTATAATGTAGGAAACATAGGGTCATTTTGCATAGTGTACACTCACATACACTCAAAGAAACAATAAAATGATTAAAAAAAAAAAAAGAAGAAGTTTCACAGTGAACCTCATTTCTGCAACATTACCTGACACCAAAAACTGAAATCATGAATCACTTTTGATTAACTAAAAGCATAAACATATTAACTGACTTATAGAGCTGATACCCTTGTGTTTAGTTAAAAACAAATATTCAAATCAAAAGGACACAAGAAATACTAATGTTTGAGGACTAACTTTGGGAGAAAATAATAAAACATTTAATTCCAGAAACCCTGATGAGGCTGTTGGTAATCACTTACAAATTGAAAGTGGAGTTCACATTTAAAAATGAATCTTCAGCTCACTATGCACCATTATAATTTTTGTTTCCAGTTGCTTACATTCTTAGTGTCATTTTTCATGCTTTTGTATGTCTGCTGTTGATATTTTTCCAACCTGAAAAGCTTTTTTTTTTTTTTTTTGAGACAGAGTCTCACTCTGTCGTCCAGGCTGGAATGTGGTGGCACGATCTCGGCTCACTGCAACCTCTGCCTCCTGGGTTCAAGCAATTCTCTTGCCTCAGCCTCCCGAGTAGCTGGGACTACAGGTGCCCGCCACCATGCCCAGCTAATTTTTGTATTTTTAGTAGAGATGGGTTTTCACCATGTTGGCCAGGATAGTCTTGATCTCCTGACCTTGTGATCCGCCCACCTCAGCCTCCCAAAATGTTGGGATTACAGGCGTGAGCCACCGCGCCCGGCCCAAAAAAGCTTTCCTTAAATGAAGATGTATAAGCCTTAATCTAGATATGAATCTTCACACACCAAATAAACTATTAAACAGCTCTCAATAATAATGATTGAGAAAACATTTGTTGTAATTAACCTCAAATTTTTGTGCAGCTGATGTGGAATGAGATAATATTAAAGAGCAATGACAATTATATTAAGTAAGTGCCACCTGGGGATGCAACGAGCATCAGCACAAACGGAGACATGAGTGCCCCCCAAACTAGGTCTTTAGGGGACAAAAAGTGTGATAGATTACTGCAGGCAATGTGAGGGTGCACAGGGAGACTTTTTCACCGTGCCATCCGCTATGCTGGGCAGCAGTTTGAGACCTCAGCAACCAACGTCCTGGGAGCATGCCTGCCTGCTGCATGGCTCCTCACAAGTGAGCCCAAACCCTAACCAGACATGTGCCATCTCAGTGTAAGAAATGGCATTTGCGTGGAGACAACTATGATTCTAGCCAAACATCACTTATTAATTGCTAATGCATTGACACTGTATATATTCTGCAGTCTATAATTCTGAAAAAATTCTAAAAAGTAAATAGGTCCTACAAAAAAAACACAAAAGGAGAAGGGGAAAAAAAATCACCCTCTTCCATGGTTAGCAAAGTCGTTTCACCGCAGAGCAGTGTTCTAGCACTTCATGTGCACAGGGATTGCCTGGGATCTGGTTAAAATATAGTCTGATTGGGTAGGTGTGAGCTGCACCTCAAGAACCTGCATTTCTAACAAGCTCCCTGGTGATGCCAATACAGCTGGTGGGAGTAGCAAGACTAAAGAAGCTCGAATACCACTCACTTTGCAAAGAATTCCAAGTGTGGAAGGGTGCATGGGCTCTCCCATAAAGAACTGAGACCTTAGGAATATCAAGTTGTATGTGGATACTCCCCAACGCTCATCCTGGGCCTCTTTTCACGCAACAGCTTTCCTTGGAGGGAGCTCACACCCTGCCTCCACACACACCTCCCTGACTATTAAAGACCAAGACCTCAGGCTTGAGCACCAGGCAAGCAAATGAGGGCCCCTCTGGCCATCCCAACCTCATTGATTAAGCACCTTGAGGATAAAAATCACGGAAAGTCCCAATCTCCTGTTTTCCATATCTTGTCAATGCAGCCAAATTACTAACCAAATAGCCTAAGCTTCATCCACTCTGCACTGGTTCTTTGTAACCTACAACAAACTATTGTGGCATACATGGTCTGCCCAGCTCGGGCCCCTGCATGCCCCTCCAGTGCCATCTTCCATGTGCCTTATACATGTTGCCAAGTGGAGCGACTATGACTTTTAGTTCTCAGAGCACAGCATGCTTTCTCCTCTGCTAGAAACGCCCTGCCCCAACCCGGCATGCACATCATGTTAAAACAAGCTCCAGTGCCTCTGGGAAGGCTTCCTGGCCCTCAAGCTCCACTCCTGTTGGCAGAAGCCTATCAGTGGTGCAGTTGTTTACTTCTGTGTCCATTTCTGCTATCGGTCTGGAAGCTCCTTGTGAACAGGGCCATGCCTTGGTCACTTGTGTGCATCACATTCCAGTCATGCAGTGGGTCTGCAACAAAGATTGCTTTACAGGGCACTGAGATGGCCCTTGGGCAGGTTAGGCAAATGGGAAAGGGGGTAATGGCTGGAGTGGGGTAGGGTAAATCTTGAGATTTATGGTAAGTAGATACTGGAAAATATCTGTCTGTCATGAAGCATATAGCTTTCATATGCTGGGCAAGAGCCAGCTCTATTATTTTAAGGTGTAATACTGCTTAAATTTGGGGTAAATTGGATAGAAATAAAATAGCCTTACTTGCTATTATCATCAAACTCTCACTTGGTTATTTTTCTGATGTCATGACTGAAAAAAAGAAGTTCAATAGCAATGGAGCAGAAGCTGAAAGAGAAGGATAATCTGCTCTTAGGGAGTTTGAACAAGAGGCAATTAATAAAGGATTAAGCTAAGTAAAACCACAGCAGAACATGTAACTGCAGCATGTTGAACACTGAAAACCAGAGGGGCAATTAGGTAGGAAAAACCCACAGTGGGTAAAACACTCACTGGGTCAATGAGCAACAGGTGGAACTGCACAAGGCTAATCCCTTGTGGACCTCTTTCTAGAAGAGAAGCAAGGAAAGCAGACTCCAGCCCTTAGACAGAGCATGCAGAGACGTCTGGTAATTAGACTGACCGCACAGTCCTACGAGCCACCCAGCGAATTCCATCTTACTAATGCGTAAAGGTGGGGTAAGGTGACCTGCGGACAACTCACCTCCAAATACTGACGGCTCAGAAGAAACCACAGCCTCCACACTGACCGAAATTAGGATCACGCGGTCCTTCAGGACACCCCCAGGAAGACCGCCTGGAGACTCCTTTACACAGACCCTCCTAAGGCTCCGCGGTCTGCTTCTCTTCTCCTATTTCTTCATTCAACAAATTCTCACTACATGTCTGGCATGGTTGTTTTAGGCATCTGAGATGTGCCAGGGAAGAAAACGGACAAAACTCCCTACCTTCCAGGGGAGACAGGTAGCAAACAATACCGAATAAATTACTAAAGTTCACAGTGTTAGAAGATGATAAAAACTAAAGAGACAAGAAGCACAGCAAGGAGGACTGATGTGGGGACGTGGAGGCAGATACAGGCTGCAGGGCAGGCACCTGATTTTGTGAAATCTGTGAGTAGCCGCTTGAAGGAAATATATTATGGCTCACTGGAAAGGCAGACTCTAACAGAAATATAACAATTGAATATCTGACAAAGATCAGATTTTTTTTTTTAAATGGATGCCTTGGTTGACTTGACTTAGGGTAACACAGCAGCATCACGGAGGGCATGCGCTCTGGAGTCTGACACACCCTGGTTTGTTTTCCAGCTCTGCCATGTGCAACTCAAAACAACAGGATGTCATCTCTATCAGCTGTAGCAGTGAGGCCTCATGAGATGCGAGGTTTGTACACCCTCTAGCACAGCGCCCAGCACTCGGTGAGCCGAGGCTATCAGCACTGCTCAGACTTAAGACCACAGTAGGTCCCAAAGCATTCCCTGTCCCCAAGCACAGCACAAGAACTCATGCTCCTGCTCACTTGAAAAGTTCAGAAAAGACAGCTTTATTCTCAGTGGTGCTAAGTTTAAGAAATTAAGAAGTAATAGAATGGTGTCATGACTGTGTTGCTCTGCATATGCGTTCACATTCATCCCTCCCCCTCAGGATTTATCCTATAGTTGCAAAAAATCATTTGCCAGGCCTGGTTTGATGGGTTGCGATAATCAATTTTGACTTGGGGGTGGGGGAGAAAACACAGAGCTCTGCTATTGGAGGTCACTTAGTCTCACACAACTGCATTTGGCAAACGACAAAACTAGGAGATAAAGGGCACTTCTGCCCTCAATGGTGCAGTCGCAATTTCAGGCCTTTACTTCTCTCTGTCTAAACTGCTATACCTCTTAGAGGGCAGAATAATTAATTCTCTTTGAGGATATTTCATAGGCGTGGATATTCCTAGTTTCCAATATTGATTACATGAGAAGAGACTTGAGTGTCTTTGATGAGTGGATATATTTTTTTTTCCAGGAAATATCCATTCATTCTGCTCCAAGATCAATGACCACTTACCCTTCTAGACATAAGAGTTTATAGTTTTCTACAAGAATGATATTTTTAAAGGTTTCTAAAAGTTGTTTTTTTTTTTTTTTCTTCTTTTAGCCACTAACCAAGTGTTAGCCACGACTTTCCTATTAACCAAAAATAGACACACTGGAAAATGTTAGGAGATACCATGGCAGAAGAAAACAAAACTGTGCTGTCTTTCAAAAGATGATCCACCCATGCAATTCTGATGGCCTTACCCTGATTTCCTTATGTCCCCCAACACTACTACTAATTCTATTATCAGTTGACTTGGCTATTATGGGTCTCCTCCACCAGGCTGAAGTTCCCTGCAAGCAGAGAGGTAAGTGGTCACAGACGGCTGTGCAGGCCACTGGCTCAGGTCCTCATGTGCCCTTGGCCTCTTCTATTTGCACTGGTATCTCGAGCAGTGGTCCCTGAGGGGCTTGGTCCATATTTGCTGAATAAATGAATTTCACCGTGAGGTTGGGAGGCCACTTAGACTCTAACTGGTGCACTTGCCATTTGGGAGCTTGCAAGCTGCATTTTACCTTGCCCACACTTCTCCCCTCTCTTAAAAAATAAGAAGCAAAGCCAAATATAGATGTGCACAAGTGCAACAAAAAGGAAATTGAATTGTGAAGCAGATAAAACCTAGGATCCGGCAGATGCAGTGGCTGGGGCTGCTCCCCGCCCAAGCGGGACAGTGGGTTGCCCCACCCACATTGCTGAGCTGAATCTCACCGCTGAGTTTCTGGGTTTTTTTCCCCTAACCTGGTTATTGCTAAACTGAGATGCTGGCTTTGTCATCAAAGCTTTCAGTTCTGTGTCATGCTCAAGATCAAATTTTCATGGCAAATTTTATCTCTAAAAAGGGATAGATGCATCATCTCTCCAGGGACCTGCAGTTCCACATGGGTGACAGGGCCCTGACTGTGTCTTGTCTTCTCATTCTCTTCCCTGCCAATACCCCCTTCTCTCTGACACTTGTACTCTTCAGCTTTCCTAATATTTCAAGGTAAGTTACTTGTTTTTTCCAGACACAGAGCATTCCTCTGCCATACACACAGTGAAACCACTCACCTGGAGTGGGTGGCCCCTATCAATACATAAATAATTTAATGAAAATTAATTTTTTAAACCAAAATTAAGGGGCATTTTCCCAATCTGATCACCATCCTCATTCAGTCCAATGCTTCAAGACTGTTAAAGTACATATTTAAATATAAATAAACAAATCAAATGAAAACAAAAGCAAGAGGAAACGAACAATCAGCCTTAAGGAAAAATGTAGCTCAACAAAAACAGACAAGTGAAAGGGAGAAGGAAGTACCCCTCAATGTCTAGCACAAGAGACACTTAAGACATATTTGGTAACTGACTAAAAGAATAAAGAGAAGACAACTTGTTTTCAAGTAATGAACAGAGCAAGTGACTTAAATAGCCTTTTGAATGAGTTAAACTAAATAGTTACACAAATATAATACCATACAGGACAGTGTCCAAAGAGAACAAATTCCTTTCAGATAGATCGCTCATTGATTAACCTCAGGTACAATTACAGCCCTGAAAACCTCAACAAAACAGGGCAAGAGAGAAAAAGTGAAGTGTATCAAAATGCCTTAAAGCCTGCCATACCATTTCCTCTAATGAAGTTAGACACTTCCTTCCAGTCTCAAGCCTGTCAACTTAGCATGGCAGATCTTGGCCAGAATAAACTCCTGGATCCAGTTAATTGAGCTAAAAGGGGTCAAACCCTAGCATTGGCAAAGGCTCAAAGATCACACCCCCAGGACTTTCAATGGCTTCTGCCCAAGAATCTATGACCAAATGACCTCTGATAACATGACAGGGTTTCCAGTCACTGGCCTTAGTCAGAGGAGGCTGTTTATAATTGCATGTGATCCTCTTGCCTGCTGCAGGCCAGATGAGTAATAGTGAAGTGAACAAGACAGCTTACATCACTGAAAGCGGTGCATTTTCCATGTATTCTATGAAACTCCAGAGTCCACTGGACTCCCGGATCTCTGTTTCCACTTAGTCTGAAGGGCAGGGGGGTCTCGGCAGGAAGTGCCCAGGTGCTCCCTGTGACCCCTGTGGGAGGGCATCTGGGTACCACCTGCCCACATCCCACTGCCCACCTGTGCTCCTGGGTACTGAGAAAACCAGGCCAGGTACAGAGGAAGCACAAATATTTACTGTAGATGAGGGTATGTTGAGTGACCCCTGGGGAATTCTGGGCCACTGGGAAGGCAGTCAAGATAGACTCAGAAAACAGCTGAGAACACGTGCTTCTGCCATGCCCTGAAGGCCAACAGCCTCTGAAACCTCCGTGATTCAAGGTGAGTGAGTGGCAGGCTCACGTCAAGCCCACCTGTAGAAAGGAAAGCCCCGTCTATGTTACTAGCACATTACATCATACTTAACTCAAAGCACATAAGAAGGAAAAGATTTCCATCAAGTTGAAAGAAACAATATGAAAATGGCTTCACATGAAAATTGACTTGGTAAAACCCTAAGAAGTACAGGCAAAAACAAAACAAAACAAACAAAAAAAAACATTGCCTGGAATGAAACATAAAAATCCCAAACAAGCCTCCCATCCCAACAGAACCGTCAGACCACAAAAGCTCCTGTCCCATCACTTGCCTTAATAAGTACATAGAGGCCCCCCACCATCACCACACCCACCAAACAAACCACTTTGGAATAAAACTTCTATACTCAAGTAGCAGAATTCATATAATTTCATACCTGCCTTCATTTTATATCTTTTCATTATATTCCACAGTGATAAGAAAATGTCCCAAACGTGTTGTTTTAAATCAACACTTAGTTGCAATAAATTTTCATAAAAATGATAGGAATGAAAAAGGTTAAGGCATAACATCTGTAACTAGTACAGATGTTTACTTCCTCTTAACTAAATAAAAAGCATTTCTTCTTCCTCTCTTCTTGACTTCACCATCATCTTACTAGATTCCCACAAGAATTAAAGTTCAACTTGTGCTCCTTACAGACATTAAAAAAAGTAAAAAAAAAAAAAAAAAGGTCAGCACCCACCACTGTGGCCATTCTTTCTCTTCCTGGTCATTACACTAATGAAACTCACCAGCCTGGGGCCAGCACAAACGTACTTTAAAATCCTTCTTCCCTTACAGAGTTATTTGTTTCCTTTTGTTTCTTTCACTGGCAATATCTCATTCAAACATGTGTAAAGTACTCTTCAATGTGAAATAAGTATTAAAGAATAAATATTAAAGAGTAGCTATGAAATAAGTACTAAAGAATAACTCAGATTTGACTGTAGGCTTTGATATTTCATATTGTTGATACATTTTTATTGTCTTAGAATTCCAGCCATCTTAACACTTAATGACATCAGAAATACTTGACTGAAAGTAACCTGGCTCATTAATAGGAAGGTGTGGCCTGCATTCATATATTTCAAGCTTTGCCAACATATGGATACACTATAACCAGTTAACTAACAGTTCATGAATCACCACAAAATGAGACAGTAAAGAAACAAAAATCACGTGTTAATCATTCAGCATATTTACGTGTGTGAATAGGAAGGGTGGGAAAATGATAGAAAACCTGAAGGAAAAACTCAGTTGAATATGTTCTGGGCTTTGACTTTTGTTTTCCCAAACAAAAAATATAATAAAATTTAGTCTAAATCATGTAAGCCAAATTACTCATACTAAGGAACAAAAAGATTTCTGTTGCTACCAAACAAAAATTCAGATATAAGACATGAATTATTCTCCAAGCAAACTATTTTATGGCCTAACATGGTATTTCACTTGAAACCAAGTAGAGCTGGTATCTCCCTCTTCTCCAGGAGGCTTCTAAGTCAGAAATACTGAGACTCAAAACGGAATAGGAAGGAAAACACAACTGTTTCCTCCTCAACCTGTGATTTCTAAAACAGAAAACAGCATTCATAGAACTTCAGTGGTCTCTATTTTCCATTATTTTCAAAAATAAAAGTATTATTGCTTTGGTTTTTGAAAGAAAGGCTGTACATTTTTCTAAATAGTCAAAAAGATAAGAAGCAAAGAATAGGGGATCAGAACACAGATCCCAATTCTTTTCAAGGCTCATTCTTTGCCTGTCATTCTTTTTATACATAAGGAGAGTAAAATTGACCAATTATAGCTAACTCCGAACACCAAACAGCATTTAAAATGGAAAATCTTGGTATGTGCTAGAACTATGCTGCTGACATAAAAACAGTATTACACCAACATCAAACTCACACCAAGAACAGATGTTACGCATTCATATAACAAACATACAGTGGTGTCTTTGTTCTTACCTATACTTTTCCTCAAGGCTGATGAAAAACAAGGCTGGAAAGTGTTCAGCTGGGCTAGCACTGCTCGAAATCTACCTCGGTGACCCTCCGGCTCCCTGGCCTCGTCTTCCTTCCCAGTTTTAAAGCGGTGTCTGTACACACCTCTGCTGACACCGGGGGAATACCAGCAAGTTTTAACACAAC
The DNA here is from genome assembly GCF_037993035.2 of Macaca fascicularis. NCBI lineage: Eukaryota > Metazoa > Chordata > Mammalia > Primates > Cercopithecidae > Macaca > Macaca fascicularis. The sequence continues at coordinate 22,757,741 of NC_088392.1, forward strand.
TGAGAAGGAATGCACCCAGCTCGCTACTTATACTGATGATTCACTTTAATGACAGGTAGAAATAAATGCTTGTTGGTGGAAGAGGGAGTTGCGTCAAGCTCCACCCCCTACCATAAGGTTAAGTAACTCCACCCAGCTCAGCAATTAGCTTACATCATCACCCGGGGCCTTATCACCAGGTTCCCTGCAGTTGTTCCTGCAGCATCTCCAAGTGAAGTCCTCAGTGGGCTTACCACACAGGATGGGCAATAACAGAGGTCACGAGGTTTTGAGGATGACTATGTCTGGTGGGGCTGTTTTGCTTATTTAAAGCCAGATCAGAGATTTTGGCATCTCCAACAGTAGAGGTCAGCCCTTCACCCTTCCACAAACTAACTCAGCTTCTACATTCTGAGGTTCTGGCCTTCGAGGCCCCACACTCGGCAGATGGCAACACAACTTCCTGGCCCTCCAAAAGCTTAAAGTCTTGAAGAGGGGAAAAAAGCAGGAACAAAAATAACTATGATACGAACTACAGCCCCAAAAAGGATCAAAAGAGGATTCTGTGTCAGATGAGAGACAGCCCCGCCCTGTAAATCCGCAGTCTCTACTCTGCATCCCAGTTTTCAGATCCCAGCTGTGTGCCCTCAGGTGTAAATCAGGGCCCTGAAGGTGCTAGCGGGGCTCTACCCTGGGACCCAGCAGCACCATGTCCTCGTTTGAGGGGTAGTCTGGCAACCTGACCACCCTTACTCTATGGAAATTCCAAGAACAAGTCAAACATGTGCTCTCTCCCTGTGACGGGCACTATGCTACTTCTCTTTCCTCTTGCTGGAAGAAGTCACACCCTACTCTCCAACCCATGCAGCCCTCTGACCCAGCAGATGTGGCTCTAATAGGAAGTGTCCCCAGTTGTAGCAAACAGCTCACTTTCTACTTGCACTCAAATTTGGTGGCATGCTCGCTTGTGAAGTGTTCCTGGCATGTCAGCTGAGAAACCCTGTAAACTAGACTTGCATTTCCCCACAGTGTTCAAACACTGGGATTTCCAGAGGTGGGGGGAAGATGAACGGATCTCCCCTAGAGGCTGGGAGGATTGCTGAAGGCTTAGAGGAGCAAGTGGGCACCAGGGTTCAACTAGAAACATTCACCCTCCTGGAGACAGGGGAACAGTGTCAACCATTTTCAGTCTTTTTTTTTTTTTTTTGAGACAGGGTCTTGCTTTGTCACCCAGGCTGGAGTGCAGTGGTGCAATCTCACACAGTTTCTGCCTCTGGGGTTCAAGCAATTCTTGTGCCTCAGCCTCCTGAATAGCTGGGACCACAGGTGTGAGCCATCACGCTCCGCTAATTTTTGTATTTTTAGAGTTCTGCCATGTTGCCGAGGCTGGTCTGGAACTCCTGGCCTCAAGTGATCCACCCACCTTGGCCTCCCAAAGTGCTGGGATTATAGGCATGAGCCATGGTGCCCAGCCCGTTTTCAGTCAAATTCTTAAAAGAAGAGGAACATCTCAAGTTTTTAGTCTTCAGCAGTTGAGGATACACAAGTGCTGAATAGCCTAAATTTAAGAACAGGATTTCCATCATCTTTGATTATGTCTAAAACTATCAAATTAAGCTACAATGTTTCCAACTTACACACTAGCTGGAAGGTTAAAAAAATAAGAACCACAATACACTATAAGAAAATGTACCTAAACAAGTTGAACAAGTTTTTCTTTATTTATTTTTAACAATTTGCCTATTCCCTTAAAGATAAAAAGCATCTACATGTCCTACCAAATGTTACCTGACTGTGATGGGCTTAATTGTATTTGCCCAAAATTCCTATGTTGAAGTCTTCAACACTTCAGACTGTGACTGTATTTAGAGAGAGGGTATTTAAAGAGATAATTAAGTTAAAATGAGGTTAGTAGGTGGGTTCCAATCCAATATGACTGTGCCCTTATACGAACAGGAGATTAGGACACAGACAGGTACACAGAAGACCCGGGAAGACCCAGAGAAGCCATCTGCAAGTCAAGAAGAGAGGCCGCAGAAGAAGCCAACCCTGTTTCATCACAGGCTCTGGACATCCAGAGCCCTGAGAAAACAAATTCGTAGTATTTAAGCCGCCCAATCTGTGCTACTTTGTTATGACAGCCCTGGCAAACAATTACAACACTAATTAAACAATTGTCTCCCTCTGAAAATTGATATTAAAAAATTGAGACAATTGACATTTCTAATAACCATTCCCCCATCAGCATACACTTCACTTAAGTATGCTCACTTTTGCCTTGTCCCATGAGGTTCTGCCTCAAAAAAGTGTATGGAAAAAACCTCATTCTGGAAGGAAGAAAAGGCTACATTTGATCTTTCCAACTCCAATTCTGCCACTTCCATTCTAGGCAAACTGATCAAACAAATGGTGTACATCCACCTCCCTGCCACCTATGTCATTTTCTCTAACCCAGAGAAATCAGCTTCTGCCAAACTTGCATTAACAATGCAACTGGAAAAGAGTCAGTGACTATCAGTACCAAATGAAAACATGGTAAGCCTGGAGGGAATGCTGGAAGTCTTAGTTCAATTCCTTTTGTCTAGAGGAGAAAATTAGGGCCCAACCAAAGCAGTGCCATGATCTAGTGACAGAGGCTAGAGAGTGGACTCAACCCTCACACCAGCTCCAACACAGTGTTACCACCCCTGCCCCCACAATACTATTCACTGAGGGAAGGCTGAAGCTATTCTAACCTCACCAGTGTCCCAAAATGAAAACTGCCACCATGATCACCAGGCTATAGTGAAAAGAGACAAGGATGCAGATATCAGGATAACCCATGGAAGATGGCCAGGTTCCAAGAGTAAGTCTAAAACCAGCTTTCTTTTACCGGGGCACTACTGACATTCTATGGCTGGGTAATTCTTGGTTGTGGGGGATTTGATAGGTCTGGATTTGATGAAGAAAAAGTTGCTGGTGTCTTAAGACAGATACTTCAGTTTTATAATCTGGGCAGAATGCAATAAGCAAAAGGAGAGGAGGGACGAGCAGCCTCCCTAGAACTTTCCACAGCCCTCGCCGACCAACAAGGTCACTGAAGGGACACCTGGGAAGACCAGGGGTGGGTCTCCCAGAAGTCTGGCAGTAGGAGAGGATACTTTCATTCTTGCTCTTATCCCTTGGATTTTTTTCTAAACTCAAATTTCAAAATGAAGTTAAAAAGTCAAGACATTCCTTTAATTGTATATTACTTACACTTAAATGTAAGTAATAAGCCATCGTTGGATGGCACCTAACACTTCCAACAATATTACTCAAAAAATTGCTCAATACTGTTGACTACACTTAAAAGACTGGGCGGTTTTTAGGGTGTGGTTTTATGAAATACCACAAAGGGTCACAATGGATCAGCTTGTTCCAATGCAAAGCAAAGGAAGTATATAAAAACAGTTAACTCAACTGTAGGCAACACAGCCAAAAGGAATAAGAAAAGCATGAAGACTGATTTCATTCAAAACAGGATTTTATTAAGAACATAAAATTTGAATTTCATAGTATTTCAAAGATGGTTCAGTTTTTGTATTTTGTTTGCTCTTGTTTTTAATCTTAGGATTTGTTAGTAAGATCATCTTGATATTTTCCTCTAAAAAGTCATCATGAATTTATCCATACTCTGCAGCCTTCGAAAAGTATGTTTTTTAAAATAACATTACAAGCTATCATAAAATGCTTACCATAAAATAGTTTAAAAAGCATCATTCTAAAAAATATCATAGTATGATTCCAAATTCATAAGCTATTTCCATGCACATAAATAGAAATACAGCCAAAGGACTGGACAGAAATAAAATTAAATGGTAACCAATTTATAGCCCTGTGGCTATGTGGCTCTCCAGGTAGATTAATGCTTTATGTTTTATCTTTTCCAATATCTAAAATAAAAATTGCTGAGATTAGCTGGGCATGGTGGCACGGACCTGTAATACCAGCTACTCAGGGGGCTAAGACAGGAGGATCGCTTGAGCCCAAGAGTCATAACGCTGCAGTGAGCTGCAATCGCACCATGGCACCGCACTCCTGGGTGACAGAGCGAGACCCTCTCTCCATAAAAAATAAAATTAAAAATAAACAAACTGCTAAGAATGTACTATATCACTTATTTTAACACAGTGAGTAACCAAATGAGAAGAATTCAGATGCTGAGGGTGGAGGAGACCCAAGTTTCTCTATTTTGTTCAAAACCAGCTACAGTAGAGGAGAAACTAGGACACTTGGAGGGGGAGGAATAAATTGAACAAAACAAAGATAACATGACACAGGCAAAAATCTTTACATAACACAGGCAAGGTTTGGTGATAACAACATAGGCTTGAATTTCCTCACACGGTCTTAAACCCCTCCTAACTCACGTTCGCTTTCTCTTCCAATGCCTTACAAAAAAGGACAATGTGTGGTTTGCATGCTTCATAAGGTCCTACAATCAACTCACTATATCAAAGCATCTGAAAGGCAAATTGTTTCGTCAAGAAGGGGGAAAGGTCTCTTGAATCTTTAAACACCATTCAGTAAACACAGTATGATGCACCTCTTCTGCTCAAAGCATTTGACAAGACCCAGATTTATATCCTCAAAGCATTTAGAACCTGGCAGCTTACAGACAGTTCCTAATTTATGAAACCTTGTGTTCCTAATGTTTAATTTTTAGGGCTGTTACTTAGGATCCTGATCACATTTTCACAGGAAAGAAAGACCTCAACCTTAGTGAAATCTTCCAGTCCCTTAGGCTATAAAGACCATCTAAATGCAAATGACTCTGGCCCTCTTTTGAGCTCCATTATCCTTTACCATCATCTTCACACCTCCACTTGGAGGTCTAAGGGATGTCTTAGACCTAAAAGGAGCAGTGATCCCACCTTCGCACTGCTCCCCAGCGCATCTGTCCCATCTCAGTGGCCCCCAGCCAGTTCAATAGGAAATCTCCTCAGTTCTGCTCTTCCCTTTCTCTCTTACACATCCAGTCAATCAATAGATCCTAATGGCTCCATCCCCACATTTAATGACCCACTATCTCCTCCTCTCCATTCTGAATGTTACCATTTTGGTGTTTAAACCATCCTCTCTCACTTAGGCCTCCGCAGCAGCCTCCTAACTGGCCTCTGGGCCACTCTCACTTGCAACAATAAATCACACCAAGCCACTCCTTTCTTGCAACTCTCCAGGCTGACTTACTACAACCTTAAGCAGGAAATGCACATTCCCTGGCACCCACACAGCCCTAAAGAGCCATGGCTCCTTTACCTTCATCTCCAGCACTCCCCCATGAACTCTCTCCCACCCCTAGCCCCACTGACCTCCTGGCTACTTCTCAAACCTCTCAAACTCACTTTCATATGCCTCTCTACAAACACTCCTCCCCCAAATCTTCAGGGCAGCTCTCTTCTCTTCTGATGATAGCATAGTGAGTCTTTGCGCTGATGGCAACATAAACTAGTATCACACTTTAGGAAAGCAAATTGGCAATCTGTACCAAAAGTATTTAAATCCTAATATTCCTTGATTTAGTAATCCCATTTCCAGGGAGGTATCATAGGAACAGAATCCAACTTAAAAAAAAAAAAAAATTCTTGTTTTGCACAAAGATATTCCCAGTACCTTTCTCTCAACAGATATGATTAAATAGAATATTGTACATTCAGAAACTGTTATATATTACATATTGGAATAAATGACCAAAATAGACTATATCTATGTTATGATGCTAAATACAAACATACATTCTCTCCTAAAAGACAACTAAAAGGAAAATGCCAAAATATTAAGAGTGACTGATGTTCTTTCTGTTGTTTTTTTCTGTTTTTTTTCTTCTAATTTTTTTCAGACTTAGAAAAATGTGTAATCTTCACAATTAGAGTGGGAAAATCCCTTCTTGTTTTTAACAGAAGGAAATTATGCTGTAAGTAGTTGTTAGCTTTCCAAGTCAACACAGAAAAGACATTTAAAAGCACAATGTTAAGATTAAAAGGTGCTACAAGATACACAATGAATCAAATGAGAAAAACATACAACAGATGAGGAGTTAAACTGCCCATTGTACAAATAATTCCTATTAATTAATGAAAATTAATAGGTCAAAGGAAAAACTGACAGAAGGATGTGAGTTGGCACTGGATAAAAATTGAACTATAAATACAAGAAGAGATACTTGGCCTCACTGATTGAAGACATAAAATGAGATGTTTTTACCTTCCATAAGGTCAAAGATGAAAAGACTGATAAAATGGGTTAATATTGAACTAGGGAAAAAGTGGTACTCTCATCAACCACTACAGCTAGTAGAAACTAGTAGCAAGACTCTGTCTCAAAAAAAAAAAAAAAAAAAAAAAAAGAAACTAGTGCAGTACTACAGAAGGCAATTTCCCAATGTCTATAAACATTGTAAATGTTCTTGTCCTTTGATCCAGGAATTCAACTATGGGAATTTAGCTACAGAAACCCTCACACATAGATATATCAAGAAACACCAGGCTGGGTGTGGTGGCTCACGCCTGTAGTCCTAGCACTTTGGGACACCAAGGCAGATGGATCACTTGAGGTTAGGAGTTCCAGACCAGCCTGGCCAACATGGTGAAACCCTGTCTCTACAAAAAATACAAAAATTAGCCAGGCATGGTGGTGCATGCCTATAGTCCCAACTACTTGGGAGGCTGAGGAAGGAGAATCACTTGAACCCGGGAGGCAGAAGTTGCAGTGAGCTGACATGGCGTCACTGCACTGCACTCCAGCCTGGGTGACAGAGTGAGACTCTGTCTCAACAACAACAACCAAAATAAAAAAAAGAAAAGAAAAGAAAAGAAAAAGAAATACCACAGAGTTTTAAAAACATGACAACCATCAGAAAACATCCTAGATCTATTAATTAGGGAAAAAACCCCAAAGCTCTGTTGCAATCTAGTATTTCCAGCATGATCTCGTTTAAAACAACAGTGACAACAACAACAAAACACACACACAAAACCGGAGTAGCTAATGTTTACAGAATCCTTACTATATGACAGCACTGTTCTAAGTCTTTTAAGAGCACCACCTATTTTAATCTTCGCAGTAACCCTAACAGTAACAGATAGGCACTGTTATTATCCTTGCTCTAAAGATGATCCCACTAAGGCTTGGGGTGATCAATAGAAGTTTCCATCCAAGTGGCCCTCTGAGTGTACATTTCTATCTCTCTCTTTCTCTGATTCAGACTAAATATCACATCCATAAGAATCTTGGGAAAACAAGACACAGTATCATCAAAGGAACAGATGTGGGATGGACTTGGGTTGAAAGAAAAACAAAACCAGGGGACTGCTGCTATACAAGCAGTATTCTCCAGATGCTGGAAATTCAAAAGAAACAAGTTAAGAGATGGAGTCAAGAAATTCAAGGGGCTAGAGTGACTAACCCTGGGGCAGCAATCAGGTGATTTATCAGGAAACTTCACTTCCTCTCTGCTTTTCCCATTGCTACCTTGCATTTCATGCCGGCCGAAGCAGGAATGTGGTCCCACGACTGAAGTGCAGGCAGCCCAGGAGAGCAAGTAGGGCCATGCATGAGCACACCTGAAAGGCCACCTCCTGGCCCATCCCACCAGGCCCTACATATTGCCTCAACCTGGCTCATTCCAGTGAACAAAAGGTGACCGGGAGGAACAAAGACGGAGACCGGCAGACCACCAAGAACCGCGGACGATGCCAAAGGGGCAGGCAAACGGGGTCTCAGAATAAACCAAAGAAGAATGTTAAATATGCACAATTAATATGCTCGTAAAATCTAAGAGGATTATCAGTGCAGCAAAACAAGAACAGACTAGAATTAAAACAACAACAACAACAAAAAAACCAAATCAAGATCTAAGAGAAGGAGCCAGCATGTTTAACCTCAAACCACAGCACTGCAGCTTCCTTTATAGGAAAAAAATGGGATGTGGTTAACACTCATCACTGGTGGGTGACTTGGAAATCCCTGCCCCCCCCCCACTCTCCCACCATTCCACATTAACCTCCACCCACTCCCTGCTTAACATACAGAATGAACATTTTCATCTTGTCCCCACACTCACACATTTACACATGTGGGCACAGGAGGAATGTGTCTTTTACAACTGGATATTATATATTTTTCTACACATTGCTTCTCATTCATCAAGTTCTCATAGAAACTTCTCCAAAGCCAACTCTGATACAGCTCTAGTTCTCTCATAACATTACATGGTACAAATAGTCCATAAATTGGCCGTTTTTCAACTGATGGACTTTCGTGTCTTCAGTATTTTGCCACTATAATGGTACAATAAACATCCTTATACATATGACTTTGCACATACTTTTATTTCTAAAAGACAGATAACTGAGGACAAAGGCTGCTTACAAGAAAGGTGTAATAGTTTTTTATTTTAATATACACTGCCCATCTGCTTTTCAAATAAGGCCATGATAATTCACATTTCCATCAGTATTATGAGAAATATTACCACTCACCACTTCTATTACAGCCTTGCTATCAAAAAGTGTTATTTTTCTCTATTTTTACCAATCTAATGGGTTTAAAGTAATGTCTCATTGTTTTAATCTGCACTTCCCTAGCAAAAATGAACTATTTTTCATAGGTTTGCTGGCTGTCTGCATTTGTTATCTGTGGATTCCATATTAATATTCTTTGTCCATTTTTCCTCTGTGGTTTTCTTAACAATTTGTAAGTTTTTAAAAAATTATAGATAGTAACCCCATGTCTGTTTCAAACATCCCTCCTTGATCCATGACTTAATTACATAACTTCTGCCATAGAAAAGTTTTAAAATATATTAAAATATATATTCAGGTTAGGCGTGGTGGCTCATGCCTGTTAATCCCAGCACTTTGGGAGGTTGAGGTGGACAGATTATTTGAGCCCAGGAGTTCAAGACCAGCCTGGGCAATATGGTAAAACTCCGTTTCCACAAAAAATTAGCTAGGTGTGGTAGCTGATAGGGTTTAGCTCTGTGTCCCCACACAAATCCCACCTTGAACTGTAATAATCCCCATGTGTCAGGGGAGGGACCAGGTGGGAGGTAACCGAACCATAGAGGCAGGTTTTTCCCATGCTGTTCTCATGGTAGTGAATAAAACTCATGTGATCTGATGGTTATAAAGGGGAGTTCCCCTGCACAGACCCTCTGGCCTGCCGCATGTAAGATGTGACTTTGCTCCTCATCCACCTTCAACCAAGACTGTGAGTCCTCCCTAGCCACGTGAAACTGTGAAAACTCTTTCCTTTCTAAATTGCCCAGTCTCAGGTATGTCTTTATTAGCAGCATGAGAACTAATTCAGTGGGTCTTGCCTGTAGTCTCAGCTACATGGGAGGCTGAGGTGGGAGAATCACCTGTGTCTGGGAGGTCAAGGCTGCAGTCAGCCCTGATCACGCCACTGCACTCCAGCCTGACAGAGTGAGATCATCTCAAAAAATAAACAAAAAGAAAATATATGTTCAAAGTGTGCCTCTTTTTATGGCTTGTGCATATCAAATTTTGCTTAAACATTCTCCCTCACTCCAAGATGATACAAAATAGGTTCTTACATTTTCTTGTAAAAGTTGAATTGCTTGTTTACATTTAAGTGTTTGAAGATTCCGGGATTTATTACTGGTTATAATATAAGATAGAGGTCTGTGCTGGTCCCCCAACCCCCTCTCCAGATAAAGGTCTGGTTATGCCAGTACCATCCTCAACAGTACTGAGCTATCATCTTGTTATACATTCACTCTCTTAATGAGACACAGTCCTAGATTCTCTAGTCTGTTCCACTGAACTATTTATGTAATTCTGGATCAATACCACATTGCTTTGATCACGAAGACTTCTTATTCTTAGCATGTTGTCATCACTTGTAAGCCAAATCTGCCCTCACTGGTTTTCTTTTCCATATTTCTCTTGGCTCCTCTCAGGTAGTACTTATTTATTCTTCTATAAAGACTTCAGGATTATTTTATTCCATTAAAAAGAAAACCCACCACCACTTTGGAAATTCTAACTGGAATCACAAGAATTGTACTCATTAATTTTGTAATAAGATATATTCAGGCATTACGTGTTTTAATTTCTCTAGATTATATTTCACATTCTTGACTAAGAAGGTTACAGATATTAGTTCAATGTCTTCCTGGGTTATCTGCTGCTATTGTGACAGAAATACTTAACTTCCATTTTTAGGTGCTTGTCTTCAAAACACAGAAAAGATCATTTCTAGAGACCTAATTTTTATCCAGCCTCCTTGACAATTGTTTCTGTTGATTTTAGATTTTTTACTAGATGCTCTTGCGATTTCTAGACATATGAACATTTCATTGTCTTACTACACTCACAAGAAGCTCTAAGATAATATTAAATAACAATTGTAAAAGATAAGATTCTTCTCTCATTCCTAATTTTAATTGAATAGCTTTAGTGTTTTGTCTTTTAGGAAGTATCTGCTGTGGTGTGTGTGTATGTGTTTGTGTACATACATATGGCCTTTATGTTTAAGTAATTTATTTTTATTCCTAGTTCGCTTTCTCAGATTGTACTATATTAGGAATGGCTACTAAACTTTTTCAAACAGCTTCCTAGCCTCTACTAACTTATTCACATATTCCTCTCCTTCAATATGATTGTGTAACAATTGACGATAGTGATGAGTTTCTAATATTTAATCACCCTGGTATTACTGGAAAATAACTATTGATTATAGTGCATTAGCGTTTTGATGCACTCAAAAGTCTATTTGTTAATAAATTATTTTAAATTTCTACATTTACTTTCATAAATAATATTGACTTTTTAAAATTCATCAGATTTTTAAATTAAAATTTTGCTGGTTTTATAAAATGAACTGGGAACCTTTCCATGTTTTACTATGTCCTAAAAGAGTAAAAACACTCAAATTTTCTATTTTTTCAAGCCAGCGTGACCAACATGGAGAAACTCCATCTCTACTAAAAATGCAAAATTAGCTGGGCATGATGGCACATGCCTGTAATCCCAGCTACTTGGGAGGCTGAGGCAGGAGAATCGCTTGAACCCGGGAGGTGGAGGTTGCGGTGAGCCAAGATCACGCCACTACACTCCAGCCCGGGCAACAAGAGCGAGACTCCATCTCAAACAAACAAACAAACAAACAAAAAACAACCAAAAAACCAAAAACAAAAAACCGCAGCTGGAAATCCACGGATTCCTGGTGCCTTTTGCAATGGTAACTTTTATTCACCTTTCCTATCTCTTCTATAGTAATTGGTCTATTCAACTTTTCCATGCTTCTTGGATCAACTTCGGTAATCTGTATTTTCCTAAGCAGTCAGCCCTATATTTTCAAATGTGTTGCCACAGGGCTATATGTCATGTTTTTCTATAAAGTCTACTGATACCTCCTGTGTCTCCTTTCTCATTCCTATCATCTATTTCTTTCTTTCTTTCTTTCTTTTTTTTTTTTTTTTGAGACAAAGTTTTGCTTTTGTTGCCCAGACTGGAGTGCAATGGAGTGCTCTTGGCTCACCGCAATCTCTGCCTCCCAGGTTCAGGCAATTTGCCTGCCTCAGCCTCCTGAGCAGCTGAAATTACAGGCATTCGCCACCATGCCCAGCTAATTTTGTATTTTTTTTTTAGTAGAGATGGGTTTCTCCATGTTGGTCAGGCTGGTCTCAAACTCCCGACCTCAGGTGATCCTCCCGCCTTAGCCTCCCAAAGTGATGGAATTACAGGGGTGAGCCACCATGCCCAGCCTTTCATTCCTATTATCTAGTTCTAAGTAAGGATGATTTCTTTCTGTTCCTGAGTTAGGATAATGAGAGTTTACTTTATTGGTCATTTCAAATAACCAGCTATTGGATTTACTTAACTTTTAAATCTTATCATCTCCTAATTCCTCCATCCTAGTTTTTATATTTTTTTGTTGACTTAGTTGATCTTTTTTCTAATTTCTTAGGATGCAGACTCAATTCTTTACTTTTTACCTTCATTAAATAATGATAGTTCTTTTTTCCAGGTGATATGCTCTACGATGCTTAGAATTTTTACAAAGACCAAGAAAGAAAAATACCTCAGATGAAAATGTCATGAGTCACAAGGCAAGTAAGCCATGGAACTAACAGACTAGTTGTTGGCATTCTAAAAGAGGAGGGGGAAGAATAAACTGTCCCTAGTGGGGGCGGGGGCGGGGTGTGTAGAAAGAGGAGGAAGTGGAGGTAGAGGAGGAGGAAGTGGAGGAGGAGGGGGGCAGGAAGGGGTGGAGGAGGGGGGGAAGTAGGGGTGCAGGAGGAGGAGGAGGTGGAGGAGTAGGGAGGACAGCAGGAGGACGAAGAGGAGGAGGAGGTGGAGGAGGAGTAGGGAGGACAGGAGGAGGATAAGGAGGTGGAGAGGAGGTAGAGGTGGGGGAGGAGAAGGTGGAGGTGGAGGAGGAAGAGGAGGAGGTGGAGGAGGAAGAGGAGGAGGGGGAGGTGGAGAAGGAGGGGGAGGGGGAGGAGGAAGGGGAGGAATTGCTTCCATTTCCTGAGTGCAGGCTGAGTTTGAAGATTAAATAATCTCTTATCTATCATCTTTCTTATCCCATTGTTAGGTTTTCACTCTTCATTTCACATTTTGGGAAAAATGTTTGGGTTCATATTCAGGCTTAAAAAACTAACAAGCAAACAAAAAATTCCCACCAGAATGAATCCTGCAGTCAGACTACATTTAGCCTAATTTAAAAACTGCTATTAAATATCTAGAATCAGCGTTCCAAAGCGAAGGTACCCCAGGATCCTGAATCAGCAAAGATTCACTCCCATGTCACGACCGTGAGCTCGCTCATGCAGAAGTGTGGCCTAATATATCTGAGGAGTATTTTCAGCACAGCTTGACATACAGCTCTGTTAATCAGAGGAGCCAGTCATTCAGAACCCACTCCTTCTCCCGGTTCAGAAATGTACCCTTTTAAGAAGTGACCTTGTCTATGCGATAGCTTCAGACAGCAATTCTCAAAATCCAATGCTGAAGGGGCAAAGTGAATCTGCCTCTCCCAGGGTGAGAGGCTCTGACCTCATTAGAAAACTGTCTAAGGCCAGAAGCAAAGCTGCTACTATTTTCTTAATCCTCACTACAGGGAATTTTAGATGACTTAAAAGGTCTCAACCTGGCCTGGGGAACTTGAAAATGACACTCGAATAAAATCACATTCATTTATGCTCTACTAATTCAGAATTCTTTTCATGATCTGGAAAGAGTTTGGACTCACGTTTCCATTTTTAGACTCTATGACAACAGGCTGAGAAGGAGGCTCAACCTAGTTATGGGAACAAATTTTAGAGGCTCTGACTCATGTAAACAATCAACGTGCTAATAATTTATCCGTTAGAGCAAATACTTCTATTTGGGTTGCTACCATAAGTCCTTGTAAGAACCAGAACCAAAATGACAATGTTCATATGTCCTATATTTAATTTTTTCACTTTGTTCCTGAATACTTTCCCCCTAGTGAATCCCCCCAGTGAAAAAATGTTACTATTATATTAAACCCCCATTATAACAGGAACTCTTTGGTAGTGGGAAGCATTTAATGTTCCCAAGGGTTTCTGAGACCAGTAAGGAAATAATAATATCACTCTGCTCTTGTTGTTGTTGTTGTTGAGACGGAGTCTCACTGTCACCCAGGCTGGAGGGCAGTAGTGTGACCTTGGCTCACTGCAAGCTCCGCCCCCTGGGTTCAAGCGATTCTCCGTCTCAGCCTCCTGAGTAGGTGGGACTACAGGTGCTCACCACCATGCCAGCTTTTTTTATATTTTTAGTAGAGGTGGGGTTTCACCATGTTGGCCACGCTGGTCTTAATATACCTCCCTTCTCTTTAAGTTATGTCAACTTTTGGGGGGAAAGGTCCAAAATTCCATCTTCCACGAACAAAAAACCCAAAATGGATCCTGCCTAAGCAACCTCAGATCCTGATCAAGAGCCAGATGTCAGATGACACAGGTGAGCGAGCGCAGAGGCACGGCCAAGGGTTTAACTGTACACCAAACATCACTGGGGAATGGGCACGGCACTGCCGCTACTAAGTCACAGAAATGTTAAAAAGGTGGAACGGGGCCCAGGGACCCTCGGCTATCAAGTCTCTTAAAGCCTACTGGCTGGGTCTGCACAGGACCGGCAGCCCAAGTACCTTCATATATTCCTGCTGCACTAGAGGTAACAACCCTGTAGGCCATCCGCCCTCACTCACATCTGTGCACATGACCCTGCCTGCCTTAACCCATTCTTCACGGAGGAAACTACAACTCCAGAACTGCAAGTAAGAGAGTTTCAAGGACCCTGCATTGGCTTTAAACAAGCACTCTTTCCAATTTCCCAGAAAAAAACCAAAAAATCTTTAAAATAAGGTATTTGGTTGATTTCCCTCTGCCTGACCCCCATACAGCACTCTGGTTTTCATCTGTGAAAATCTAATGGAACAATCTCTGTTTTCCAAACTTCCATGATATACAGCTACTTGTCATGGTTAAAATATAATACAGCACTGGTTGGAACTTCCAGATATCCTTGTATCTTTTTCAAGCACTTCAAATTTCACTTCCTGGTGAAAATATTCTATCTGATTCCATTCTTAGCAAACAACCGTATGCTAAAGCTTAAAGAGAAAAGAGTGGATGTAAGAACAAATGTGTGTTTTCACAGTGCAAAGGACAACACGGGAGACACAACTCAAAGGGCTTTTTCTTGTGCACGGGATGGGTGGGAGAACTGAGTGCCTTTGGATCGTCCCTTATTCCATCACACTGTAGCAAGTGGTATACCCCAACTGCCTGTGAAGGTACCCAGAAGGAATGCAATTGATTCCTACCTGTATGTTCATGCTGTAATGTTTGCTCAATGAGGTCAAGGAACAGGAGACCATCATGCCTCCCACAAACACCCACACACTTAATGCCTCCAACCTCAGCCAGCATTTCTGTTACTTCTCACTGCTGCGGGTTTCTCTTCTCTTACTTGTGCTCTTTCCATTTTTTGCACATTATTTCTCCCACATATCTTAAGTTCTTGATATACAGCTCTGTTAATCAGAAGAGCCAGTTCTGTTGCCAGATCTCTATGGATATGTTACCACGTCCGGCAAAGATGAATTCTCCTGCACCTTAAGTAGCAGGCTGTCCTCCAAGAGCTTATACCTGAGGAGGGCAGGTTCAGACCCCGTGCAAACACAGATCCATAAACTGGTCACATTTGACTGGAAAACTTGGCATAATCTTCAAACTGATGCTGCTGGGCTGAACCAAGCTACTCTCCTGCTGAAAGTTTGGGGGTTTTTGTTGTTGTTGTTCTGAGATGGAGTCTCGCTATGTCACCCAGGCTGGAGTGCAGTAGTGCGATCTCAGCTCACTGCAACCTCTGTCTCCTGGGTTCAATAGATTCTCCTTCCTCAACCTCCCAAGTAGCTGGAATTATAGGCATACACCACCATGCATGGCTAATTTTTGTATTTTTAGTAGAGACAGGGTTTCACCATGTTTGTCAGGTTGATCCTGAACTCCTGACCTCAGGTGATCTGCCCGCCTTGGCCTCCCAAAGTGCTGAGATTACAGGCCACCACGCCCCATGCTGAAAGTTTCAATGCATCCTGTACCCAGTGCAAAGGGGAGCATCTTTCATTCCTCTGCAAATAGCTTTATCGCAATTAAGGGGAACGAAAGGAATTAAGGAAGCCATTGTACAGAGTTGGTATCTGTACAGAGTTGGTCTCATCAGCTAAGCAAAGTTCAGACATACGCAGAAGGAGGCACTAGGACACTAGGATTCTGAGGCCGGAAGAATAGCACAGAGGAAAACAAACGTCAGAGCATAGACAGACAACCCAGGCAGTCTAGCGTGGCTAGAACCAAAGGGGTGTGAAAGGAAATGAGACAGGACCTGGACCTGGGTCAGATCAAAACTATATTCTACCAGAATGCCGGGGAAAGGGTTTGAGACCTTTTTTTTTTAACAGTAATTCTATTTCTTAATTACTGGTAGTTTCTACCATTTCTCTGTGAAATCTTCAACTAATGACTAATGAATAGCCCTGAAATTTCAAGATCCGCCTTCCTACATGTTTTCTATTCTTACTAACTTAATCATCTCATTTCCCTCTCCCAACTGACACACTCCACAGTCCCTACCAGCTGCCTGCCTCCCTCCTTCTCTCCCCGCCAACCACATACACACACATACACACACACCCCTCTAGTCAAAATAGCCCAAGCTACTTATGATTATAAAACAAACTTTCAAATATTTTTACCAAAAACATTTCTTCTATATATAACCTCCATCATTTAAAAAAGGGTAAATATTTTTGCCAGGTGGCTATATTTACCTTTCTTTAATCTCTGTTATTCTTTTGGCCATTTGTGAACACAACAGATTACTTGGCGTGTTAGTTCATGGCTTTACTGCTCATTCTCCTACCAACCCACAACTGTGCCTGTACTAGCTAGAAGCTGGTGACCACAAAACTATATTAGTTCATTAGGAGTTAATTAAAAGGACTAATAACCTCAAAAGCAAGAAACACAAATAGGACATAATAAAGATGATACCTTTAATTGATTCTACATTGCTTACTCTACTTGGTCGATGTTAGACTATCTTATGGTTATTGATAAAATGTATTTGATGAGTTGAACTCTCAACCCAAACATCCCATATGGAGTTGCTCACAAACTACTGGATGTCTGGATCTGATCCACATTCTGCTCTATCACTGGTAGGATGCCGAGTTCCTCCCCTGCCATTTTTTTGATCTATTTTTTCCCTTTCTTCATCATACTCTGTTGGATTTCAGAATTGGGGAGTTTCATTTTGTCTCGCAAACCATTTGACCTCTAGTGCTTTTTATAGCACCTTCTTGCTTCTTTTTAAACATTCACATAGGTGACCCTCAGAAAGATCTAAAATACATATAAAACCTTTTATGTAATGAATGTCTAATGTGACGAACATGATGGAATATTTAAATCTATTTTTAAAAGACTAAAGCTCAGAAACATAAGCAATTCCCATGTGTCGTGACCTGTCACCAGTTAACATAATGTGAAGGAAAGTGACGAGAATGATTTTCATTTACTTAGATGCCTGCTCATTCATTTGATTGGAGTAATCCCAAGAAAACCTTGTCCAGTGGAAATTTCAAGGTTTCTATTAGACTAAGCATCTTGAAGTTAAGGGATTTACTTTACTCCTTTATGTCCTCCACATAACCACCTTATCACATATATACCAAAAGCAAAATAACTGCTTATTGTGAATAAGTAAATCACCATTAATTATTTTGTAAATGTATTTGTGCCTACAAAGTACAGACAGATCTATGAATAAAGTCAGCTAGGCTTTTTTTTTTTTTTTTTTTTTTTTTTGGAGAAAGAGTCTCATTCTGTTGCCCAGGCTGTAGTGCAGTGGCACAATCTCAGCTCACTGCAACCTCCGCTTTCCAGGTTCAAGCAATTCTCCTGCCTCAGCCTCCTGAGTAACTGGGATTACAGGAACACACCACCACGCCTGAGTAATTTTTGTATTTTTAGTAGAGACGGGGTTTCACCATGTTGGCCAGGCAGGTCTCAAACTCCTGACCTCAAATGATCCGCCCGCCTTGGCCTCACAAAGTGCTGGGATTACAGGCGTGAGCCACCATGCCCGGCCAGCTAGGTTTTTGGAGTCAAAATGGTTGAATTTTTATCGTAAGTCATTCTCTGAAGCTGGTTATTTTCTATGGCTAAAAGCAGTGGCTTTTTCACAGCAGTTGGATTGAACCGGGTTCTCTAAAACCAGGGTGATAAGATTAGTACAAATCTTCAGACTGAAAAAGTTTCTCTAATTATGCCCTTATAAATTGCAGTACACCGTTGTTATTTTTCAAATGCTGCAAGTTTTTAGGGTCTGATTCACTAGTCTTCTCAGACAGTCTGGCAAGACTTAATTTATCTGAGAGATCAACTACCAAATGGAGAATTTCATTTCATTATATAAAAAGTAAAAAAAAAAAATAAAATAAAAAAAAAATTGCACAACGTTTTTACCAGTCATGGTTATTTTAACATTTACTAATTTGGGTATAGCTAACATAGTTTAGGAAAAAAAAAAAAGATCATCTGTTTCTTTGTATAAAAAGCTGTCCTTAAAAAGAAAACCCCTATACATTTACCAACGTTCCATATTGTTATGCTAAAATCTTTCCTACACTGGAATCTAGATTTACTTAGATTATTAACACCACTTCCCAAAAATTTACCTTCCAAAACTGAAATGTAAGAGATTAGAAATACTAAATCTAACAATAAAGAATTTTACTTTTATAATGACAGTGGTTTCACTACTTGTAGTTACTTTCACTGCCAAGTCAGTCTGTGGATAATTTAAGAAGTAATTTGCAATTAAGTTTTTATTTAAGTATATCTAAGTATGCATTGAGGGCCAGGCGCGGCGGCTCACACCTATCATCCCAGCACTTTGGAAGGCTGAGGTGGGAGGATGGCTTGAAGCCAAGAGTTCTAGACCAGCCTGGGCAACACAGTAAGCCTCCGTCTCTACAAAAAATAAAAAAAAATTAGCCGGTGTGGTGGTGTGCGCCTGTAGTCCCAGCTACTCGGGAGGTTAAGGTGGGAGGATCACTTGAGCCCAGGAGCTCAAGGCTGCAGTGAGCTACAACTGCGTCTCAGTCCTTCAGCCCGGGTGACGAAGTAAAACCTTTTCTCTTAAAAAAAAAAAAAAAAAAAAAAAGGATGCACTGAGGCCCAATATTATCAGTTATTAACATAGGTAGATGTGCACACACGGACACACCTCACAGCAGCAGTAAAACAAAGAACCCGAACTAGTAACTCTTACATGGTGGCATATATACTAGCAAGCATGTTAGGCCCTTAACATCAATGATGAGAAAATGAATAAAGCAAGGGCACTTGTCAGACAAAAGGAGTATGATGTATCAGAGACAAATGGAGAAGGATGAGGGCTGTGTTGAATGTACGCAGCAGGAATGGAAGGCAACACTATCCAAGAAAGACCCTACCACCCAAAGGATCAAGTCTGAACCCCTTCCAGGGGGAGGCTGGTGCGGAACAGGACAGGCAGGCTGGAGGAGTGCACCAAGAGGAAGTGCAAATCCACATGTTGAAAAGGAACCTGCATGGCCATCCCTGTTTGCGAACCGCTGTTGAATGCTCCTCTGGAGAAAGCCACCAGTCCAGTGCTTCTCCAACCTGACTGTGCAGGAGTCACCCAGGGCATCCAGTAATTGGTAGACTCTATCTCAGCCCCTCTGAGGCAGGGCCTGACATCCTGCATTTCTGATGAGCTCCAGGGACGCTGCTGCCCACGGACCACACTTTGGGAAGCACTGTCCTGGAGGACAGCCTGGCCAGTAACAGGCAGAGGGAAAGAGAGTTTAACAGAAAGAATATCACCTGCCAGACAGGGAACGGGAGACCTGGGCTGCTGGCTCTCCCTTTGTTTCCTGGTCTCAGGTCCTTTAGCTGTAAAACAAGAGAGATCTCTTAGGTTCCTTTGTAGTTTTAAAAACCTGAGGCAGGAAGAAAGGTTTGTGGCCTGAAGAGTTGCACCTCTTAAATCAGGGATTAAAGATGAGGACAGAGCTTGAGAGAATAAAAGGTTACTGAAGAGCTGCACGTCTTCAAGGCAAGAGAGGAAGAATTTACTTATTTTTACTGGAATGCCTCGACAAAAATACCAAATGACTTATGCCCAGGGCTATTTTTGCAAAACAATGGTCAAGTCTGGGAATAACTCAAGTGTCCATCAATAGGGGACTGACGGAATTTCAGTCCATAGCAGGAAGTTATAAAAAGACAAGGGAATTCTCTGTATACTGACATTGAGTGAGTTCCAGTATACGGCGCTAAGTGAAAAAAAAAAAACAGGGCTCAGGACAGTATATACCACGTGCTGCTTTATGAGTAAGTGAGAATACAAATATATCCATACTCTTTCCAAAAAGGGCAATGGAGGAGGGATAACCTCAGAACAAATAAAGACAGTTACCTATAAGGGGACAGCGATGGAAGGTGGCTTTAATACAAGAAAGTAATAAGAACATAAACATAAACATATACTATGTATCAAGTTAGTGGTGAACTCATATAGGGAAACATTACTTCACCTGACTTTGAAATCTGTTTTTATCATCATCCCTGATAGTATATGCTGAATAAAAAAGGACTGCCAAGAAATATTTAACTGACTTTAGTAGCAATAAAGATAGCAAACTGTTAACAATGGTTGAAGCTGAGTGATGGGGTTTCATTATGCTGCTAGTTCTCATGTTATCTTCTCTATTTTAGTATATGTTTGAAGAATAATTTAAAAATAGCTTTCCAAATAATCTTCTGTTTTTATTTTGTTTTGTTTTGTTTTGTTTTGAGACAGGGTCTCGCTCTGTCACCCAAGCTGGAGTGCAGTGGCACGATCTCGGCTCACTGCAACCTCTGCTTCCTAGGTTCAAGCGATTCTCCTGCCTCAGCTTCCCAAGTAGCTGGGATTACAGGCAGGCACCACCATGCCCGGCTAATTTTTGTATTTTTAGTACAGATGGGGTTTCACCATGTTGGCCAGGGTGGCCTCGAACTCCTGACCTCAAGTGATTCGCCCGCCTCAGCCTCTGAAAGTGCTGGGATTACAGACGTGAGTCAATGCACCAGCCTAATCTTCTTTATCTAATATTAACATACACACACTGAACAAGAATACAAGGTTTGCAACGAAGACAACCTTAGTCCACCAAAAGTGAGTATCAATGTATGTAAGATCTAAGATACAAGCAGGGAAGAAGGTAGGGAAGTGGGGCCACATCTGACTCCTACCGCAAAGTAATAGATTCAGCATCTGTACAGACCTCACTGTATTCAAATACATTTTATATTATCTCATTCTGTTTTCACAACAAAATTGCAGGATAACTACTCTGCCCACCTGTAGCGAAGGGAAGTGACTCAAATTGATTCCAGCTCAAGTTCTTTAATCTGCAAGTCCAGTGCTTTTCATACTGGCCCTTCTGGTAGCCCCACTAACAGGAGTGTGGGGCAGGGTTCACGAACCTAAAGCCAACAATCTCCAGTAGTACTTTAAAAATTCATGCTAATTTTTAACTTTGTTCCATAACGTATCCACATTATCTTAATATGAAAACAGTGTATTTCATGACTTATCATCAATTAAAATAGTCCTGCATGTGTATTGTGTGGCTTTATGGGCCCAGAAGCCACATGACTTATTCTGATTATCAGAGGTGTTAAACGGCACCAGCCTCCCTGAGGCAGTGATAGCTGTCACCCAGCAAAAAATGGGACAAGTCCCATTGTCCCACTAGCACATCGCTGGTAGCATCTCCAGTTGACAGTATTTCAACTGGTACCTACAAATACATTTTCTGCTAATGTAACTTTTTAAACCTGAAAATTCTGTCTAGTCTTTTAAATACACCACCCAGAAATGAGTTAGTGAGTGCAATAGAAAATAAATTAAAATCACATAATATGGTTTGAAATGGTTCAAATGTATCTGGGCACATTTTTGAAAGAGCCATTTCATGGCTACCCTGAGCAGAGAGCTGAGATAACAAAGAACATACCTTTGCAGCAGCCTATTTCAAAGAAAAACAATAAGATTGACTACTATATCTGTTAACAAAATGGCAACAATTTTGTGCTTTTTAAATAAACTTTGTTTCAGACTTAGAGAATTATTACAAAGATAAGATAGAGTCCCCATGTCCCCCGAAGCCAGTTTCCCCTATTATTAAGATCTACATTGGTTCAGGACATGTCTCAGAATTAAGGCATCAAAGTTGATTTATTATTAACAAAATCCCATACTTTATTTCCATTTCCTCAGTTTTTCCCTGATGTTCTTTTTCTTGTTGCAAGATGCAATTTTCTTTCCATTTAAATTCACCCATAGGAAGGCTATTAAGCTAATAACAAATTCAGGCATACAAGGCTAAAATGTTTCTCAAGGCATCCTTAGCAAAAGAAAAATGCAGGTGTTGGATGAAATACCAGTCAGCTCTTCAACAAACCAGCCTTCATCTACATAGCCTCGGAATCACCACTTTAGAGGACTTAAACTTAAACATGGTCTCAAACTTCTGGGCTCAAGCAATCCTCATGCCCCAGCCTCCTAAAGGGCTGGGATTATAAGCGTGAGTCACCACACCTGGTCTTCCACAGCATTTCGTATTTGGTCAGCCAGTACCGACGCTTTAGGCTGTGAGACAGGTGCCATCCTGTGCAGTGTAGAAAATAGACCAGCACCCAGGCCTCTACCCACTAGATGCTTGCCAGCTTCACACCCCACTCCCTCGAATATGACAACTAAAACTGTCCCCAGATAGAGTCAAATGTCCCTTGTGGGAGAGAAGGCAAAACTGCCACTGGTTGAGAACCACTGGCTTGAAGCAATTCATAATATGGATAAATATAACAAAATTTCTACAGCAATGTAAGAAGATGTCAACGTGGATTAAACAACTATTTTTAAAAACCTTTTATTAGACTATATAAATGAGTATGTGTTTTAGAAAATATAATCAATATGAAAACTAAAAAATAGGCCGGACGTGGTGACTCACGCCTGTAATCCCAGCACTTTGTGAAACTGGGGCGGGCAGATCACCTGAGGTCAGGAGTTCGAGACCAGCCTGGCCAACATGGCAAAACCCCGTCTCTACTAAAAATACAAACATTAGCCGGCACCTGTAATCCCAGCTACTTGGGAGGCTGAGGCAGGAGAATCGCTTGAACCTGGGAGGCAGAGGTTGCCATGAGCGGAGATTGCGCCACTGCACTCCAGACCTGGGTGACAGAGCGAAACTCCGTCTCAAATAAACAAACAGAAAACAAAGAAGCCAAATCATAGTTGTTCCTGTCAACTGTTATGAACTAGTGCTTTGTAAAATAATAAGTGTAATGTATAGGTTTAAGAACTCCATAGAAACAAGGAATTCAAATCAGAAATCATTCTTAACCCTTTCCATCCTAGGATTCTAAGGTAAACATCAGATTCTATAACTAGCAGCTAAAACAATAAGCATGAGGCAGAACTTGGTCTGGGAAAGAGGCCAAGATGGATAACCCATGACTACTGTGTGTCCCCAGCTCCTCCACACTCCACCTTAGAGGACCATGGAAACACTGCCCAGGGATCCTTTTGCCACCAGCAATTTAAACAGACCCCATTCCTTAAAAGAAAATTAGGGCCAGGGAGAGAAAAGATCCAGATGGGAAGGACATGCCTGATAAACGCTTTAGGCTGATGTCCCCAGCTTCTCATATGTCACTCTGCTTAATTTGGGATTGGAGGTGGCAAGAAATAAGCCAATAATCCACAGTTCTCAAGGGAAATCTGATAGGCTGCAGGATGGTGCCAGCCAAATTTTTTAAAAAGCAATTTTAAAAGTTGTCTCTTAAAATAAATTTTTAAAAAGGGCCACCTCTCATTTTTGCAGCTCTGAAAGCTTTTTTTTTCATCTCTGCAAAGGTCTCAACATAAACAGGTAGAAATACCACCATCACATACCTAGGCCAGAAGAAAGGGCTAACATTACCTAGCCTACAGCTACTAGGCCATCCAGGCAGCTCTTTCCTTTATGGACGGGTGCCAAGGGGTGTCCGAGCAGAAAGGTGAAGAAGGCAGGTTGGTGCTGAAGAGACCCAGGCCATCATCACTTGCAGGTGAGAGCCTTTAATCAGCCGCTGCCACCCCCACCCCCACGCACTGGAGAGAGTGTGGGGCAGCACCTTCCCTCAAGCAGGGTTAGGGGAAAGGCTCACCAGAAGGTCCTCGGGTTTTAGGAACCCTCAAGCCCTCCACCCAACAGGCTGCTCTGTGGCTGCTCTCTTCTGCTGAACAGCTTTGGTTCCACCCCATCGGTCTCAGCCCAAATTCCATCCAAGGCAAAGAGAGCATAGAAAGAGAAAACTGGCCATGCCCAGTTCCTACAGGTGGGCAGGTGGCTGGCAGGGAAGGGATCACACGGAAGGACCATGGAGCTCGGCCTGTGCATACTAACCCAGCTCAATGTTAATCAAGGCAAAGGATCATTCACATTTAAGATCATTAACCAGGTGCTTGGGTCGCTTGGCAAGAGGTGAGCGTTTACAAGCTGAAAAATGCATCTGGATCAAGGGGCAGCCTCTTGTTGCCAAACACAGGTTTGGGTAATTTCAGGAGAAGGGCACGTCAATGGCAAGAAGGAGCAGAAGCAAACGGGGGTGTCTCAGGAAGGGGCCCCATTTCCTTCTTGCAAAGCTGCTCCCACCCACGGCCACACTCCATTCCATCAGGTTTATGTGCTGTTCTTCCTTGTCCCTTATGGGGTAGAACCATCACCTTGCGTGCAAAGCAGTTTACAGGTAAGGAATTATAAACAGGTTAAAGTTTATGGCATTTGTCTTGCCAATTTTCCATCTCTCAACAGAAACATCTCCTTTTAAGGTGATGGCCCAGGCTCTACCACGGCAAGTCCCACACAAAAAGGAAGGCACTTCCCTGTTCACTAAACCCTTTGCTGTTCCTCCCACATCCAAGGACCCAATGCCACACAATTCTCAAGCACAACAAGAAGTCGCCATCAAGCAAACAGGGCCAGAAGTTCCATTTCATACATGACCAACGGCCACGGTTTTGAAGATTTCTGGCAAATGTTCTTTCCGACATGCTTCAAGTTGCTGCACATGCTCGGTGCCCTCCTCCTCACCATCTCCTCTTCCCCCTCATAAAAATCACCAGGAGCTCCCGTCTCAGCCTTTGTCTACGGCAGCCTGAGACTTTCTCACTGTTTATATAGAATCATCCAAACAGAGCAGGCACTGCCCTGGTTTTCTATTCCAGCATTAACCTAATTCAATTTTCCTCAAGTTATATGTTTACCAGAGAGTATTACCTGTGGCTGATGTAAAAAAAAAAAAAAAAAAAAAAAAAAGAGAGAGAGAGAACAGAACAGTAGAGCCCCAATATCCCTGGCTAGTAAGATTAGGTCAAAGAGAAAGACAGATTAATTTCTATGTCATTTTTAGTGGCACATAACATGGGTAGTCTTTAACTTAGAGTAAATTAAAACTAAGTGCCAGTTTTATTTTCTCTTAAAGGAAATAAAAGTTTGTATGTTTGAGGGCTGAAGAATGTGGGAAAAGACAATGAGTAAAGATTAAGCACCTCATTTACAATTTTTTAAAGTTCCTAACTGCACGTTTATCCATATAAGAGCAAAATCATTTGATCTGTGTGAATACATGTAAAAATTCAAGTTAGGGGTCATGTGACTCATCCCCAGGTATTTCCTGTAAAGGTTATAAAACAAATGAGAAGGTTTGTGTATCCCAGGAGGTGAATCTAAAACAATAGAGAAGTATGTTGTCCCATCATGAGCTGGCTGATTGCATTAGCTATGCTCTAAATTGAACTTAATTCACAGTGAAGCCTAAAAAGAATCAAATTTTAAATAAAAGATCTGTCCTCGCTTCACCTGAGGTTTTGAACTCAGAAATTTGAAAATCTCTGAACTCTACATGACAGATTCCTTTACAGTGTCTATTTTTGACATTTCAGGAACACAGTGATGACAAATGCAGTAATTTATTCATAAAAGGGGGGGAGAAGCACCAGAGCAATATCTGTGTAATTTTTCGCTGCACCACCCTGAAGAAAAGAGGTTGCAAACAAGATGACACAGGTTAAATACATAAATAATTAAAATGTTTTCACTGTGCCGCCTTTTGATTTTGAAGCATGCAAAAAATGTCTAATGGACATGTTAAAAAGAAAGCAAGCAAGTTCAAATAATTCCCCAAATCCTGCACATTTGGGTTAAAGCTAATGGATTCACGGTAAGAGAACCTTCTCCTGATGCTGTGGGCACGAATCGAGTAATAAGGGGAATGGAATCTTCGGTGGGACTTACCAGATTCCAGGCAGGAAGAGCTCGTCTGAAGTAGGGAGAGGAGAGAGAGGCAGGTCTAGATGCAGATGGTCTGTTTCCCCTAACAACAGCAACGGCGGCGGTGAAGAGAAATCCTGGTCTCTGCCAGCTCCCTGCCAGGTAACCAACAGCCTGGAGCGGGAGGCACCGCGTGGGGAGGGCTCTGCAGCCGCTCCCGTCCAGGTAGGGCCCCGCGCAGCCACCCACCCAGGCACCCTCGCGCCACTGAAGCCTGTCTGGGTTGGAAGCTGCTGCCGCTGATGCCTGCCTCTCTCGAATCGGGAGCAAATTCAAATGTGGGGAACAAGGAAGTGCCTCATCAGAGGCAGCAGAGCCAATGACTATAGGAGGAACTTCGTGTATTCAAGAGACACAAAAAAGCAATTCAAACCACAGCCCCACATTGCTGCCCTTGCAGCAAAACAACATCAGGGGAGTTACAACAGCCAGCTTGCCATGAGACTTGTGTATACCTGGCCCGGCCCAGGTGACCCTGGAGCCTCCAGGATCCATCTGAGGTGTATGGAATGTCCCTTTTGGAGCATCAGTGGCATCTTTTCCTAAATGTCCATAGCAATGTTAAAAAGAAATATATTCAAGGCAATAAGGAAACTCCTCTACATACTTCCGTTTAAACAACTGTCCCACTGTCCTCACACACAAGGCATGAGCCTGTATTCTCATCAGCCAAAACTAGCTTTGGATCTCATCTCCACTAGCTTCGTGACATCCAGCAAGCTTCTCGACCTATGCCACCTTCGTGGTTCTTGTTTCTAGAAACAGCCTTGAAACCTCCTTCACGTGCTGCTTTGGGACCACAGGTCCTGCAATCAACGTGCTTTGGCCCTTTTTACATTTCCTTGCCTTTCACAGTTGCCCGTGGCTCTAAAAGTATTATCCTAAATCAACCAGTCACCCCTTTCACCTTCTGTCACTTTAAAAATGGATCCAGGGCATACGCAAAAGCAAAATATTTTCCTCTTTACTCTCTCTTTTTTTTTAAACTAATGTCTCCAACAGGTTAGGGAGGCCAATTTTAAAATCATTTTTGCATACAATGGTCAAAGAGACAGATCCCATGACCCCACAGCCCAAACCCTGCCAGGGACAAGTTGCAGCCCAAGGCGGAGGGGGTTTCTTCTGTTTAAAGTTCCGTGTAAATTCCCATTTCAAGGCCCCTTTTAAGGGGCCTTGAACACGCCCCTTTTAAGAGTCAAGAGTGTTGAGGAAAAGAAAGGCTTTATTGAGCCAAAAGGTCTTTTTCTTGAATGCTTCCTTTTAAAAGGCAATTATTTCTTACAATGGGAATTTACAGCATACTTATATTACCATTCTTCCATACAATAAGAATGACCAGGGCATGGGTGACCGGCACAACACTTATCAAGTGACTGTCCATGGGAGGGGGAGATGCAGAGTCCCACCTGGGCTGAGAAGTCGCATCACCATCTGCTGGTGGCTCCTGCATTTTACAGTCAGGAGCCCTACACCACCTTCCATCTCCGCTGTAGCAGGCAGCGCATTAGAATTCCTGCTTTATTACATTAACTTTCTGATGACTTAGTTTGGCTGCTCAAGGACGACTCTCATTCTTTCCCACCAGATCTTCTTTCCAACCTTCACTCTTTCCCACAGACTCGTAATCAGGCCACTAACAACAGCAGGGAGCGTAAAGGTTCTCTTCCCTACCCACCTCACGTGATACAGTGACAAAGAATGAAATTCACAACACACATGGAGAACAGGAAAACAAAGAACCAATCCTTCCCCAGAACGGAGCAGCTAAGAGCCAAGGCTACTGAAAAGCATGGGGCAGGCATCTCCACCGAGTGCAGGGAAGAGGCCAGGTGAAGACCCAGGAAATAAATTAAAAAAGGGACAGCCTTTGAGCTGGTCCCTGACCGGAGAGCAAGACTTAGCTGAGCTCGGGCAAGCTGTTCTGTGTGGCCGGAGTAGATAATATATTGGAAATCAGGGAAGTCAAAAACAATGAACAGGAGATACTGGAAGAAATGTTCCTAATCACTTCAATCTTCCAAGGCCTTCGTCCATCCCTGGTTAATATATCTATGTCCAGCAGGGTCTCAGACGCAGATGCCAACCTGGGGGGAATATTTACCAGATGACGTGAAGGCCGTGGAGAAAGAAGAAATTGGAAAATTCATTATTTAAGTGGTGTCACTAGGATACTCCCTAAAATGATACCAGTAATTTCTAAAGAAGATCTAGGGGGAAGAGAATAAATCTGGGTTTTATAGGCAGCTGTGATGAGGTCTGGGTGACCAGCTGTGCCACAGCTGGCAAATGTGTCTACACATAGTAGTGGCATCTGTTTGCAGTATGACAGGAGAGGGTGCCTCTTTTAGGTACAAAGGAAGATAGGAATTATCACAGAACTTCATACCACATAGAAGGTCCTGTCTCTTCCATTACCCCAGTATATTATTTGCAAGTCTGTGAAATTAAGTATATGCCTGGTATTTAGTTTAATTTTATACCAGAATAATTCAAGAGGTAAATTTCAGTACCTTCTGTCTTCCAATCAGATGTACATTCTCATATATAAAATATTCCAAAGAAATAGCTCCTAAATAAAATGACTTACATCAAGAAATACAGTCTCACATCTGACCTCATCCACACTCTATACACTGGCCTTACTCTCCTCTTAGCCACCTCACTGTAAAAACATTTGCAACTGCCACCGGTGCATGCCCAAAACCATACAGGCTACTGTGCTGTGTTGGAACATGATCACATCAAACCAGGATATCAACTGATATTTAAATATCAATTTAAAATGATAAGAAGTGAAGCAAGCAAGCAGAAAGACAAGTCTACACATTAAAGGATCTCTCTCTCTTTCTTTTTACATCTGGAAATCTGGAAATCTACAGCCCATGTTCAAGTGCCAGGCTCAGCTCAAATCAACAAGTGATGATAAATTCCTGGAGGCCTAGAACTCCGTGTTCTTCATCTCCCAGTACAGTGCCTTTCAACATAAAATAGATGGTTGCTGAACTCTCCTGAAAGAAAGAGACAAGTACCTGTGGGCTGCATCACCACCAGCTAACACAGCAGAAGGCACAGATGCTTGCGTTCAGCTAGGTAGGAAACCAACCATGTAAGCAGTGAAAAGCATGTCAAGAGAGCTAGTAAAAACCATTAAAGTGAGTGGTAAACTGTCAAAAGGCAAACACGAATCACTAAACTAGAGAAGCTAGGAGTCAGGAGACCTGAGAACTAACCCTAATGATGCCCTTAAATACCCTCTTTGATTAAGACAATTTAATATCTTAACCTTTGAGAAATCAGCAAGCCTATCACACGACAGGCAACAGGAACTTCCCTGCCACTGTCTCCCCTTGTTACCAAATTAACGATGGCACCTTACACACAGTCAATAGTGCCTCAGAACCAAGAAATCATTTCTGATCTTGAACAATGCATTTAATGTCTGTATGTTAAGATGACAGCTCCTTGTCACACAGTTTAATGATCCAGGCTCACATATTTAGGAGACCAGGATTGAAAAGCCAACTCAAATGCTATCGTCATTAAGTTTTTTAAAATTATTATTATTTTCTGTAGCTCAGGCTGGAGTGCAATGGTGCGATCTCAGCTCACTGCAACCTCCAACTCTCATGCTCAAGCCATTCTCCCACCTCAGCCTCCTTAACAGCTGGGACTACAGGGGCATGCTGCCACACCAGGCTAATTTCTGTATTTTTTGTAGAGATGGGGTGTCACCGTGTTACCCAGACTGGTCTCAAACTCCTGAACTCAAGTAATCCAGCTGCCTCAGCCTCCCAAAGTGCTGGGATTACAAGTGTGACATTAAGCAAGTTTTTATCAAGCTTGTACCACGTACCCTGTCAGCACTGGGGTTTCCCAGATTGAACCCCAATCCCAACACTGGAGTTTCCCAGATTGCTTCCCCTTGAAGCACTGGGGTTTCTCAGATCAGGGCTCACCTCTCACTGCCCACCAGGTATAACTTTTCTGAAATAACCAATTATATGCCTGTTATCTGTGCATGCAATTTAGCACTTTGGTTATACACTGAGGGTGGTAGGAGTATCTATGCTGGTTATACACCAAGTTCTAGCTTAATGTGATTGTTCTGTAATAAGACTACGTCGCCGATAAAATGTTAAGTTGTACATACCAAGGCCAATGTCTTTTTTTAGCAATTTACCTATTACAGCAGAGCCAACCTGCAGGTCACCTGAGTCCAGGGAACTTAGCTGCAAAACCCAAATAAATAGAAACAAACCTCTGGATTCTGAAGTAGAGGCCACCAAAAGCCAGGCCCTTGATCTCAGAGCTTCGTTAACTGACTGTAACACAGTTCTGAACAAGCTTCATTATTGAGCTTCCCATTACAGAGATTAGGCTTCTAATCAGCAATACGGCAGTCAAATCGCATTACTGTCTCTCCTATAGGAACCAGACACACCAAACACACCAGAAAATGTAGTGACAGCGGGGTTATTCATTGATACAAATGGCAATTAAAAATTTCAGCCATTATAATTATCAATAGTCCACTTAAAAATCAGTTTGTTTTAAGTCCTTTTTATCACTAGTTTTTGTTTTTCTCTCTTAAAATATTATATTTTCAGAGACAGAGTCTCACTCTGCCTGCCACCCAGGCTGAAGTGCAGTGGTGTATTCACGACTCACTGCAGCCTTGACCTCCCAGGCTCAAGCAATCCTCCCACCTCAGCTTCCTGAACACCACTACGCCTGGCTAACCTTTTAAAATTTTTTGTAGGTATGGGGTCTCACTATGTCACTCACTATGTTCAGGATAGTCTCGAACCTCTGGCCTCCTAAAGTGCTGGGATTTTTAGGTGTAAGCCACCATACCCAGCCTTTTTATCACTGTTACATCTTCTATTTGAAGGTAGAAAAAGATGGATTTAAATAATGGAGGTAAAAGGTAAACTAAGAAGTATAAATCATAGGTTCTCACTCAAAGAGGTAACTTTAATATCTCAATCTAAAATAAACCCTTCCAGTAGTAAATGCAATACAGGTTCTTCACAAGTGTATATACATATCCTGTATACAGACACATGAACACATATATATATTTGGTTACAAGAAAAGAAAATGCTCATGAGCCCGCTTCTCTGAGATAATGCTACTAATACATTAGGGCATTAACACCCTTTCAGACCTTCATCTATATTTCTGCATTATGTGTTTCCTATAAAAAGATGAGATCAAATTACACAAACCAGTCTACAACTTACTTTTCATTCTATGTTAGAAAATGTTTCCATAACATTAAATACTTATCAGCAACATCATTTCTAATGGCTTTATACTATTCCATTATAAAGATAAACCATTATTAAGCTAATTTAGGTGCTTCAACTTTTTCATTATAAGCAATGCTTCACCTTAATAGCTAATTTTTTAGGTATATGATACATGCATACCCTCTTTGGATACATAAGGATAAAATATAACTTCAATACTTCCTTAGGAAGAGCTCCTTTGAATGAAGTGTGTTTGCTAGATCAACAGGCACACATGCCCTTTTTTCTACATATTTGATACTTTAAACAATATGTTAATTGAAGAAAATTTAGAAATTCAGAAAAAGCAAATATAATTTATACTCCTACCACCCTAACATAATGTTAATAGTTTGCATACCCTCTCCAGTCTTTTCTAATTATATCTTTTTTCCCTAAAAACGATTTGGAGTACTTGGTTTGCTTTTACTGGAGTTTTAATTCTTTTTTAGAGAATTTCACATAAGAGATTCCATTTTCCATTTACCTACTTTAAATTTAATAACATGAATCGTAAAACTCTCATTCAATAAAGGTAAGAAATAAAAGATACTTGACTTCTGCTGGATGGCCCAGTGTGGAAAGAGGAAGGGATGAAGTAAGGAGAGAAAGGTGGGGATGGAGGAAAGGCGAAGGGATCG
This sequence comes from Macaca fascicularis, assembly GCF_037993035.2. Taxonomy (NCBI): domain Eukaryota; kingdom Metazoa; phylum Chordata; class Mammalia; order Primates; family Cercopithecidae; genus Macaca; species Macaca fascicularis. The sequence continues at coordinate 22,789,629 of NC_088392.1, forward strand.
AGGTGTGCCCACCACCGCTGTGGGCCACAGGCTTCACTATGAGCTATCACTACCTCTGAAGTCAGTCAGTGACCATTAGTTACAACAGATGAGTTCATGTAAAGAAAAAAGCCAAAACCGCTGGCCAGAGAGGAAATCACCCCGGGCTGACCAGGATGTGTGCAAAGCCCCACCTCAACACACCTGAATTCTGATTTACATGTTCGTTATTGGACTTGAGGGCTGCTAACTCCTTAAGCTAGACGCCAGCAGATGTACTTATTCTGAACTTGGACAGCCCCCTAGAGAGCCCAAAACTCACACCAGTCTAGCCGTACAGGCTAAATACGCCCAAAGCAAATCGAAGGTTTTAAAACATAGCCATTTATACTCTAGGCTCATTGTCTGTAAGTTATTTTCTTCCTCCAGGTGTATTATGTCAACTCCTGGGGTGTAAAGGTCACTACCTGTGGTTTGGGTTTTGGAAGAGATGTACCCCAGAGCACACCAGGGCTACGGAGTTCAAGTGGGGAATGCACCAGATGGGGCTGAACTTTTAAACATAAAAGATCCTGTTGCTGCCTTTCAAACAGCAGGCTTAGCAGAGAGAGAGAAAGGCAGCGACAATCTGACGTGGGCTTTATAAAGTCTAAAAATAGGCACCTGTGGCAGAACAGTTTCTTTAGAGAACAATTTTAAAGATTCCCAGGAGGTGTCAGCTGTTCACCAAATATTGGATGAGGATAAAGCCTTTCTGAGCTGTCAGGGGATTGCAAAGCCCACGGTGAGGGCACCCGAGACAGGTGAAGAAAAGGTCTTGGTTCAGAATCCTGCTCATGACAAAGCCGCCTGGGAGAGGAGACCTCTGATGCAGGAAAGCAGTACTCAACAGGAGCCGAGAATCCACTCCGAGCTCACTCAACCGGAGCCGAGAATCCACTCCGAGCTCACTCAACCGGAGCCGAGAATCCACTCCGAGCTCACTCAACAGGAGCCGAGAATCCACTCCGAGCTCACTCAGCCGGAGCCGAGAATCCACTCCGAGCTCACTCAACAGGAGCCGAGAATCCACTCCGAGCTCACTCAACCGGAGCCGAGAATCCACTCCGAGCTCACTCAACCGGAGCCGAGAATCCACTCCGAGCTCACTCAACCGGAGCCGAGAATCCACTCCGAGCTCACTCAACCGGAGCCGAGAATCCACTCCGAGCTCACTCAACCGGAGCCGAGAATCCACTCCGAGCTCACTCAACAGGAGCTGAGAATCCACTCCGAGCTCACTCAACAGGAGCTGAGAATCCACTCCGAGCTTCTACCTTGCTACACAGACCGACTGGAAGACTATTAGGCCATGCAATCACTTTCATTAGAAAAACAATGAATTAACTCACTTTCAAGACGAATAACTACAGATTACTTGCGAAGAGACAGTCTTCTCCATAATGTAGGCATTAATATGCATCTGCTTAGCTTCCATTATTCAAAAACAATGTTGGAGGCAGGTAGGTTAGTGCAAAGCCCTGGCCACCAATATGCTGTTACACGGAAAGTCAAGGGCAGGGGCTGTGGGACCAGAGTAACACAGGGCTCCAAAGAGCACCGGGGCCAGATTCAAATTGGACGCGCCCCATGGCACACTGGAATACAGGCTAGGACAGAGTCAGGAGCCCGAAGCCTAGTCCTGCCTCCCCATGTCACTTCAGGTCCTTGAGGGAACAAGCAGCCTCCAGATTCTCAGTTTCCCAGTCTGCAGAGGTGGACCCACTCAGTGGTTCCTGACCCTGGCCACCCACATCTCACCCCAGGCCAAGGAAGTCATTTGCTCTGGACCAAGTCTTGGCAGCCAATATGTTGCTGGAGCTCCCAGGTGATGCTAATGCCAGGACAGGGTTGAGAACCACTGGTGCTAGGGTCCCTTTGAGCCCTGCGTTCTGTATGCACATTTTCACTCATCTCTGTTTTTTTCTTCCAGTAGGCTAATGAAGAGCTGTCTAATGAAAGGAGAAGTGCGGTGCTGGAGGACTGTCCTGTGGGTTGGCCCGGGCGTCAGGCACAGGTCCTGGTCTTAGCCGGACTATCGCTGAACAGAGGCTTTGGCCATACATTCCCTTGCAAGGACTCTTCGCTTCCACATTCTGAACACTGTCCTGCTTTGGTTCAAACGCCTTTCTTTCAGCCCTCAAAATACATCTCACATCCCTACCATGAAGTTTTCCCTGGATTAAATGGAGGCAAAGTCGCGAAAAATGCAAACAAGAAATAATACAGACTCAAGCACATGCCCAGCTCTTCAGAAAGCAAGAACTGAAGCTCCCTGAGCTAGCAGCACATTCATATTCTCTCTCCCTTGAACTCAGACCAAAGATAAACAACATGCACATGGGGGTGGGGGCAGTGGTGAGGATTTTCTGATTTTTAATGTGATTTCCATATTTGCTTTCAGAATACAGGTTCCATCTGCTTCTTTTTTTATGAGAAAAGGAAATCGTGCATTTAATCATCTTTGAATATTACTAATTTTATATTTCTATTTCAAGTGTCTGGTAATTTGATTTTCATAATTAATCTTAAAACGTATGCAGAACACACAAAAAAACAATACATGTGAAGAGAAGGGAAACAAAAACAGTCCTATTTTCATCTACTACAGAAAATATTAAGTCAAAGGTTTATATGTAATGAAGCATACTGGATTTGAATCCTAATCATATATATTTTAGATTTAAATTTTTTCTTTATCGTTCTTCCGATTTATAAGAATCTAAGAAAAAGGTTTCCCTTCTTACTACTTCTTCCCCGGTCCCCACCCTCTGCTGATTTTCCTTCCAAAGGCTGCCCTTCTTACCCATTCCCAGCCCTCCAGTCCCCCACCTGCCTGGTTCAGTGATTCAGTGAGCAGTAAGTGCAGAAAGCCAATGCCCAGAAGATTAAAATAACCTTGTCAGGTTGTCACAAAGTTTTTCTGGGGTCTCCAGGCCCCTCTAGAGCCAGCTCATTTGAAGCAGACAATTGCTGGCCAACAAGGTCTGGAAGCCACAGAGACAAAGGAAGCCCACTGTTGTTTTGAAGACGCTCCGAGGGGTCTTCAAAAGCCTGTGCGCTAGGCTTCATGCCCGGCCCTTCCTACTGAGTGGCCTTGTCCACTGCCTGCTGCTTAAAGGCTTTCCAAGCACCTGTTAATTTCAAAGATCACTTTCCTGCATGAAGTCATGCCTGAGAGCATGAACAAGAGTTCTCAGACTGAAAGCAGAAAACCAAGATTCTTAATGAAATGATCAAGTGAGAACCCGATCATTTACTGGTGGTGTAGACCAGTGGCTCCCAGCTCTGGCTTTCATTCCAGTCACCTGGGGAGCTGGAAATGCCAGGGCTGCAGACGAGCTGAATCCGAAGGCCTGGAGGCAGGGCCTCAGCATACCAGGTGACTGGCGTACAGTGAGCATGAGAAGAGAGTCTATGCAAGCACACCGGAATGCAGCTCCAACTCTGGCACTTAAGTCTGCTGTGACTTAAGCAAGATGCCTAACCCTTCTCATCCTCCATTCTTCTTATCTGGAAAATGCCAGTAATAATCCCTACCTCCTAAGACTGATTGATGACTATGATTTAATTATGCCATATGAAGCTACAGTGTCTCAAAATACAGTAGGTCTCAGCCTCTGCTGCTTCATCTATAAAATGACAATCAGAAGAGAGAGAATGATCTGCTGGGAGTGTGAAAAGGAAATGAAGACAGAAGGGAGTGTGACTCACACGTTATAAAAAAAACACGAATTCATGATGGGCTAGAGGCCAGTTTACAGAACATCCCATTCTCTTGCTCACATCAGGGGTAACTCAACACAGCCCAATAAAATACAGGCTATAAGCTCTGCAGGAGCCACCATCTCTCTGCTGCAAATGCCAGCCTAGGGCTGACATCCAATGGAGAAAACCAGGCTGAGAATAAAACCTGCAGAGGGCAGAGGGAGGGTGGGAGAGAAGGAGAAGGGACGCTGATGTCTCAACACAGGTTCAAACTGTTGTTTAATGCACCCTTTTCTGTTGTTTCTAATCTCCTGTGACTCCATCAACTAGGGAATGCGTGTTCTTGTGCATCCTTCTCTGTACATGTGTGTGTATGTATCCTTCTTTGTACACGTGTGCATATGTATCCTTCTCTGTACGCATGTGCATATGTATCTGTTGCATGAACTGGCAGAACTGGGAGTGCTGGGTCTAAGAGTACAGACATTCATCATTTTATTTTTTACTTTTTATTTATTTATTTATTATAATTATTTTTTGAGGCAGAGTTTTACTCTTTTTGCCCAGCCTGGAGTGCAATGGCATGATCTTGGCTCACTGCAACCTCTGCCTCTTGGGTTCAAGCAATTCTCCTGCCTTAGCCTCCCGAGTAGCTGGGATTACAGGCATGCACCACCACACCTGGCTAATTTTGCATTTTTAGTAGAGATGGGGTTTCACTATGTTGGCCAGGCTGGTCTCGAACTCCTGACCTCAGGTGATCCACCTGCCTAGGCCTCCCAAAGTGTTGGGATTACAGGAATGAGCCACCATGCCCGACCAGGTATTTGTCATTTTGATACATATTTCCAAATGGCTAGAGGTTGTACCCACTTAATTGCCCTACAGCAATAGTTTAAGGGTAGCTGTCATAGAAACTGGCAGTACGTTCCTGCTTGTCTGTTTTTACATTTTATATAATATACATACATTTTAAGACATTCATCAGTCTGGTCATTCATAGCTTCTCCAATTTGGGGTTGATGAAATGAAACTGCTTTAAGCCTCTTTTTTAAAAACTTAAGACGTGTGGACATCGGTAGGTTTAAAGTGTTTCATACGGAACAGGTATCATTCCCTTTGAAACCTGTTTCTACTAATGGTGCTAATTCCAAGCTCCGTACCAAAAGCTTACAGAGAAGCGAGCCACAGTCTGGGGTAATCAGCTTCCACGATCCGATCACAATTAAGGCCTCCCTGTCATTCCTGTAGCACTAAATGCTAACCAGGAACCTGTGCCAGCTGTTCAGGTGCACATTTGCACCATCCTGCTGCTACAAGTACAGTGCCTTGAGAGCAACGACCATGACTAATGGCGTGCATGCCTGGTGCTGATGAAACTGTAAACAAATGGCCTAATTCGCTCTCCCTCACAGGGTTAGGTCCTGTTTGGGAAAAAGGGTGAGCAGCGCTTAGGAGAACACTTTTCTTTCTTTTTTTTTTTTCTTTTTGAGAGGGAGTCTCACTCTGTCACCCAGGCTGGAGTGCAGTGGTGCGATCTCTGCTTACCGCAAGCTCCGCCTCCTGGGTTCACGCCATTCTCCTGCCTCAGCCTCCCAAGTAGCTGGGACTACAGGCGCCCGCCACCACGCCCGGCTAATTTTTTTGTATTTTTAGTAGAGACGGGGTTTCATTGTGCTAATCAGGATGATCTGGATCTCCTGACCATGTGATCCGCCCTCCTAGGCCTCCCAAAGTGCTGGGATTACAAGTGTGAACCACCACGCCCAGACAGGAGAACACTTTGCTGAACCCAAAAACCAAGACTTCATGAACTAACATTTCTGGACTACATTGTGCTTAATCCTTTACAGAAACTTTATGAACTGACTCAGTTTCTCTGGAAAACTTCTCCAAGCCACCATTCCAGGGATGGCTTAGGAGGTAGGGACTATTATCCCTACCTCCTAAGAGTGACTGATGCTAGTGCCCGGCATGACTGACTCTGGGTGCCCGGCAAGGCCTATGGGTAATCTCAGCAGCACCTCCAGTGAGGCTCATCCAAAACCATCTCTGCTCCACTTCAGAACTGCACCAAGCAGGCTGCTGGTGGAAACCAAGAGCAGGAGAGGAGGGTAGAGAATCCCATGACTTCAGAATGTTCCTCCTATAAGATGTGACCCCACAACATGGCAATTCCTAAAAGAATGGTGACACTGAAGCCAGACACCCCTACCAGGACACCCTCATTCCCTCCTACCAACAGATGACATCCTTAAGGCCACAAAACACAAGCCCGCTTCCTTTAAGTAATGGGGCACGATCTTGGCTCACTGCAACCTCCGCCTCCCGGGTTCACGCCCTTCTCCTGCCTCAGCCTCCTGAGTAGCTGGAACTACAGGCACCCACCACCATGCCCAGCTAGTTTTTTGTATTTTTAGTAAAGATAGGGTTTCACCATGTTAGTCAGGATGGTCTCAATCTCCTGACCTTGTGATTCACCCGCCTCGGCCTCCCAAAGTGCTGGGATTACAGGCGTGAGCCACTGCGCCCAGCCTTAGAAGTCTTTTAACAGCAGAAGTTAAAATGAACAAAATAGGTTGTAAATAGGAAAGAGGGTAGAAGTTAAACAAAAATAATTCAAAATTAATCACGTTTCCACCTGCAATGTTCAGGATAACAAAAAGTGTTTTTTTTGCAAACTTATGGTGAACCAAATAAAACTTGGGTAACTGAAATCCGATGAAGCGATCTGAAATGACACCCACAAGTACAGGAAAAAGCTATTTACAGGCCCGTGCGTGCAGCATACTCAATCAACTCGGTAAGATGCAACATGAACATCTATCTCCAAGGAGGGGGTGCTACAGGTGAGCAGCTGGCTCAGGGCCCAGGCGGAGTGTTCATTCTACCTAGCCATGAAGCAGGTTGAAAGAGGACATGGCCTGTGAACGTACAGCTCAAGAAACACTTTAAGAACCGGCACAAATGCCACTCTCTGGGCAAATGTTTGTAGCAAAGACAGCTGGCACAGTACAGGTAACTGTCTACTCCTGTGTTGTGCCAGACCTGCATGAACTTCAACAGGGACAGCAGCAAGTTGAAGAGGCCAAAGAAGAGACCCAGAGCTAACAAACAAGGCACAGGGTTTACACGGAGGAACTTATTTACAGGGTGGCCCCGTGGCACCGGCCTGGACAGCAGAACTTCAACTGCTTGTAAAAAGCATACAGCTTATACAGCACCTTCACTTAGCACCCTCCCCCCAGCAACCTCCACGTGGCAACCCTCATTTCTTTAGTGACTGCTGTCAGCCATGTCTGCCATAAGGGTCACTCTCAGGGTGTGCTGAAGTTACTGCTGTTAAATGCTTCTCCCATCCAACCTGGAGCATTACTCCTATGGGAAGATGTGGTCCCAGTGACAACCCAGGTTACCAGGAAGAAGCCTCCTTGAGCCAGGTCTCCTATGCCAGGGGACCCAGCGGTGAAGGAGAAGAGGGAGTATCTTTCAAGGTGGCTTCCCCTGCAGTTGGCCAAACACTTAAAGGAATGCAGAATTTAAGCTCTGAGCAGTCAGGACCTCCCTGCATAGTGCACAGAACATTACAGGCACAGGCCAGGCGCGGTGGTTCACGCCTGTAATCCCAGCACTTTGGGAGGCTGAGGTGGGCGGATCACTTGAGGTCAGGAGTTTGAGACCAGCCTCGGCAACATGATGAAACCCCATCTCTGCTAAAAATGCAAAAATTAGCTGGGTGTGGTGGCAGGCACCTGTAGTCCCAGCAGCTTCAGAGGCTGAGACAGGAGAATTTCTTGAACCCGGGAGGTGGAGGCTGCAGTGAGTCGAGATTGTACCACTGCACTCCAGCCTGGAAGACAGAGCAAGACTTCATTTCAAAAAAAAAAAAAAAAAAAGTATCAATGCCTAGGTCACCAGAGAGAGCTGCAGGAACTGTCCTAACAGCCCTGAGAATAAATCTTAATGTCTGCAACTGCAAAGAAAATAAACTTTAACATCATCTCAACTGACACTTTTTCTCCCTAAGTGCCTCCCTCATTTTCTGTCCCACTGAAAACATGCATGGTTTTTGTTAATATTTGTAACATTAAAAGATGTTAAAGGAAAGGAAGGCCTTTATTACAAAATGAGCAGACACATTCCCCACCCCATTTTCCTCTGTGGGTATGTTCAGCACCCCCTACTCTGTTTTCAGTTCTTTGCTGCGCATATCCACTTAGGCAATCTGCCCAGGTTTCTTGCACCAAGACTTAATGGACTCTTTCCCCTGCCCCTGGTAGAATTTTTATCAAAAACAAAACTCAAGCATCCAGAGAGAAAATCACCCAACCATGCATTTTAAAAAATTTAAATTAAAAATTGCTGCTGCTGGCCGGGCGCGGTGGCTCAAGCCTTGTAATCCCAGCACTTTGGGAGGCCGAGACGGGCGGATCACGAGTTCAGGAGATCGAGACCATCCTGGCTAACACGGTGAAACCCCGTCTCTACTAAAATACAAAAAAAAATTAGCCGGGCGAGGTGGCGGGCGCCTGTACTCCCAGCTACTCGGGAGGCTGAGGCAGGAGAATGGCGTGAACCCGGGAGGCGGGGCTTGCAGTGAGCTGAGATCCGGCCACTGCACTCCAGCCTGGGCAACAGAGCTAGACTCCGTCTCAAAAAAAAAAAAAAAAAAAAAAAAAAAAAAAATTGCTGCTGTTGTGGTTCTCTGAGGGTCACGATCATCAGTCTGAAAAACAAGGCTACTTACAAGCATCTACAAAGTTAGCGATAGAGAAGGGATGACAATACAAGGAAAAAAAAGTGTGAAAGACCTCTCTCGCCTCTTCTGAGTCTCTTCCACATCACAGATTGTTCCACTAACTCTTTTGTAATACTACAATCTCCTACAATCTCCGAACCCTATAAAAGGGGAAATTTCTTTTTATTCCAAAGCCAAATACAAATACTTTTGAGATGAACCTTAGCTGTTCCCATAAATAGCATGGATATAGACAACTATTTATATAACAATATTTTTCTACAAGAGGAATTCCTTTCTTAGGCCAAGGCAGGAGGATCGCTTGAGGCCTTGAGGAGTTCAAGACCAGCCTGGGCAATACAGTAAGATCCCTGTATCTACAAAAAAAAAAAAAAAAAAAAAAAAAGGTTAAAAAAAATCTAGGCATGGTTGCATGCACCTGTTGTCCTAGCTATTTGGGAGTCTAAAGTGGGAAGGTTGCCTGAGACCAGGAGTTCAAGGCTGTAGTGAGCTACAGCTGCACCACTGCACTCCAGCCTTAATTAGCAGAGAGACCCTGCTAATTAATTCATAGATAGATAAACTCTTTTCTTAAAGAAACCTGGAAGAGTGAAGTTCTGATTCATAAACATTTAAAACAAAAAATGAATCCCAAACATTCTGTCTATGGGACCATATTGAAATGAATACAGTACTCTTCATTTGAAGAATTTAATTTTTCCCACTACCAGTTAATTATTCCTTTTTAGTGACTAGCATTTTATTTGAATGATTCTACAAGTTTAAGAAATTCTCTGACAGAAAAGAAAGAAATAACGGGGAAATAAAGTTTAACACTATGTATTATCTACTTTAAAACCAGCTATACTTAAAAGTAAAATCATTCTCTCCTCTGCATCAGTGTCACTATTTGAGACTGGCTTAAATACCTGCTGAAACACAGAAAATGTGAATTAACGATGTCCTCTGAAAAAGAACTCCAATCGACTATTCAATGTGTGTATCATTTTATTTGTCTAGAACAAAAATGCACCTGACAATATGGCCACCAGAGGGTGCTGTAACCCCCCCAATACACCTCGATAGAGCCAGAGCAGGAAGAGGCCTTCAGGTGACGGAGGCTGCACACCTACCCTCGAATGAACTGACATGGGCAGAGCCCCTCTGGGGGAGGCTTTCCTTAAACATAAAGGCATCAGCGCTAACTTTAATGTAGGGAGGACAGAAAAGTAATGTGATGAGCACTCATAGAGGACTTTTATATTATTAAAATTCAGAACCTGCATGTTTTAAAGAATGTCTTAAACCTACAGAATAAAATAAATAAGAAAATTAATGAAATGCGAGGGTAATGAAAATAGAGGCCTGAATAAGTCACCTGGAGAACAAGCACAAAAGGAGGAGAGATTCAGCCAAGGGGTGGGGTGGCCAAGCCAAGGAGGGGTAGAAGAACGGGCGCTTGAGTCGGCCAAGCACAGAAAGGGGGTAGGGAGCAGTCCTCAGCTCAGTGCCCCTGGCCTGATGTGGGACTATAGCAGGATGTACAGGACACGGTTCTGGCCTTGGGCGCTGAAGGCCTGTCAGGGAGAATCTTAGCGCCATGTGTTAAGTGCCACCACAGAGACCTGCACAGGGCCAGGCACAGAGCCAAGAACTCTGCACCCAGGTCACACACACAGATCAGCAGCACCCACCTGAGAAAGGACGAGAGCAAGGCAGTTGTACAAAGGGGGAGAAGGGAGCAGTTCTGGGCACCGGCAAGGCACAGAGGAGGAGGAGCACACGGTGGCTCAGAGAGGGATGCATTGCAGGGTGTCACAAAGACCCCTGTGCCCCCGTTCACCCAGGGCAATGCACAATCACTGAAGTGTTTGCCCGGGCAGGAACATGGTCTGTCTGTGTCTTAGAGACAGAATTCTATACCTAGGCAGAGGGATAGAGAGAGCAGGGCAGATATGGACACTGCTTGAGGAGTCCTCTACACCAGCGGTCCCCAACCTTTTTGGCACCAGGGACTGGTTTTGTGGAAGACAATTTTTCTCCAGGCTGGTTCGGGGGTTGGGGGAGTGGGGTGGATGGTTTGGAGATGATTCAAGGGCATTACATTTATGGTATTTTATTTCTATTATTATTACATTGTAATAGATAATGAAATAATTATACAACTCATCATAATACAAAATCAGTGGGAGCCTGAGCTTGTTTTCCTGCAACTAGATGGTCCCATCTGGGGGTGATGGGAGACAGTGACAGATCATCAGGCATGAGATTCTCATAAGGAGCATGCAACCTAGATCCCTCACATGAGAAGCTCCACAATAGGGTTCATGCTCCTATGAGAATGTAATGCCAGTGGCTGATCCGACAGGAAGCGGAGCTCACGCAGCAATGTGAATGATGGGGAGCGGCTGTAAATACAGAGGAAGCTTCGCCTGCCCTCCCATGGCTCACCTCCTGTTATGCGGCCCACCTCCTAACACGCCACAGGAGTTGGAGATCCCTGCTCTACACAAACACCGAAAGCCAGACACAGCAGCCAGAAGGATGAGAGAGTAAAGGACGACTCTTGGGTCCATAGCTTGGATGCCAGTACAGATGGCGAGGCCACTGTGGAGACAGATGATTCCAGAGAAAGAACAGTTTCTGATATTTTGACATTCCAAGCCAAGAAACTATGTAAGGACAAACAAAAGATGCAGAATTATATGGCCCCTCTATCTAGTGGATGAAGTCTCCTTTCAAGAACATGATGGTTTGACTACATATGTAATAAAAAGAGAAGATGAAATCACACTCCAGAGAGCCAGTACACCACCCTGGAAGAAAAATATTTGAAAATTTCTCTTTTGTTTTCCAGAGTTGCGAAATAATGTTTAAAATCACCTAACCAAGTTAAAATCACTGTTCTCAATGAACTCCCACATGATTCGAGTTAGTGTCAGAGAGAGAGAATGCTTTGAGACAATATACAACCAATACTATCATTTTCCTACTAGGAAAAAAACCAAAACTGTGATAAAGCTGTAAGACTAGCCTAGTTTGGTTTTTCTATCAGCCACTCCCAAATTTGAAACGCAGTATTTCTTTCAAATGTTTCTCTACTTTCTTACCATGAATGCCTAGTTTTAAGCATCTAGAAGTCACAGAAGCTTAAAATAATGATCAGTCAGTTCTTCAACAGGAGACACACAATAACGTGCCTATAACAATGAAGGATAAAAATGCGAACAACCCTTGAAGTGTATTTACTACACATTCCTATGCCAGAAGGAATGTTAGCACACATTCATTAAGAATCCAGGCATATTTTCTATCCCTTGTGTTGATATTATACAGTAGGAATGCCAATCCTTTTAATAATTTACGGAGGAGTTACACATTGCAGATTCCTTACTAAACATTACTTACACTAAGGTCATAAGTCTAATGAATATTCCGTAGGGAAAATGGGCAATATTTTAACTGCAATACACTAATTTAAATTATGTCTGCATCTGCTTGTATGCATTTAATTCATCATTATCTTTCATGTATTTATAACACAAAGCAGTGAGAGTATTTTCTCTAAGGCAAAAACATTTTACAATTGCATTCATTTTTAGACCTTAAAATTTACAGTAGATATCCAAAAGCTTCATATGCTGTATTTTAAGCATGTTGCCCTTGAATGGAAAAGAAAATAAATAAAAAGCTACTGCACTATCTAGGAACCCCATTCCCTGGCCCAGGAAGTCAATACTAGCAGAATTAGTCTGTCATTGACCAACCAGCAACTCTATGAAAGAGTTTAATCTGGAAGTCATGACAAAATAACACTGACACTCCCAGTTCTAAATATATATGTTGTAAAAAATCAATGGCTTACAACATCAAAGGCTGGCAAGCTGCAGCCCACAGACCATCAGCTCACAGACAGGCCCACTGGTTTATATATTACCCAAGGCTGCTTTAGTGCTATGTCAGAGACCATACGTCCTGCAACACCTTGACCACTTAGTATCTGACTTTTTATAGGGAAATAAATAAAAAGGCTTGCTAGGCCCTGATTTAGGTAACTACCTACAGCATGTAGGAAAGGTTTTATTTACCATTTAAGAATTTGCCAGTTCACTTAACTTATAAACAACCTTTAAAATCTTAGCTTCCAGGCTTCTCCCCTAAATAGAATTATTCAATAATTTTATAAAGTCGATGACAATGTTTCTTAGAAAATGAAGTAATACAACATAGGTGATACATATCTGAGAAAGACAACGGTCTGGAGATCCAAAGATGTTTCTCAAATGGATTCAAGACTGTGCATTTTTAAAAGCATGACTTTCGGGTAGAAGGGACATTGTTACCTTCAATAACGCAGATGCATAGTAGGTCCCAAGATCACCAGCCTCACAGCCTCCCCAAGGCTGCACCCACTGAGGATGGGGTGGAGAGCCAGTACTCACTGTCTACAATGGGGAGAACCATTAACAGGGTTCCGAGAAACGAGTCCCTTCCTCCTGGGGTGGGGACGCCAGCAGCCGCGCTCCAGCATCCTAATGCACACCTCTCCCTACATAGCACCTTCTGGCTGTGTTCCTAAAGGCTTGGTTGGTAGTTCAATTTTTGTAAAATAAATATTTTCCTCATTGTCTTACACATTCAGAACTGCTTTCATTTCTGACTCATCTCCAGTTGGCAACCTTCCCTTCCTCATACTTTAGCTTCTTACACTCTTTCTACCCTTCCTCCCCACAAGAAAAGGAAAACAGAGGAAGACATTGAGACAAACAGAATGCATTAAGACAAAGACTCCAGAGTCAGGGCACGGGAGTGAGGGCACAGGCAAAGACAGCGGAGGATAAAGGAGAGGAAGGACTGAGGAGGGGCCGGCAGCTGGGGGAGAGGCGCAGGAAGGGGCCAGGGGCTCAGGACACAATGTCAGGCAGGGGATCCAAACTTCACCAGCCCTAGGACTGGCCTCATTTTTTGGCTCTTTTGGTGCCTTTGTATTTATGTCAAAATGCGACCCCAGCACTCCTCAGCAGCTTTTTAATTTTTTAATTTTCTCAGGCTCCACTCTGACCAGATTAACAAAATTTATCAAACATCTACTGTGTCAGACACCTTCCGCTTCCTAAAAAACATATCAGATTCTCTGCCCTACAGACTCAGGGACCCCAGCATCATTCTAGACTGAAGAAAATGAGGGCAGGAAGTCTTATGGTTTTCCTTCCACTCTGACAAAACATTTGGTAAAGCAGAGGTGTCTTTGGTAACAGCAAATATCCATGCATCAGGAGTCAGGGACAAGGTTCCGCAGTAGGGACTGTCACTAGTCTCACAACATCAGAGAATGGTACAGAAAAGTGACCTGTCTGGCTGGGCACAGTGGTTTGCACCTGCAATTCCAGCTCTTTGAGAGGCCAAGGTGGGAGGGTCACTTGAGGTTAGCAGTTTGAGACCCGCCTGGGCAACACAGCAAGACAACATCTCTATAAACATTTTTAAAAATTAGCTGGGCATGGTAGTGTGCCTGTACTCCCAGCTACTGGGGAGGCTGAGGCAGGAGGACTGCTTGAGCTCAGGAGTTTGAGGTTACAGTGAGCTATGATTGCACCACTGCACTCTAACCTATGCAACAGAGCAAGACTCCTGTCTCTTTTAAAAAAGGGTAGGGGGGAGACAGATGAGGGGGGGAAGGAAGGAAGGAAGGAAGGAAGGGAGGAAGGTAGGAAGGGAGGAAGGGAGGAAGGGAGGAAGGAAGGAAGGAAGGAAGGAAGGAAGGAAGGAAGGAAGGAAGGAAGGGAGGAGAAAGGGACAGGGACAGAGAGGGAGAGGGAGGGAGACGGTGGAGAGAGAGGGAGAGGGAGGGAGAAGGAGAGAGAGGGAGTGAGAGAGAGAGAGAGAGAGAGAGAGAGAGAGAGAGAGTGAGTGTCTAGTTTGCCCTTTTATTTACCAAAATTGGAGTGGGAGAGAGAAAAGCTTATGTGGAAATGTTTGTAAACTGATGATATATTCCCTGCATGCTCACTTGGTGTATACTGAACATGGCACAGTCTTTGCTCAGTGATTCCAGATCATTAGAAAGATCCATTATTGTGGCACTGGCTATATGAGCACAGCAAGACTCTCGCAGAATGGAGACTTGCCAGCCCTGTGCATTTACCCATCTGCCATTTCCAATGCTTCCCTCTGGGAAACTTGGTGGGCTGGGTGGTGTGGAGGCTAGGATTGACATATTTTTAAAGGATGCTGCATGCATTCATGCAAAGACTAGGCAGTAAACACAAAAATGTAAACAGTTGTGTGGTTGTTAGGGAAAAAAGAGGTTTTTATCTATATTTGAGGGAGAGAGTTACTATCCTTTAATGTCATTTCGGTTTGTGGGGTGGAAGGAATACAACTAGAACAAACAGCCTAAGAGGTAGATCCTCTGGGGCTTTCACAGGAGTAAATGAACAAGCTATTTGGTGCAGGGATTTTAAGACAAACACTTTTTGGCCCAAGGGCCATTAGTGTTGGTGTTGTGATTCTCAGCAATGCCCTAGACAGCAAAGGCTGCTCAGCAAGGCCTCCGGAGGGAAATGTAGCTCTGCAAAGAGCCTGCCGATCACAGACAGTCTGCACAGAGTAAGGTGCTGCTCCTCAATGGGGGAGGAAGAGGAGAAGTCAGCTCTAAATACTAACGAAGAAACAGCGCAGAGGATAAGTCCAAATGCCGGCCTGTACCTCGAGGGACCTCACGGAACATGTGTCAGCAAGGGAAACCAGCTGCATGAAAACAACAGGAGGTGTGCGGTCCCTGGTGGCCAAAAGGGTGCAGTCCCACCTAATGGGTGTGCCCAGCACACACCTCTAGCCATGCAGACTCATGCAGATGCAGGCCCAGTGTGGCTAGATTACCAAAACCTTTGTATTATAATACAAACCTGGATTTGTATTATAATATGGGATCTCCCAAATGTTGGCTCAGGATTTGCAGTTTTTTGTTTTAGTGTTCCAAGGCCAAATAAACACATGTGTGGATTCAGCCTGGTCCACAAGGACCAAGTGTCTGCAAACTTTGGTGTGACCTCTGATCCTGCAGGGCTTACAGTTGAGCAAAGGGACTTCAACGTATGTTCAGCCTCTTTCCAAAGTTTCTCCATCAGGAAAAGGAGGAGATTTACTTTGTACAATGTTTTCAAAGAAGGGCAAAGAAAGAAAAAAACAAAATTTCCAATCCTTTGGAAATAAAGTAAATCAATATTTAAAATTTGCATGTATATAGTGCCAAAACATCCCCTCCCTCGTGGCTTGCTGGCCACCTGGGGGGGAAAAATGTTAATTTTTGACAGTGGAGGGATGAGACTGCCCCCACATTAACCCAGGGATCAATTTTAATCACTGATTATGGCAGAACCAGTCATTGTGTCCCTCCAGTTGCACGCAGCCTCACCCATTCCTGCCTCAAATTTGATCAAGCCTTTAGTTCAACTTCTAATATACAGTACGTACAAGAAACACGGGGAAAAGAACGCCTTCACTCATTGATGATGCCACCAGGACACGATGGAATGTGGTAAGTGAAACAACCCCCCTACAAGTCATTGAAGGGGAGGGACTATTGACAGTGATAGGAAGCAGCCAAACGCCTCGGCAGATAGGGGCAGGTCCCTGGTGAAACCGCACCTTCGAACCAAAAACAGCCTGAAGGCTGAAAGATTGGACTGCCGGTCCTGGATGAAACCCACGACTCAGAGTAAGAACTTCTGTTCCTGTTTGCCCACCTTTCCCCTGACTGATTCTTTCTGAATAATGCCTTTTAATGAATCAAATGTTGCCTTTTCCAATACTACCTGCAGCCTGCGCCTCAACTATTCTGAGCCCATAAAAAGCCCTAGGCCCAGCCACATGGGAAGGAGAGAAGCACCTGACTGCAACCCCTCTCCGCCGAGAGCTATTCCATTGCTCAGTAAAATTCCACTCCGCCCTCCTCACCCTTCAATGTCCAGCATATCCTCATTCTTCCTGGGTGCCATGCAAGAACTCAGGAACCACCGAACACGGGTACAAGCTATAACACAGGTGAGCTGGGGCATCCCAGCATGGTAGAGTGAGACCCAGGTAGGGTGTTGCTGGCTGGGGGTCCCCAGCTTGAAAAGAGACCAAGAGTAAAAAGCTTTTATCACTATTCTAGCTTAAGAGAGTCTTAATAGACCTACCGATTAAATGCAATACAGAATTCTCAATTGAATTCTGGTTTAAACAGTTCAGCTGTAAAAGGCATTTTAGGGTCAGCTGGGGAAATTCAGATAATGGATCAGGTAATAGAGTCCATTAGGCAATTAGTCTTAATTTTGTGAGAACAGTACTACAGTTATATAGAAATATGTTCTTGTTTTTTAGAGGTTTGGGCTGAAGTATTTAGGGACTAAACGCATGATGTCTGTGATTCACTTTTGAATACTTCAGGGAAAAAAGAGATGGAGCAAATATAGCAAAATGTTAACAACTTAAACCTAGGTAAAGGGGACTGAGGTGAACTGTGTCAAAGAGCTGTCCTTCCACAGTTAGGTCTCCATCACTCTCAATCACTAGGCGGCAGAAGGACTTTCTGCCATGTCCCCCAATACTCTTGAGCCCATGTGTGTTTTAAATTTCAAGTCACCAGCTTCCAAAAGAAAACCTGATAGCAGCCCAAGCAGGTTCGATGCCAATAGCTCATCACACACAATGAAGGAGCTGTGCATGAATGTCTTGCAAACTTCTTCATGAAAGCATGAGATTCTATAGTTGGTTTGTCTCAGCCAATATTGCTAAGTTTTAAGAAAGCAGCTTTAGAGTCTCAAATGCATCCTAGGTAACCTCAAATGAAGCCACTGATCATAATTAAGGAGAAAAAGGGAGGGGAGTTAGATTTTAAAAGTTGCATTAAAATGAACCTATTTAATGACTGCTTTAAGTCTATGACAAAAGGTTAAATGTCTTGAGCTTACTGAAAAAGAACAGTTTGAAATTTGAAAAGCTATCCTAAGTTTAAAAGAAAAACTAAGATCTTACTTAGCCAAATATACCTATTCTAAATCTAACGATAGTTGATGATTCTCCAATTCAAAAAGCTTACTCAGCTACCATCAAATACAATGGCCAGCTCTTTAAATCTGCTAACACAAAAAGGTGCCGCCCCCAAAAATGAAATCTCAGGGTTTTGGAGGAACCCTAATAGTCATCTAGTCCCACTCAATTCTCGAACTTTTATCCGTAAGAAGAGTATTGATCTATCACTGAGCATAGCATCAGAAGTTACAGAAATCTGAACCTCATGGGTCCCATCATTCCCTATACCCTTGTTTCATCTTGGGCTGATGATAACCGCTCAATTTTCTTACGTATCAAATGGAAATCCCCTCTTCACAAAATTTAGGTAGAATCTGATGACATTACATTGGGTTCCAAACACGTTGCCAGTCAACCTGTGAGTGCTCGAGTAACAGCCTCTAACTAACTTCTATCAAGAAGTTAGGCCCTGGCTCAATACCTAGTTCCACAACTTACTAAACCTTTCTTGCCTCCGTTTCTTGAACTGCAAAAGGAAAAGAACAATAGTGCCTGTGCATAGGACTTTGCTTGGAGGACACAAGGAACTCGCATGTAAATAGTTCAAACCACACCTGGCACAGAGCAAGTGCTCAAGAAACACGAGCTGCTGAAACTCACCACCTCCCTTCCTTACACGCATGTTAAGAAAGCACGACTCGCCTACCCGAACTGCACACTTCACCATGGCAAAACACCAAGGACTTGTCCCGCCCCCCACAGAGTGTCTAAAAGACATCCAGAAGAGTCAGTGGTCTGCCGAGCCTGAGGTTCCTGCTGCTGTTTTGGCCTGTTTCCTGGATCTGCCTTGGTTCCTGACCCTGCCAGCGGCTGCCTGGTGCCTTCCTCGCCACCTGTACCTCTCCTCTACAGAAGGATGGCCAAGGCACTCCATGGTGCCTGTGTCCTCCCTAACCCATCACTCGTGTCCTTGGCTCTGTCCTGACCCCTAAGGTGAGGGTCAGGTGCAGAGCCATGACCTTCTGTGCCCAATCCCAGCCGGGCCTCATGTACCCCAAGTAGAAGTTTCTGGGACCTGCCACAAGAAAAGAGTGTGCTCCTTTTGTAGGGTATAAAGTAGTCATTCTGCACAAACATCAGCATCAAATGGAGACCGTTCCCTGCCTGCCACCCCACTGACTCCTCCAGATTCTTTTCTCTGAGCCCAGTCTTGAGCTTGCTTCCCTTAACCTCCTCTCTCTATGCTCACTTTTCATCCAACCCCTGGGCAGGCATCCTGTGCTGGTCCACAAAGAGCCTTTGTGAGAATGAGAAATAAGCACCTCTCCTGGATGCTTAGGAGAGATGCCTGAAGAGCCAATGATACCTCCATGACAATGAGAAAAGAGTACCCCTTCCTCCAGGCTGGCCATCAGGTACCACAGCACACCATATTGTGTTCCACTTAATGAATTCAAGGCAATTTATCAGGCGACTGTCATGTGCCAAGATTTCTGGACCTGCAAACAGCAATAAGACAGGGCTGGAGCCTCCGAGCCTCCCAAGTCCGCTAAGACAAGGGGCCGCAGGAGGAGGGAACTTGTAGACCTGCTACAGCCCCGGGTGCAGCAGTGTTCTGTTCTCTTGGGCTGTGTGATAGGGAGGGCAGCAGTGTTCTGTCCTCTTGGGCTGGGCTGATGGGGGGGAGCAGTGTTCTGTCCTCTTGGGCTGGGCTGATGGGGGGAGCAGGGACCTCAGCAGGAGTGTTGCCACCCAAACTGGGCCCTGACAGATGAGAGGGCAGCTGCCAGAAAGGATGTGAACAGATGCCAGGCAGAGGGGAAAACACAGGCAAAGGCAAAAGACAGTGACTTCATGGCACATTTAGTGAATGTGAGTTTCCAGCGAAGGGGTAGGAAAGGGAGGGAAGGAGAGACGGAGGAGGAACAGGCCTACTTCATGCAATCTTTTGGTAAATACTTCCTGAGGACCTGTTATGTGCTGTAATAGATCCCAGAAAATAAAAATAAATTAAAAAATTAGAATCCTAGTTATCAGAAGAGGAAAATCTAATTTCAGGAGAAAGAAACAATTCTAAGTATAAAACAACAAGTCAACCTCACTGATAGAACTATGCACAGCATCTCCCAGGCGCCATGGGCACCCCAGAGACAGGGAGAGGTCTGCTGGGGGACACGGCGGCAGCCTGTGTGACGGAGGAGATGAGGACCCAGCTGGTGAACATAGGATGAGCCACTGGAGGAGTCACTGGATCGGGGTGAGGTTAGCGCAGGGTACATCCCTGGGAAAGGGGACAGCGGAAACAGGATGCAGGCACACAACGGTGAGCTGTGGCCATCCCACATGGGCTTGTTCTGAGCAGGGTTTTACTTCTCTTTTGATGTCTTAGTGGCATTTTACGTGAGGCTTGCTTTTTTAAAAGGTGCTTTTTCTTTGTCTTGGCATTTTTTTAAAAGCTGTTCTGGGGAGAAAAAAAAAATCACATTCCATTTTTTTCCCCATGGTATGGATAATAGTCTCTGACCTAGGGTGACCGTAGTCTCAATTTACATCTTATGCCCTGACGTCCCACTCAATGTCGCATTCATTCCAGACAAAAGCGTTCCAGTTTAGATGACAGATTATATGACTGCCCTTTTTCGTCCTCAAGGCACAGTCCAAAGGGAAGCATCTTTCTCTGCCACTGCCGTTTCCCACGCAGGCCAACTGCTCAGACGTTCAAGTGGAGTCACGGCTCAGTTATCCAATCCGCTCTGAACAAAGGCTCCTTTAATAAAGTGAGACTTGGCTGGAAGGAGCTGAAAATGATCTTGGATCCTAAGCACTGGACTGGGGCAGAGAGGGCTGGAAAGGACAAGGGCATTTCAGGCACAGGCCTCTCAAGGGTGAAGGGACCACCTCCAGCTAGGAGGGAGGCCCCGCCCGCACCTAGGGCCCCAGAAACCCCGCCTCTGAGCTGCAGCTGTAGGCAGCTCCCATCACCACCTCGGAGGGGCAAGGAGAGATGTCATGCTGTCATGCTCCACTCCTCCCGCCATCACCCGCCCCGACCATCCCGCATCCCCAGACATCACATTCTGCCCCTCAACCACCACTCCTTCCCAACTTCAGGCCAAGTGACCCAGGGAACCTCCCTTGGAAACAAAGGAGTTGGAGTCCCAGAGATGCAAATCCCTGATTTTAAACACATCAGTGTCTACAGGATTTGTACCACTTTAAAGGCTCTGAAATGCCTCTCATGAAAATGCCCTTCCTCTTCCACCCATTATCCTGTCTATAGCAAGGGCTCCAATGCCTACCCGGCCTTTTTGGTGCAGAGGGAGAATGAGGTGCCTGATCAGGCACAGAGGTGGGGGCAATACTCAGAGAAGAGACTTGGAGAAAAGGCCTGCCAGTGGCCCAGGGCTCTGAAGGAGATGGTGGATGCCAGAGAGGACACTACCAAACCTCTACCCTGTGACTGCTACCTTAAAACACGACAGAGCTGCCGCCAACAGAAGTCACTTTGGGATTCTTCCCCACATGCCAGTTACAAAGAAACTGTTATCCTTGTTGTACACTAATATATGGTGGCATGAGTAGGTTTAAGGGATTTGCCCAAGATAGCACGGAGGGAGAATGCAGGTCATCTGGCAAAACTTTAAGGCAATAAGCAGTGCCACTCCAGAGGGATATGCCAAGATAGCATTAACCCAACTGTCACCTCACAATTCCATCTCAGACTCTCAGATGAACTACAGCACTTCAAAGGAGGAAGGAAAGCAGGGATGTGTGTGCCTACTTATCAATCTAAGAAAATGAACACCAGACGAGGGTTCAGAGTTTCTGATGCGTTTTCTGGCACTTGGTCCACTTGGCCACAATATTATTTATCTTTCTAATTAACATCATAAATATCCCTTTCCACCATGTCCCTTAGAAATGACCCGACCTGTTAGTATCTAAACAGTAAAAATTTAAGGTTCAAATTTGCTCTTCTAAGATTTGGAACCTAATTCCACTACAAATTCAACATTAAATCTACCTAACTGGCTTAGAAACACAATGTGAATCAATTTTGTTGTTTTTTTTTTTAATGAAAAGGTTTGGATAAAACAAAATAAAAACCCAATCAAGCTTAAAAAGAAATCACCAAAATTTTCTAAATCCAACTTCCTCCGTCAACACTCTAAATTTCATTGGAAAGAGTGAGAATACATATTTTTAACATAAGAGCACAATCCACTACCAGTCAGCATGCAAATGCTTACATTTTTAAAAGATAATTTTTGGTTTTTTTTTCCTTGGTGCTCTATATGTTAAGTAGTAGGAGAAAGATATTAAAAAGATGTCTGTCCCCAGTACATTTCTAATCTAGTAATAGAGGCAAGTGAAAGAAATACTAGAAACCACCAGGTAATGCATCTGCAAATGCTAAAATGACACTGCGCCTACTATGGCAGCTAAGAAGGATTAGGAGAGGAAAGACACACAGGCTTTGATATAGGAATACCAAATTTTCTTTCTTGAAATTTTCTGGAAAGGCTTCACAGAAAGGCAGGGCATAAGGTGGGCTTTGGTAGATAGCAAATTTTCGAGTTTCAGGAAACAGTATTTAGCTGGGTAAGAACAGCCCAGACTCATGGAAACAGTTGAAAGTGTTGCTTTGAAAGGGAAGAGAAGGGAAGCAGGGATGCTTCTGCCCATGCCCAGAGACCTGGCTTACCCTTGCATGAATGCAGGCACATGGTGAGCCACTCAGTGTGACTTCACGGTCAAGCGAGAGAGCACCTTCAGGTAGGATTTGCTTCCCTCTGACATTACCACCAGCACAGGCTGATGTCACTGTCCCCGTGCATAAGGTTCCTTGTGACACCACTCAGAGACCTAAGCCTCCGTTAGTCACTTGAGGCACTTCTAAGTACCACAGGTTTTTAGAAGATTTCACTGACATTTGCAACAATTTTTTTTCTAATTTCTTTTGGTGCCATTCTAGTAACTTATCAATTGCTTTAATAGACAAAACTCAATCATGCATGATCTATCACCGATGAGAAAATAGAGGTGCGCTTACTAATGGCAGCAAAAGGCTTCTGTGGGGGTGTGCAGGATGGAACAACTAGCTAGCTAGAAAGGGGCTTTTTTTTTTTTTTTTTTTTTCCTGAGACAGAGTCTCACTCTGTTGCCCGGGCTGGAGTGCAATGGCATGATCTGGGCTCACTGCAAGCTCTGCCTCCCGGATTCATGCCACTCTCCTGCCTCAGCCTCCTGAGTAGCTGGGACTACAGGCGCCCACCACCATGCCCGGCCACTTTTTTGTATTTTTAGTAGAGACAGGGTTTCACCATGTCAGCTAGGATGGTCTCAATCGCTTGACCTCATGATCCACCCACCTCGGCCTCCCAAAGTGCTGGAGATTACAGGCGTGAGCCACCGCACCTGGCCAGAAAGGGGCCTCTTTATAGAGGGTCTCCAGTGTCAGGCAGGAGCACTGATATCTAGGGGTCACCAAGGGCCACAGCACAAGGGACTGACAGGGAGAATCCAGCGGCTGGAACTCTCCTCACCAGTCACCTCCCTTCATTGTTAAACCCCACAGTATTTTCAGGCCACCGTGCCACAAAGGAAAACATATTGGGTAGAGGCAGGAGGAGTGTTCCCATCAGTCCTCAAACATCACTGGCCCACGTGACCTACACGGGTGGTTTAACCTTTCTGCATTTCAGCTTTGTCAACCATAAAATGGAACAGTGGACTAGAACATCACTCATGTCCATTCTAGGTCTAAAGTTCAAAAGATCTTTAGTCTCCAAAATCTAGTTAAATTCTAGTGCCAGGTGGCTCCACCCTCACCCTGCTCTCAGTCCAATAGCTTCATGCAACACATCACTGAGAGCCAACAGGAACAAAAGGGTTGATTTAAAGATACAGGAATATCAGGTGCAATACTGAAAATAAAAAAGCCAAAACACACAGAAAGATCTGGCTGCTTCCCTGCTGGTGCTTCAAGAAATGCCACAGAAATCACCACATTCGCCCCAAATCACCAAATCTCTTAATTCAGATTATACATGTCAAGAATATCCAGTTCTCCTAGAAACAAAATGACACTTTCATGTTTCCCTAACTTAGAAATATTTTTAAAGTATTAAAATAAGCACAGCCACAGTCCCAAACTGTACTAACAAGACAACACCAGAAGCTAATCTCACGAAATTAGCCCATGTGAAAAACAAGTCTGTTAACTACTGTTGTGATGCTAAGTCCAGAAGCCCTGTGCAAAATGTGGTCCTGGAACCAGCTGGACCAGCATCACTTACTAAATCAGAATCCCGGCAGGTGGGGCCCAGCCAACTTTGCCTTAAGAAGTCCTCCAGGTGATTTTGATGCGTGTCTGAATTTGAAAACTGCTTGTCGTTTTTTAGAAATCCACAGAAATAAAAACAAAGCCAACATACCTGGCTCCAAAGATGTCCTTTTTGGCGAGATCAATTCCAGAAACAACTTTTACTCTGAGAATTCGGGACTCTCCCTGTGAGAAGGAGAACAAAAAAAGAGGTTAAAAAACTGATCTTCAACGAATCACTCTCTCATCCAATATTAAAGTCATTGATTTCTACTGTCCAGTATTGGGATACAGAACAAATCAATTCAATGTAAGCAATTATTCCTTACACTGAAGTTCAAAAAGCAATATTCCAGCTCTAAAAGTCGATGACTCTAGACTAAACTTACAGCATCCAAGTTAATTAAGCACAAGTTTAATTCAAAGTAGGTCATTAAGATCAATTACTCCTGCCATTTAAAGTTAGGTTTTCCAGCTGTACCAAGAACACAATCACACATGTAAAACCGTCTAGATAAATGTCCAAGTGCCACAAGTTTGCATAAATATAACAAATAATTCCTCCTCTGAAGTTGACATATTTGTATGTGACCTGCAATAGAAAGGAATTTAATGTGGTAAAACATTTCAAAATTATAGTGCTTTTAAAATGTTGGCATCAACAAGCAAAAATAACTCCTCAGTTCCAGTAAAAAGAAATAAAAACCATTCTAAATGAAAACCACCCCAAAGTGTCTTGGAAATCAATCAACTGTTCATTTGTTCATTTATTCATCATTTCATCATTTATTCCAATATTTCCTAAGAAGCTCTTATGCCCGGGGCCTTGAAATACAGACATGAATATGCTCCAGGCTCTACTGAAGGCAACAAGCAGCCCAGCAGTACAGGACCCTATGACAGCTTAGAGAACTAGTTAAGGGCTATGACATTTAGGACAGGTGAGATGGCTTAGGAGAAGGTGGTAGGCAGAAGTCCAGGATAACTCAGGTTTCCAGTTTGGATCATGGACTGTCAACATAAATTGAAATAGAGGACTGTGTCCAAGGTGTCTGTGAAGCAATCGGATGGAAAACATGTATCACTAAATGGGGAGAAACATCTGGTCTGAGTTAGACACTCAGCAGTTATCAGTGTAGAGTTGGCAGTTATAACCAAGGTCTGAGGAAACCTAGCCTAAGAATGAGAATGAAAAAATGGCTCAGGACTGGGTGCAGTGGCTCATGCCTGTAATCCCAGCACTTTGGGAAGCTGAGGCAGGCGGATCACAAGGCCAGGAGTTCAAGATCAGCCTGACCAACATGGTGAAACCCTGTCTCTAATAAAATACAAAATTTAGCCAGGCATGGTGGCATGTGCCTGTAATCTCAGCTACTCGGGAGGCTGAGGCAGGAGAATTGCTTGAACCTGGGAGGCAGAGGATGCAGTGAGCCGAGATCACATCACTGTACTCCAGCCTGGGTGACAGAGTGAGACTCAGTCTCAAAAAAAAAAAAAAAAAGGCTCAGGATGGAGTCCCCAAGAACACAATAGCTGACAGAGCAAGAAAGAAGTAATATGGAATTCATCTACCCTACATGTTTAGTCAAGACATAAGCGAGGGCAAGAAAACCTCAATGATTATATAATGTCGAAGAGAACAATGGCAGGGCAAAAATAAAACATGGAGGGTATAGGATGGTGGATCTTTGTCAATTAGCTGCATAGATTGAACATGTATCCATGCAATGGACACACATCCTTGAGATACTTCACACTCCAGGAGTCTTCTATTCACCTAACCATCCGTCCAACCACAAATCCCCAACACAAGACTGCCCATGTGGCAAGCACAGTGTCCTCATAATACGGTAAAGAACATGAATATGGTAAAGATGACATTCTCAACTCATTTGTGCCAATGTTCTTTCAAACATGGCCTGCTTTCAAGGTTGGCAGGACTGAATGTGTTTGCCAGTCTTCATGAGAGGATTAAGGGATATAAAGTAATACCAGGCAAGTCAGGGATAACTAAAACAATACCCTACTATAGCAAAGGGTGTCCCAAAGTGCTTCCAGAAGCATCAGGGGTTAGCTGTTCTTCCCTGTTCCCTGAAACGCTGCAAGGACTGCTCTGCCCATCTCTGGAACACTCACAGGCTGGGAGTCAGGGTTCTTTCTTTAGCACAGGATGTTATGTAGGCCAAGGCTCTTTTCTGGTTCTCACAACAAGTTGTACCCTGCTGCTAATCATCTGATGCCTCCATGGCCTGCTCAGCTCAAATGATGTCACTGCTAGAGTATTTTTTACACATGCTTCAAAATCTGAAGTACCTATAGTACCAGCTACTCGGGGAGGGGCTGAAGCAGGAGGATCACTTGAGTCCAGGAGCTCAAGGCTGCAGTGCGCTATGATCATGCCTGTGGATAGCTGCTGCAGTCTAGCCTGGGCAACACAGCATCACCCTATTTCTTTTTCTTTTTTTTTTTTTTTTTTTGAGACAGAGTCTCACTCTATCACCCAGGCTGGAGTGCAGTGGCTGGATCTCAGCTCACTGCAACCTCCGGCTCCCAGGTTCAAGCGATTCTTCTGCTTCAGCCTGCCGAGTAGCTGAGATTACAGGCGCACGCCACCACGCCCGGCTAATTTTTGTATTTTTAGTAGAAATGGGGTTTCACCATGTTGCCCAGGCTGGTCTTGAACTCCTGACCTCAGGTGATCCGCTCACCTCAGCCTCCCAAAGTGCTGCGATTACAGGCGTGAGCCACTGCGCCCGACAGCAACACCCCATTTCTAAAAAATGTTAATGCATAGAGAACCTGTAATGACATTTCTTTATTCCACAAGTATTTACTGAGTACCCATCACGTGCCACACACATTATCTGGAGACTGAGATGTAAACAAGACAGAGTTCCTGCCTCAAGCAACCCACCATCTAGTAGGCAGAACACAGACTAAAAATACGTAATGCAAACAGCAAGCAAGATAATTTCTGATGCTGGCAAGTACTCCAAAGACAATATGACAGTTAAACAAAAGCAACTGAGTAGAGGGAGAGGGAAAAAGTAACTGGGGAGAGGAACATTTACAGCTGAGTGATCAGGAAAGGCTTCTTTGGCGAAAAGACACCAGAGCTGAAGACCGAAGGAAGGAGGCCGAGTGGTGTGGCAGGGCTGGGAATTGCAGGAAGGGCTGACAGCAAGCCCTGTGTGACGGGGCTAAACTGGTGAAGGATGGCAGAGTCCATGTAGGGCACCGTGGGACCTGGTGGGGTCAAGGACCACAGAGGCCAGCCTCAGGAGCGGGTGGACATTGTCCCGACCACTGTGGGAGGAAGCACTGTAAAGTTTTAAGCAGGCGAGTGACAAAATGTAGCTTCAGTGTTTGAAAGAACCACTGTGGCTGCTGTGAGGGAACAGGGTAGAAGGAGGGAGAACAATTGGGCAGAGATTCTGGCAAGAGCTTTTAATAGGTTACAAATGGAGAGGTGAGCAGATTCATCATATAAAAATGTGCCTGAAATAAGGTTTTTTTTTAAAAAAAAAGTTTCAAAATGGTTTATACAATTGAGTTACAAACATGCTAGTTGTTCCACAGAAAAGGGTCCCTTTTCTACCTGGACATGCAACTTGACTACATTTCCCAGCCTTTCTTGCAGTTAAGTGCAGTCATGTGACTAAGTTCTGGCCAATGGAACGTGGCCAAAAGTGATGAGGCCTCTTCCAAACTGGCCCCATAAGCCCCTCCCATTCAGCAGCCTTCATTCTCATTAATGTCTCTCCGTGAAATGGGGAAGATCTTGGAGATAAAGAAGCAAAAACCATATGAAGGGAGTAGAGCCAAGCACCCCCCACCTGCTAACCCTCTCCAGAAATGAGTTGGAGATAAGACTTTTTCTGTTTTTTCCCATCCAAAACCAAAAGTTGTTATAGCAGTCTACCCTCAAGTACAATGTAATCTCATTTTTCAAAAAATGTCAATGATATAGCTGCATAGAAAAAGACCTGGAAAGGTTGATGTTAGTAGTAATTACCTCTGGAAAATGAATCATTTCTTTGGGCTTATTTGGAATTTTTTCCTTTTGAATCATTAAATATTTTTGTTTAGAAACCAGACTTTTGTTTGAAAAAAAAAAAAGGAAATATTAAGGAAAACAAAAGAAAATTTTAACTTCACTGTTAACAACACCATCCAGGCTTGATTTTGTCATAAGAAAAACAAACCTGCCGGGTGCAGTGGCTCATGCCTGTAATCCCAGCACTTTGGGAGGCCAAGATGGGTGGATTACTTGAGGTCAGGAGTTCAAGACCAGCTTGACCAATATGGTGAAAACCCTGTCTCTACAAAATATATAAAATTAGCTGGACGTGGTGATGCATGCCAGTAGTCCCAGCTACTCAGGAGGCTGAGGCAGGAGAATCACTTGAACCAGGGAGGCGGAGGTTGCAGTGAGCCAAGACTGCACCATTGCACTCCAGCCTGGGCGACAGAGTGAGACCCTGTCTCAAAGAAAAAAGAAAGAAAGAAAGATAAACAACCCTATGAGTTATTTTTTAGGTGACTCACAAAGGTACAGAGCTGCAAATATGGAAGACGTGAAGGGGTTCTCTTATGTAACATGTAGGCAACAGCTGGGAGGTGGCCTTTACTGAGCAATCACTGTTTACAAGCACCTGTTGCAGGAAATTTTACTCCTCTCTGAAGCATTACTCTATAAAAACAGTTTACACATGCATTTTAGAGACACAGCAAAAATGTCTTATCTTTGTTTCCTCAAAATGACAAGCTTAAACACAGATAAGCAGCCATCGTCATTCTGTTAGGAAGCATATGACAAGGTGTGTAACCAAATCATCAGATGCAGTGGCCCCAGGCTGAGCCATTGTATTTTCTGAAGCATTTTATTACTTTCATAAAATCTATGTGATATTTTGAACCCTGTTTATGACTCCAGTAGAATTAAATATTTAGCTAAGGTGGCTTTGCTTAGACAATGAAAATATTATTCATAGATTGTACAATGAAGAGAAGAAACAGCAGAGTAGAAACTAGGCTGAAGAGAACTTTCAGTGTCTCTTCCTGTTATTAATCTATTGTTCTGCATTGTTATTGTGTAACGGGTGATTCTATAAGCTTTACATATGTTTTTCTTTTACACTGAATTTTCTAATCCTTCATCAAGACACAAAACAAGATAAGGTGCCCAAGCCATAAGTGACAGCAGCACACGAATAAATAGTGTCCAAACTGAGAAACAGGTGGTAACCTGAAGATTCAGTTGCAAGAGCGTCATCTGGAAATTCAGCAGGCCTACTCATATAAACTGTGCATAAGCAGTTACTAGATTCTCACGGCCACCCACAAAGCCTATAAAATACATAACCCATCAACGGTGCTCTTGTGGTAAAATAAATTTCGAGTTCCAACTCAAAACTCAAGATACTGGAATTTACCATTTCTCCTATGACTTTGTCTTAAGGAGGTAACTTGTTATCCTTTATCCTTATTTTCCACAATGGCAGATACTCTCCTAAAAAGTACTCTCCTAAAAAGATGATATCTGAGCTGGGAAATAGTGTTCTTCCTGCACAGGGAGCCACTGTGACCTCAGGATCACTTACACCAGCTGTCCAAGTGGACAGTAAGTTCTAAGTCAGGGACTTCCACAGTTCGGTCACTCTTACCTAAATTCATTCATGTATTTACCTTCCATATTCTAAAGTACTTTTCTAGTTCTAGCTATTACCCATCACACTTGCAGGCTTAGGGTAAACACTCTCTGGATCAAAACAGATGACCAACATTTTTTTGGACCACATAAATATGTAAGTTATATATACATTGCTTAAATTTAGTTGCTTTAAAAAATAACTAAGCCAGCATATGGACCGTGCCCATCGTGTGCTTGCTACACAGCAGCCACAGTAGCTCTTTCCATTCCTACCTGCTCTTGCCGCAGTCCTTAGACAGGATCCTATTTCATGCATTTTTAAGACTACTCTTTTTAGAGTAGTTTTAGGGTCACAGCAAAATCAAACAGAAGGCACAGAGATTTCCTACGTACCCCCTACCACAACACACAGCCTCCCCCATGATCAACATCCTGCACCAGAGTAGTACCCCTGTTACAATTCACACATCAAAATCACCCAAAGCCCATCGTTTACCTTAGAGCTCACTCCTGGTGTTGTACACTCCGTTCGTTTGGACAAATGTATAATGACATGTATCCACCATTATAGTATCATACAGAGTATTTCCACTGTCCTAAAAATCCTCGATGCTCTGCCTACTCATCCCTCCCCTGCCTGCATTTAAAAAAACCAAAACCAAAAACACACACTGCCCTATCGCCTCCCCACCCCACACGCCTTCCTGTCACTTCCAACTCTTGCCAGGTTGCATCCTCTTCACCTTCTCCCTCCTCACACCAACGCCTGCCCACTACACCTTTCCCTCTCTTCAGGTTGGGTCCCACAACCTTATATTGCTGCCACCCCCTCCTAAAATCCCTGAGTTCTCCACATTGACCATCTAAAAAAAAAACACACTCAACAAAAATGCAGAATGATACTATGTTCAATGTACTGTGCTAGCAAAAAGGAGGGCCACAAAACTGAACTAGACACATTCTCTCTCTCTCAGGAGCTTACAGTCAATGACAGAGGCGAGGTGTGTGCACAGTTCCCTCTTACAGCGGTGGAACAGAGGCATAAGACGTGAGTGGTGAGAACAAAGACCTAGAGTGGAAATGAAAGCAGCCCACCAGGACTGCACGTCCAGTTCAAACTCAGATGACACCGACAGAGGCAAACAGCCCTAACTCACCGGACTACTCACTGGCATCTCTGATCGCCACTGGCAGCCCAACACATAACACGCGGTCAAGTTTCAGTCCTACAATGCGGTCAACAAGCAGACGCCCCAAGGATATGAGTTTCTGAAAAGACTGCGGGATTCTGTGCAACCTAAATCTCTCAACTCCTACTAGGTTAGTGGCTGCTATTATGCCAAGTAGAAAAAGGGTTAATAAATGGGAAAAAATACAGGGATAGACTTCTAGAGCAGAACTCTAATTTAAACACTCAAGGGTGACTCTACCCTCAGGAAATGATGCTGTGTGGTTATGAAACAGGTCCACACATTCTCAGTATTTCTTTCATGAGGTGGGTCATTTCCCATGGGTATCGGATTTAGTGACTCCTTTCTAATAAAATACGGAAGAGGTGACAGTGTGTGACTTTGGAGATTAGGTCATAAAGACATCGGGCTTCCTCCTCTCTTTTGTATCATTCACTCTGGGGAATGCCGGCTGCTGCTATGATGTGCAGACACTCAGTCAGCCCCAAGGAGAAATCTCTGTGATAAGGAACTGAGGCCTCTTGCCTCCAGCCATGTGAGTGACTCATTTTAGAAATGGGTCCTTCTGTTCCAGTCAAGCCTTCAGATGACAGCAGCCTCGGCTGACATCCTGACTCAGGCTCATAAGAGACCCTTGCCAGCTACACGCCAGTCACTGTGCAAAGGCACATGTCAGAACCACCCAGTTAAGCCACTTTTGATTTCTTGACCCACAGAAACTGTGAGATAATAAACATTTGTTGCTTTATAAGCTGCCAACTCTAAAACTCATTTGTTATGTAGCAGCAGATAACTAACATACATTGTGAAAAACCCAATGTGATAATTAGAGTCTCATTTATCTCTTTGCTAAGTCAAGATTTTCCTATGTATTAGGGTGATTCTTCAAAATAAGAAAAAAACAGGAGAGAGAAATAGACTATTGCCTGTGTTTTCTATCATGTCAAAGCAGTGGCATTTTTCAGGCAAAATTAACAGAGCTTGGTGACTTGTTCAATATAAGTGCAGCAGCAGTATCCCTTTAAAGAAATATGGAACCTGATACCATAATAAATACAGTCAAAATGTGAAACCAAGGCTACTTCAGAAAACTTAAAATACATGATCATTTATAAGTATAAAATTTAAAAAAATCCAGAAAGAATGACAATCAAGAGATGCTGAGATACTTACATGTGCCACTGAAATAACTCTAAATTCACCCCTGTTCTCCACTCCACAGCCTCAATGCACATTATCACTAATGGCAGGATGGTCCAACACCAGTTGGCTTAAGCTCATTTGTTCATTCTTTCAGAACCTACTGAGTACCTATTATGTGCCATGCTCTGTATAGCTGCTGGTGGTGTGAGGCAGCGTCTGCATCCAAATTTGCTTGCTACCACATTAGTCCAGTCTTCTTAAAATGTCCCTCTCCACTGCTCTGGTGAGACCTCCCCAGGAACAAATGAATCTAATTAAAACTGCCTGGCCTGCCACTGAAGGCTCACCATGAGCAGCTTCACTGCTGCTGTAAGAACAGCCTGTGCTCTGCACAGGGACCCAATTCTTTTCTTCCAGTTGGTACCTGCCCATCCAACATCTATTCCCCAACGCTCTGCATGAGTCCACACAGTGACTCAACCCCAAGTGCCTGCTCTGTGCTGAAAACATACAAGGAATAATGACTCACACAGAGCTCAAGCCTGCAAGATTTACTTTCTATTATGTATAAGGAGAGTAACCACATAAGAGATACGTTCAATAATGTGATGAGTAATATTCTTCAGGAACTTGGAGAAGGAAGAAAGTAACATACACACAAGGGGTGGGGAGAGGGAGAAAGGTGGGGAAGTTGGAGAAAGCTGCAGATGAGTGACTGCTTGGGCCAGGCCTTCAAGAATGAGGAAAGAGGAGGGAGGAGAAGAGAAAGTTGATGTCCTGGGAGCAGCTGGTGTGCCAGGGAAGCAGGGGGCAGGTGCAAGAAGTGAGTGTGGCCTGCACCTGGCTCCATCCTCTGCAGGATGCAGGGCAAACACAGTAACCAGTTGAGTGGTGGCTCGGGGTGCCATCACCCTGGATGACAGCACAGAGGGCATGTGAAAGGGAGAGGACAGGGATGCTAATTACATGGTCTTCTCCACCATCTGGCAGATAAGCATGGAGGACAGGGGACTAGTTCCAACGCTCCTGCTGGGGGAAGAATGTGGCTGGGTGACAGACTGGTTTTACAGGGCCACAGAGAAGGAATGTGCTCAAGTTTGCAGTTTTCTTATTAGTGAGGGCTGCTGCTAATAGCTGGTAGAAAATAAAGAGGAGCGGTGGGACTTAGGGTAAGGGAAATAAAGGAATAGGGGTTTCTTGGATTTGAGGTTGTCTTCCCAGTGGGCCAGCAGGGCAGTTAGAAGTCAGAAACCAGAGCTCAGTACCAAGAGATCAGAAATAGACCCAGTGTGGGAGGCCTGGCTCGTGACTGCCTTCAGACCAACCATGTATTCTGGCACTTAAGTAATGAGGCAGTACAGTCTTTTTTTTCTTCTCTCTCACAGGTTAAGTCTTATTTCCTCAACTAGACCCTGAGGCTGCACTGTCCAATAAAGTATCCACTAGCCATGTGAGGCTGTTTAAATGTAACTAAAATTAATTAAAATTAAAATTCCATTCCTTGGTCACACTAGCTACATTTTGAGTATTCAATCTCCACCCATTCCCAGCAAGCACTGTATTGGACAGTGCAGATAGAGAACAATTCCATAATCCAGAAAGTTCCACAGCAAAACCCCACTCTAAGGGCACTAACACAACTCAAGAGTGCAGCAGGATTTGAATAACTCCTTGTGAAAGGAAAGAAAGAAGGCAGGAAAAGAAGAAGGGGAGGGACCCCTGTACTTCACCCAATTATAACTGAGAACACATGAGAACACTATGGAATTGAGAACAATTGAGAACACTGGAATTCAGCTACAGCGTCACTCCACTGAAGTAGTTATAGTGACACAGGAAATGACTGTCTGGAAATGATACAGGCTTCACTATAACCACATGCTCTAACATCATTATTTCACCTGCAATATTAAAGACTGGTATGCAAATTAAGTGCCTATCAATTAATAGGCACTTAATATGAAACCTAATAAAGCAAATACTGAATAGTGCAGAAATATATTCTTGCAAAGACATTTTAAAAATCATTGTGCAAATAAACAGTAGGGAAGGTGGCTTGATAGAGTGTGACAAAGATCTGGGAGTCTCTGATGGGTCCAGCACAGGCCAGCATCCTAACGAGGTTGCAAATCTTGCACAGCATTACCAGGTAGAGTACTCAGGAAGCAAGGAGACAGAAAATCCCAATAAAGGCTCCCAGTCCCTGTAAGAGAACTGGAAGATCTTCGGAGAGGAAGAGCTGGTAGGAAAAAGAAATGGAAATTCAGTTAAAGGAGAAGAGCTGAAGGAATGGTAGTGGCCGACCATCTAGAAAACTCCCTCTGGGGGCCCTGTGGTGATCCATCAGTCCCCAAGGATGCTCTGTGGGAGAAGCCAACCGCGATGCATATGGAAGAAGGAGGCCTTCTAACAAGGACATCTGTCCAGTGAGGGGCTGGCAGAGAGCCATGACCACACCCTCCTGCTGCAGGAGACCAATGCCAAAGGCACTGCGTTCAGGCCCCAAATGGATTTCTGTCCATTCCAGTGCTGATTCCACATGGCTTGCACTGAACCGCACGCGTGTGAAGGGGTATTTTGATCCACGCCTTAAAAGTGCTGGCATGACATTTCTTTCTTTCAGTGACATCTGATGCGTCTGTCTCTGACTTGTGAACAGAGCAGGGCCACAGCACTTGAGCTGTTTTTCCCGAGTTCTTGGCAGGTATCAGTATTCCGCTGTCATTTCGCCCATAAAAGGCATCAGTGAAGAAGAGGCAGGTAAGCAGGTGGGTTTATGGGGTGTGGCAGGTTCAGGGTTACTTGTGGGTGGAGGCTGGGATCAGTTTCATAGTCATGGGCATGCTCACCCCCAGGAGCCTCACATCTACCGTGACTCAAGTGTGCATCTCGGTCAAAATGCAAATTCTTCCATGTGTGGACAGATTTTTAGAGTGACTCTCAATTAAAAATGTTAGATCTTCGCATGCCAAGAATCTGCAGTAATTCAATGATTATGGGGAGGGGAGGAGGCTGTCACTGAGCAGGGTCCATGATATAAATAAGCTGGCAAGAGTTCCAGCTTAAAGGACACAGTCACTCTCTTCCGCTAATTAAAAACTCTCCTTTTACCAGAATAGCTGGTAAAACTCCCATAAAAAGGCCTTCAAAGAATCCACTTATCAATGGTTCTTTTGTTCTGAATCTCTAAATCATAAGACAGGAAACATTTTTAAATTCCACCAAGATGACAAAGACAAGCATTATCTGGTGTTTATAGTTCTAAAAATGATCATATAAACAATGCCACTCTGTTGAAAGCCAAGAATTATAGCTCAGGATCTAAAATTCTAGACTTTTTTCATGGCAGTCATAATCCTGACCTCTCTCCATAAAGTCCGCTCTGGGTTTCTGGATGGGAAGCGTAGTTTGGACTAGAAGAGGTCTAGATTTCACAAGGTAGGAGCTGCCAAGGGCCCCCGAGAAGGCATTTCTGGGGTGAGTTCTGTCGCTTCACATCTGGATCTCACTGGGTAGGCTCAGAATAGCTTCGAGCATCTTAAAGACACATAAGAACAAAGTCCTCCCCTCCCCCCACCTTTTTTGTTTGAGACAAGAGTCTCGGTCTGTTGCCCAGGCTGGAATGCGGTGGCATGAGCTCAACTCACTGCAACCTCTGCCTCCCGGGGTCATGCGGTTCTCGTGCCTCAGCCTCCCAAGTAGCTGAGATTACAGGCCTGTGCCACCACGCCCAGGTAATTTTTGTAGAGATGGAGTTTCACCATGTTGGCCAGGCTGGTCTCAACTCCTGGCCTCAAATGATCTACCTGCCTCAGCCTCCCAAAGTGCTGGGATTACAGGTGTGAGCCACTGCACCTGGCCTGAACAAAACTCTTAAGAAACACAAGATAAGCAACGAGTTGTAAATTTTAAAATGAGAAAATGGCCTGTTTTATGGATCTGAGGGCTCAGGACCAATGACTAGCATTTTCACTCTGTAAGCAAATTATCACCAATCAGCAGGCTGCATGGGGAGCATGCACTCAGAAGGAGGGCTGAGCTTGATTATTCAAACACATGCTGTGCCCATCTCCGCGAACAGGGAGACTTCCTGCTGCTGGCTCCCAGGTGCTGGAGTTCCTGGACCCTGGACAGGCCTTTGAAGGGCACTGCCAAACAGAATCTTCTCTGGGCTTCTATTTACTATGCTCTAAGCTGCCATTCCCAGGCTCTGTCCTGACAGTGCCACAGAACTGACAAGGTTTCCCCTCTGCCGACAGCAATCAAATCCCAACCCTGCCTCCTGTGACCACCTCCACTGGAACTCTGGATGTTCCCAAATGCTTCAGCCATGCATTTACAGATAAGTTCTTGGTTCTTTCCTGCCAATACCTTATTTTCTACTAGCCCAATCCTCATCAGATAACTATTTCTCATTCCTGGGTAGCTATGATGTTCTTGCTACTAAGTATTCACTCTTGAGCTACAGTCTGATGCCCCCTGCACTAACATTTACTGGCCACTGGAAGAAAGTGACTAGGAGAACCAAGGCTCTGAAATATCGAGGAACCAGGATGGCCTGATATCCAAGCTCTACAACTGGTTCTGCCATCTGTCACGTTCTGCAACGACTGAGAGAAACTGCTGGTCATGTCAGAGGAATTAGAAAGATCAGAGATGGGAAAATGTCCCAACTCAGAAAGAAATGATTCTATAAATTACACAGACGGAGCGTATGACAGTTTTTTCCTCTACCAGAACCACCAATTTGCTAATTTTGCTCAGATCTCCTACTTGCCCTTTAGGGATCAGCCTAAGTATCACATTATCTGAAGCCTTTCCAGGGCTCCTGGACTAGTTAAGTCTTCCTCCAACAAGCCCCACAGTACCCTTCTTGCCCTTTACTGTCATTGCTTTGAAAATTAGCTGTCACACCTGGAGATGGAGCTCTTGGAGGGCAGAGGCAGGGCAGATCACAGGGAATGACAAGGATAAAGGATATCTGCAACTGTTCCTGGCCAGAGAGCCACAGAGCAATCCCTCACCCTGCTCAACACGGACTTCCTAGACTCCGGCAAAGAGCTGGGCACCCAAATAATTTTAGGGGAAGTGAATACATGACATCCATCCAAACCAAAGTTGTAGAGAGAATTACTAAATAGTTTGTGAGCATTTAGAAAAGGAGAATAATCTACAGCTAAGGTTCACTAAGACTAAGACACGCAGACAAACTTATTTCCTTTTTTGATAAGGTTACTAGCTCCAGATATGCTGCCTGGATAGGGTACGCAGACTTCAGCCAACCAGCCAGCAACACCAATAGTACACTCCTATTTATTCTAGACAAGATGATCATGTGAAGATGAACTCATGGTAAGACTGGGTGGGATATTGCGCCCAACTGCTAACTCTTATCCAGAGTGTAATCATCCAGCCAACTGCAATAGTTCACGCCAGTAATCCCAGCACTTTGGGAGGCCGAGCTGGGTGGATCACCTGAGGTCAGGAGCTACAGGCCAGCCTGGGCAAAATGGCGAAACCCCATCTCTACTAAAAAATACAAAATAAGTGAGTCAGGGGTGGTGGCATGTGCCTGTAATCCCAGCTACTCGGGAGGCTGAGGCAGGAGAATCACATGAACCCAGGAGGCGGCCATGTCAGTGAGCTGAGAACACACCACTGCACTCCAGCCTGGGTGACAGAGCAAGCCTGCTTCTCAAAATAATAATAAAAATACAAAAAAAAGTAGCCGGATGCAGTGGCATGTGCCTGTAGTCCCAGCTACTTGGAGGCTGAGGCAGGAGAATTGCTTGAACCCAGGAGGTGAAGGTTGCAGTGAACTGAGATCATGCCACTGCACTCCAGCCCGGGCAACAGTGTGTGGCTCCATAAAAAAAAAAAAAAAAAAAAAAAAAGCAAAGTGTAATCAGAAAACTCCAGGAAAGTGTCAGAGGGTTATGTCATGGGGCTCTATTATTAGCTGCATTCTGTGCAACGTTCTGAGCCAGGAAAATCTGGATGAGGATATCGATGGCAGGCTAATCCAATCTGTAGCTGATCTACACAACTGGATAAAATGTCAGATGACTAAATTAGAATCCTGAAAGATCTCATCAGACTGGGTGGTGGGCCAAGTCCCATAGGATGGGGTTTTATAGTGGTATGTACACTCGGATGCCCGAAACAACACAGGATGCAAGAAACATGACAATGAGAACGTCAAGAGTAGGGAAAGAAATCTTTGGGGTTTGATTTTACCTCTAATTCATTATGACTCAACAATATGACAGTATAAACCACCTGTGTTACCAAAAGTCCAGAGCAAGTAATGTCATCATACTCCGCCCTGGGACAGCATTATGTACAAACCCAGGGGACATGATTAAAGAGGGAGGTTGGGGCTTTGCTTTAAGTAAATAAGACGAATTCCATACTGTAGAACACTATGTAACCTTAAGAAAGAATGATGGTGTTCTGTATGTACAGGTTTAAATATTAAAGACAGACTCATAGATTAGAGAAAACATTCTGAGGATATGCCAGCCTTTCCATAAGATAGAAAGGGGGTGTGTGTGTGTGTGTGTGTGTGTACGAATATTTGCTTATATAAATGCATAAAGCAAACTGCATGGACACAAGAAACTGGTGACACTGCCTGACTCTGGGGACAAGAACTGTTTAGCTAGGGATGGAAGTGACTGAGAAAAAAAGACTTCTTTGAATTTAAAACCATCTAAATGTATTCATAACTCAAAAATTCATTTTAAGTAGCCCAGGATAGTTAATAAAGAGGCAAAAGTCACAAAAAGAATGATTTAGGAATGTTTAATCTGGTTTTTCTTATTTTTCAATTTTTTTTTTTTTTTTTTTTTGAGACAAGGTCTTGCTGTTGCCCAGGCTGGAGTGTACCGGAGTGGTAAGGCTCACTGCAGCTTTGACCTCCCAGGCTCAAGCAATCCTCCCACCTCAGCCTCCCAAGTAGCTGGGACTACAGATGTGTGCTACCATACCCAGCTATTTTTTTTTTTTTCTGTATTTTTTGCAGAGATTTCCCCATGTTGCCCAAGTTGGACTCAAACTCCTGGGGCTCAAGAGCTCT
Organism: Macaca fascicularis; assembly: GCF_037993035.2. Lineage (NCBI taxonomy): Eukaryota > Metazoa > Chordata > Mammalia > Primates > Cercopithecidae > Macaca > Macaca fascicularis. The sequence goes on from NC_088392.1 coordinate 22,828,500, forward strand.
GCCCACCTCCGCCTCCTACGGTGCTGGGATTTTTACAGGTATGAGCCACCATCAACCTAATCTGGCTGTAAAAATATTAGAGAGCTAGAAAAGACCAGATTCTTTCAGTGGGAAGAAGGAAGAGGTGGCAGAAGTCATTTTCCGTTATGAGGTTGCAGAGGGCAGCTCTCACCCAAGGAGTGAGCACGCAGGAGAGCAGATGAGTTATATTAAGGTGAAGGAACTGGCAGTCATTAACCCAGGTCAAACACGAGCAGATGGCCTCCCGAGGCTGAGAGCTGGCCAGGTAGCACTGGGGAGGGACCAAAGGCTGGTAGGCGGCCAGAAATGTGGGGCGTGGGAGGCGGTGGGGGGGGAGGATAATGAACCAGAGGCCCCTGATGTTCCTTCCCAACTCAGGGACATTGTGATTTTAGAAGGCCTGCACACGAGGAGCCAAAAACTCAATCTGAGAAGAACCACACAAGACCATACAATACCTGATGCATGTATGCAACTTCTCTAAGACAAAGCACAGGAATAATTACAATCCCATTGATTTCATAGTGAAAAGCAGATTGTTCAAAAATCAGAATGTTTTCTACTCACAACAGTTTCAAAATATCAGGGATGCAATAATCAACTGAAATGAAATTAAAGCGGCCGGGCGCGGTGGCTCATGCCTGTAATCCCAGCACTTTGGGAGGCCGAGGCAGGTGGTTCACAAGGTCAGGAGATCAAGACCACGGTGAAACCCTGTCTCTACTAAAAATACAAAAAATTAGCCGGCGCGGTGGCGGGCGCCTATAGTCCCAGCTACTCATGAGGCTGAGGCACGAGAATGGCGTGAACCTGGGAGGCGGAGCTTGCAGTGAGCCGAGATCACGCCACTGCACTCCAGCCTGGGCGACAGAGCGAGACTCCGTCTCAAAAAAAAAGAAATTAAAGCATCTCTAGATAGCATTTGAGGAAGGGGGTGTCCGAATCTTCAGTCCCAAAACAATTTATGGTGGCTAACCCACTCTCCAAGAGATGTTTAAAACTCCTTTTAGGAAGAACACCAACACTTCTACTATGATGGGCTGGTCATTGGACTAGTTTTAGGATACAAAAACAGGAAGGGAAGAACTACATAAGAAAGTAAAAGAGGTTTCTGGTTCAAGGAGTGGCTAAGGACCAGCTTGAGTCATCCACAAAAGTGCAACCAAAACAGCACTGAGAAACCAATCACCAGCTGGGAAGGCCGAGGAGAGATACACCTGGCTGGCAGGGGGGCTGCAGGTAGAATTCCACTGTCTCATTAGACAGCGAAAAGTCAGGAAGCCCGGTGCCACCAACTTGGGAGAGCTGCAGGCTTCAACCACAGGACAGTAGATGTGGGCACGGTGACAAGGAGAACAGTGCATGTGCAACTGATCATGTCTAGAGACTCCCAAAGCAATGCCGCAGTCAAACCCATCCCTGATTCCCTGATTCCTCACTTCCCTTCTGTCATGCCTGTGGCTGAAGGCCTGCAACTGACCACACACCATGAATGATGCTCACCCTAACTTATCTACCAGGCACCTGCATACCAGACAAACGGTCGAGATTGCTGGCTTCACATTTAGGAGACAAACATGTCACCGGCCTCATCTTGGCCATAATCATGCTTTGAGAGCTTTCCTTCCTTAAAGCATGCAAATGTCCATTATGAGATTTAACTTTTCAGCTCAGCCTCATCACCCATCCATGCCACCTTACTGCAAAGAAATAACTCATATCAAAAACTCATTAGCAAGATAAACAACTGAAAAATACTCCTTAGCTTACTGGATTTTCCTTGTGTTATGAATCATGAATTTTTACAAAGCGAAATAGAAATTTGTTATATTATTTTTTTCAGTTTCCTCATAAAATACCTAAGATCAACGGATTTCATCTGAGTCTAACTTGGAGCGTTTTGTTGTTGTTGTTGTTGTTTTACTTAAAACTATCAAAGTCAAATGGTCTCACTTTTTTTTTTTTCAAAACACAAGATAGTCTCAATTACTATGTGGGTGGGTACTGCTTCAAAAGGGATGTATAACTAAGTAATATCAAAGCTAAAATGACAAATGTTGGGTTATTTTCAACAGAACACTTTGAGAGGAAAAAGAAAACAAACAAGAACACGAGGATATTCCTTTTAAAGGCAACTGCATGATGCCAGATTGTGTCCATGGACCAGATTTCTAAAAGGCCATCTAAAATACATTTTTAAATACTTACTCCTTTCACAGGTAATATCTTATGAAGTTTGATTGTTTTTGAATTGTCATAATACGGACTTAATATGGGAAGAAGGTAGTTCCAAAATGACAAAAGTAATTGCTTCCACATTACTTTTGTTTTTCTATTTACATATACAAACACATTTTTCTCATGTCACAATAGTAACTGAAACATTAAGAGGTGCTCATAAATATTTGAGGAATAACTGGATTGTTTTGCTATTTATTTATGTATTTATGTATGTGTGTATGTATGTATGTATGTGTGTGTGTATGTATGTATGTATGTATGTATGTATGTATGTATGTATTTATTTACTTTGAGATGAAGTCTCACTCTTGTTGCCCAGGCTGGAGTGCAATGGCATGATCTTGGACCACTGCAACCTCCGCCTCCTGGGTTCAAGCGATTCTTGTGCCTCAGCCTCCCAAGTAGCTGGGATTACAGGTGCCTGCCATCACGCCTGGCTAATTTTGTGTATTTTTAGTAGAGACGGGGTTTTGCCATCTTGCCCAGGCTGGTCTCGAACTCCTGAACTCAGGCAGTCCACCCACCTTGGCCTCCCAAAGTGCTAGGAGTGTGGGTGTGAGCTATCATACCCGTCAAATAACTGGATATTGTGACTAACAGTTGAGCTTAACTACTCCTGCACTGGAAGCAACTTCTGAGCTTCACTGGGTCCAAAGGGTGGTTTGGGCTCAGCAGGTATTATCATTGTCACCACTTGTGACAGCAGTCATTGTCACCTGGTTTGGCCCCTTGGGTCCCAGTCTTCCTTTCTCACCCCACAGTTCTCTCTCTTTGAAATCAAATTCTACCCAAAGAAGTGGAAGGTTCTATCTGGGCAGTACTCACTTCGCAGGATGCCTGAGCTCAGTTACCAGGGAATCCTGCAAAGCCAGGACTGCCTGGGTACAGTGTTCCTTCTAGGAAACTTTTCTTGGCCTTACAGACTTTTTAAATGCCCATGTCACATGTCCATTTCTCGCATTATTTTTAAGGAGTTTCTATTGAATATTTTATTCATTTTTTATCGATCAACCTCTACTCAGTGCTATTTCTTTCTGTAACTTGAAATTAATGTTTGACTTTAATGCCACACACTTGGTACTTGGTTTTTATAACAATGTTTCACAAAGGTACTTGGTTTTTGTAACAATGTTTCAAAAAGGTACTTGGTTTTTGTAACAGTGTTTCACAAGGGTACTTGGTTTTAACAATGTTTCAGGCCACTGGCAGTGGTTGGTGGCTCAGGCCTGTAATCTCAGCACTTTGGGAGGCCAAGGCGGACGGATCACGAGGTCAGGAGATCAAGACCATCCTGGCTAACAGGATGGCTAACAGAGAAACCCCGTCTCTACTAAAAATTGCAAAAAAATTAGCTAGGCGTGGTGGCGGGTGCCTGCAGTCCCAGCTACTCTGGAGGCTGAGGCAGGAGAATGGCGTGAATCTGAGAGGCAGAGCTTACAGTGAGCCGAGATTGCACCACTGCACTCCAGTCCAGTCTGGGGCACAGAGTGAGACTCCGTCTTAAAAAAAAAAAGAAAAAAAAAAAAAAAAAACAAAAAACCACAATGTTTCACAAAGCTAATAACAGACTTGGTTTTCCTTTGACTCTTCAAACATGCTCCCTAGAAGAAACAAAGCGGATCACTGAGGTCACGAGTTTGCGAGAGCAGCGTGGCCAACGTGGTGAAACCCCATATCTACTAAAAACAGAAAAATTAGCTGGACCTGGCAGCTCACACACGGAATCTCAGCTACTCGGGAGGCTGAGGCAGGAGAATCGCTGGAACCTGGGAGGCGGAGGTTGCAGTGAGCCAAGATTGTGCCACTGCACTCTAGCCTGGGCCACAGGGCAAGACTCTGTCTTAAAAAAAAAAAAAAAAAAAAGTCTCTTCCCACTTCCAATTTAAATCTCTTAGACTACAGTGCCTCAGATACATTTTGTATCCTTCCACAAAGCTTCTACTGTACTGTGGGTCCCTCTACAAAGTGACTGTTCTGTTTCCAATAATCATTTTTTAAAAAAAATTATCATCAAATGAGAGGTTGTGCAAAGACAGGAATCAACGATTCACCTACAGGACAACAGGACTCACGATAACCATTCCACGGGAAGTCTGGGTGATGCAGCCTGTGGCCAGACGTCTGAACATCAAAGCCAGGCTCTTCCCATAACCTGGAACAACTCATTTAGACTCTCGTTCCCCCAAAACCCTGAAGACACAAGGAAAGGCATCAGCCACCCCATAGGTGGCTGTCAACCGTCACGGAATGTTGATGCCTGTCATGAGATTTCCCACACTGGACAGGTACTAGGATCTCTGCAAGTGTCTATGCTGGAAGATGTGCCTAAGAAACCACAGGACTGGCACAGGGCATCTTCCCAAGTACCGATTTTTCTGGAAGTCTTGGTAGGTAGAAGAGTGGTTCTCAAAGTACAGACTCCCGACTACCAGCATCAGCATCATCTGGCAACCTGGAAGAAACGGAGATTCCCCAGCCCCACTTCCGATTTCCAGAATCCGAATCTCCAGAAGCAGAGTCCAGCAATCCATGTTTGTGAGCTCCCAGATGATTCTGAAGCACAATGAAATTTCACAGTGTTCTACTCAAACAAACAAGGAAGTATCATGGAACGAAAGATACTATTTGCCTACATTTTTAAGATTTCACATTTGCAACTGGACTCCTCTGCAGGGATCCTCTCTTCCCCCAAAGAAAACTTGGATGGAAATGGGTGAGAAGGGCAAACAAAATTTCCACATGCAGATGATCTGTATCTGTAGATCTCCCAGATCTGTATCGCCAACCCTAACCCCTTTCCCTCCCCAGTATGCAAGCCCTGAATATTTGACTCTCTTGGAGCCAGCAATGCTGGAAGAGCAACTGGATCTTGCAGAAAACTGAACAGGTCCTGAGTGCTGCTCTCATGCCTCTTGTTCCCAAGCCTTGCCGTTTCAGTGATTCTGATGAAGAATCACCCTGTGAGAAGACACACACACATTAACAGAGGTGCTTCAGGGTTGTACAGGGTGTTTTCTTCTTGAGTACAATTGTCTACAATGACTGAGTTTTGTTTTTTTTTTTTAATTTTTCCAAAGAACATGAGCAACGCTTTCATAATAAGAAATTAAATTGCTTTCATAGGAGGTACAACCACTTTAGCTCATCGAATTTTTAACCCAAACTCACTAACTGTGCCTTTCTATCCTATGGGATTATTTGATATTCCATTTCATCAAACATATATGAATAATACACTCACACTGCTCTACTGCCTGCTGCAATAATCACATTCCCTTCCTGTCCTGACCCTGAAGCCACTGGGGTGGTCCTGGTGGCCATCAGTCCAGGCCTGCACCTTGAGCCCTTGAGCTCCATCGCCCACACCACCCCACCCCATCCTCTTACACAGCTACCTCCTTGCTCTTTAATCCCATAGATTATTTCCAAATTCAGTCACTATTCTCTACCCCACATGTCCAGCACCACTGGTAAACCTTCTCCAGGCAACACACACACACACACAAACACACACAAACGCGCACACAAGTCCACACACAGCTACCTCATCTTCACAATCACCCCTTTAATTACCATGCTACGGTGGTATCCATATTTTTACACTAGTTCTGGGCCCTCACCTTCATCTTTCTCAAGCTTTATTGAGCAACCACTAAACACCAAAAATTTACGTTTTGGAATGAGAACAACTAACTCATCCATAAGCTACTGAAGCTCACCATGATGCAGGAAATATCCAAATATATGGAGATAAGAGCAATGATGAGCTAACACCCAACAGTGAAAAAAGGAAAATGGACCAACATTGAAGAGAAAGAAACAGAACAAAGAAAGGTAGAGGGAGTGGGCAGACAAGGCCGACCAGCCCCTTGGAGAGCCTTTCTCAAATAGTTTCTTCCCATGCATGGTCCGTCTGTGGCAGAAGCAGCACACGTCTTCCCCTCAACCCCACCCCAGGATGCTGTACCAGGCAGACCCAACTATAGGCATATTGTGAAGAATCATTTTAAGTGAGCACCTGAGGGATGGATGTTTGGCAAAGGAAGGGCTCCAAAAAGTCAAGATTGTTAATCACCAGAACCCAACACTCAGGAAAGTTACGAAATCCCCTGTAGAGGGCTTTTAGATCCCAATCTCTGCCTGGTTGAGGTGTAGCCTAAACTCCCAACATTGTCAAAGTCCTTTTGGAGGTACAGGAGTCAAGGATGTCCATCAATTTACCTGGGCCAGTGAGGCAAGATCGCAGGAGAAGGGGGTCATGGTACAACACCCCCCCCTCAATGGACCAAGGCCCCCAGTACGGAAAACCCTTGGCTAACTACCCAGCAACCACAGCCACCATGGCAAAGACAGCCAACAAGTGTGGGCCGTCCTGGGACTGACCACTACAGCTCACGAAGGGACCCGTCACCTGAAGGAATGCATGGCACCTCCTAAGAAAAAGTCATTCCTAGTCCTCCCTGCTACTTCTCTGCAAATAAATACTCAAGGTTAGATCTATCTAACATCTAAAACACATTCTGTCAGTCCGAATCACAGTGCTTTTAACTGTTTCCTTTTAAGTACAGGAAACAAAAGTTTCAAACCAGACGTTTAAAATTTATCAGAAACAGGCCGGGTGTGGTGGCTCATGCCTATAATCCCAACACTTTGGGAGGCCGAGGCGGGCAGACCACCTGAGGTCGGGAGTTCAAGACCAGCCTGACCAACATGGAGAAACTCCGTCTCCACTAAAAATACAAAATTAGCCAGGCGTGGTGGCGCATGCCTGTAGTCCCAGCTATTTGGGAGGCTGAGGCAGGAGAATTGCTTGAACCTAGGAGGTGGAGGTTGTGGTGGGCCGAGATTGTGCCATTGCACTCCAGCCTAGGCAACAAGAGCAAAACTCCATCTCAAAACAACAACAACAACAACAAAATTTATGAAAAACAGAAGGGTTGATGGCTCGGCCAGCAAGAGAGATAGGAGGTAAATGATGAATTGACTTTAAAACTGAAAGGCATCGCCCCTTCCCAGGATGCAGAATATCATTTTATTTGGTTAATTACATTGAGATCTTCATCAAATTCTCTTAACAGGCAAACAAAAAATATTCTAAAACCTAAGGGAAAATCCATAATTCTTCCAAAAATAACCTAACAATTCTACTTAGTATTCAATGTCAGAGAAAGCCTTACTCAGGCAATTACACAGAAATAAATTACCATCCACAGTAGAGGGTCATTTCTCACTACACAGTGTAAGAGAAATATTCATAGATACCCTTTTTTCCCTCAATAAGAAAAATTCACAACGGTCATGGTGTTCCTACAATTTCAATCCACTCATTTTCTTAATTTATTTCCCAAAGCTGTATCTCTACCTAGGAAAACCAATCAGGCCTGGTGAGACTTGTTCCTAAATAAACCCTGAGGTTTGAACAAAATTCTTCAAGAAAGAAGTAATCAGGTCAAGTATGTTAAAGATGAATTTACAGCTCCAGCATCTTGAGGTCTATAACACAATCACGGCTGTGGGTGGATTTGCAGAGCTTCCAAATGCCACAGGAAGGTAAAACCTCCTCCCCCACCAAGCAAAGTCTTACCGAGTGTTACTTGCTCAAATGTGAGACGTCTCATTTAGAAGAATACAATATTAAAGGTTTAGTGCATTAAAGGAAAGCTGGAAAACTCAAGGGCAGAGCAAGTTCTGAAGAGTATGCGGAAGTCGTGGCTGCAGCCAAGGGTAACTTTCCACTGCCAGGTGACAAGGTCACAGGAGAGCAGTTTTTAAATTGACTCCCAGGAATGCAGACTACACGGTTGTTCCTCTCTGGAAATGGCTTTCTCTGTGACCAGCTCACATCAAATCACAGGTGTCTTATGAACCTGTCCAGCCTCTCTGAGGACTGCCGAGTTACCTCTTCAGGAAATGCAATGAATCTGACCCAGATAACGCCGCATAAGGTAACAGTTGTCCAGGACCCTCCACCTTCAGTAAACGTTCACAAGTACACTCTGTCTTAAAGGAACCCTTGTATATTTCATGTTTTCCCCGTGCAAAAGCTTACTCTCTGCCACTTTCAGTTTATGTAATCAGACAGCTGGCTGTGAGCATCTCCAAAACTCAGGATCTGCATTGTTTCAACCAAGACAAAAATATTAGGCTCCTCGTAAGTCTGGGAGCACCAGGAGTGTATCATTCAGCCAAGTGACACTGAAATTCTTACCAACTGCTTAGAGCAAATAAGGAAATCGTAAAGTATCAAATATACGGATTCATTTTTCTTCTAAGATTCTAGAATCCACCACGTATTGGTCTATTCTCCCACAAAGCTTAACATGACATTGGTGTGACGGGTGGAAGTGTGCCTCCCTCCAAAACTTCCATGTTGAGGCTCTAGTCCCCGGAACGTGACTGTATTTGGAGACAGAAACTTGAAAGAGGTTATTACGGTCAAATGAGGTCATACAGGTGGGCCCTAATCCAATCTGACAGGCGTCCTTCTAAGAGGAGGAAATTTGGACACAGAGACACCAGGGCTTTGCGTGTACACAGAGCAAAGGCCACGTGAGGGCACGGCAAGGGGCCACCTGCAAGCCAAGAACAGAGGCCTCAGTAGAAACAATCCACCGGCCCCCTGCTCTTGACTTCTGGCCTTCAGAACTGTGCGGGATCATGGCCAGGCTAAGTGGCTCACACCTGTAATCCCAGCACTTTGGGAGGCTGAGGCAGGCAGATCACTTGAGTTTGAGACCAGCCTGATCAACATGGTGAAACCCTGTCTCTACTAAAAAATATAAAAATTAGCCAGACACAGTGGCATGTGCCTGTAGTCCCAGCTACTTGGGAGGCCGAGGCATGAGAATCGCTCAAACCTGGGAAGTAGAGGTTACAGTGAGCCAAGATCATACCACTGAATTCCAGCCTGGGAGACAGAGTGAGACTCCACCTCAAAAAAAAAAAAAAAAAAAAAAGAACTGTGTGGAATCAATTTCTGTTGTTGAAGTCACCAATCTGGTATTTTGTTATGGCAGCTCTAGCAGGGCTAGGAGAATTGGAAAGAAAATATTTCAATGACCAAAAAAAAGGGGGAGAAAGGGGTGGACTCCTTGGGTCCTGTGTCCTTCTCCTGGGCACATGGCCTGACCAGCAACCCCATTCCGAGCCCGGCCCCTTCCACAGTACATTGCAGAGCCAGAGCACAGAAACCAAGCTCTGTGGACAGAGCAGTCACTGCGGCTTTGGGGGACAGTGAGGTGCCCTGGAAGAACGGATGAGATGTGCTGGCAGAGAAGAAAAGGCATAGTAAAGAGAGGCCATAGGCATGAAAAGAGCATCCAAAGCCCCGATGGTAAACAGAATGAGACAACTGAACAAAGGCAAGAGCAATCAACCCCACAATACAGAATTGGCAAATACACACATACAACATGAGGCCGTCTCCCTCCTCACCGTATGCAAACTGAACTCGCATATACTTCGATGCCTCTTATATTAGCAGAGATTAAAATTTTAACATTAGCTGCTGTTTATGCAAAACTGAGCACATTCAGAGCAGTGGCATTAACAGCCGTCCTGACAATGTACAGAAAGGGACAGTGAAGCTTAGGAGAGAGAACAAGTATCTTCTCCAAGCTCAGGGAGCTCTAAGCAGCTGAGCTTAGACACAGGACACTGTGTTCCAATCATACTGCTTCTCAATTCGGGGAGGGGAGTGATTCTGCCCCCCAAATGTGGCAACATGGAGAGATATTTTTAAATATTACACCAGGGAAAGTGCTCCCAGCATCTAGTAGGCAGAGGCCAGGGGAGCAGGGAACATCCCATGGGGCACAGGACAGCCCCCACAACAAAGAATGATCTAAGCCACACGGTCACCAGTGCCGCCTGCATTGGGAAACCCTGCTCCAGAAACAACGCCAGCTCAACCGCACTCTCACAGCCTTTCTCTAATTTTGAAATAATTTTAGTTTCAAAATAAAAACTTACCAATGCACACACAGACACACAAAGCTATGAACCACTCTGCTACATATGCTGTTTGTAACCAGAGAAATCTCCCATCATCAGGCCTCCCACCACAGCCTGAGAACGCATCCTGGGCCCAACACCTTTACATGGGCTCTGCTCAACAACCTGAGGCCAGCTAATCCCATCCTTACCCACGTGTCCTTCTCGTCAGTTCTCCGCCCATGTCTGCTCTGCACATCCCCTCAGCACCAGCGACATAATTTCCAGGCCCAACGCAAAATGAAAACATGAACCCTTCGTTCGAAAATTATCAAGAATTTTAAGATGGTGAGAAAAGAGCATTAAACCAAACACCGGGCCCTTCTGAGTGTGAAGCAAGTGACCACACTGGTCACAGGCTCAGGAAGGTGACCTTGAGCAGCTCTGCACCCTTCCACGTCCCACCCTGCCTGCCTCCCTAGCCACTGCACCAAGTCTTCATTCTTCTCCAAATTGCTCCCACCATTCCTTGTCACACTGAAGCTTGGCTCTGCACACAGGACAGGTTCCAGGAGGCTACACATTCTCTGGCACATTTTAGGGCCAGGGCTGAACCCTACTCTGGGACTTTCCACCTCAGCCTCCACGTAGTGAAGAGTCCTCCCTATCATCTACAGACCACTTGGCTGGTCACTGGACACCCCAGTAACCATCCTCTCTTTAAAGATGGCATGGAACCTGGGTTGCCATCTTCCTCCCCAGGCAAAATTCGGCATCATCCTGGATCACCGTGATCCACACCCACATAGCACCCTCAATCCACAAATGACTCCCTGAGCCCCACACACCTCTGTCCACGTTGTGCTCACACCCAGAGCCATGCTGGACTGGGCCACCACGCGCCACCTCATTTCTGGAAACCTCAACTCCAGAGCTGTGTCCAGGTCTCTCCTGCCCATCTTCCTGAGGATCAGCACATCAAATGGCGAATAAGCTCTAGGGCCCAGCACCGATTCAATATGTCTACATAGCCTCTCTTTAGTCCTTGCAATGACCCTGTGAGATGGGCACTACTATTAATACTTCTAATCCCATTTTTCAGGGATAAAGAGGACTCTGAGAGAGATTCAGAAAATGTATCCAGGCGAACAAGCCAGTATGTGGCCCCAAGGTCTTGATCATGAAGCAGAACTGTTTCCATTTGACTCTGTGAAAAACATCCTCAGGCTCACTAATAAATGCCAATTAAAAATGTATATTTTTCAATCACCTGATTGACAAAGAGTAAAAAGAATAACAAGACCCAGAACTGGTGAAAATGTGAGGGACAGGTGGTCTGAGGGAAGGAGGACTGGAAACTGATGTATTTCTAGACCACAATTTGGCAAAATATACAAAGAGCCTTAAGTAGCGGAGACTTTGCTGCTCGTAGTCCACTTCTAAAAACCCACAGAAAGACTCAGACAAGCAGGCAAAGATGTATTTACAGGAGTATTCATCAAGGGGGAAAAAAACCCCAATTCCTTAAACATCCACAGGATTGATAAACTTGGCTAGAGTAGTAATTACCCTTATTATCACTATCACTGGATACTGTCAATCAGCTAGGGTAAAGTACTAATACTGAGACATTATCTCATTCAATCCTCACAATTTGGTGTATTTTACAAAACACGAAAACGTTGCCTACTCCAGAATCTGTTTCATTGAGAAAAATTATGTGGAGCTGTATCTCTCAAGCAAGGAAGATACCCATGGTATATCATTCACAGTTAAATACAGGTTCACCTTAGAGCAGAGTAGAATTTGATCGTAGATTTGATTCTTCAGACTGTCATGTAGTCTGGTTATTTACTATCTTCTCAGCTGCAAGTCCACCCTTCCCTTATCTGCCCCTTGACACTTGGACCCCACAAATGAAACTTCCCCGACTCCCTTTCCAGCTGGCTTCCAGCTGGGGCCTGATGAGATGGGGCCCTGGTAGGAGAGCCTCAGGGGGAGGAGAAGCACTGTCCCGGCATCAGCAGTGGGGTCCGATGTCTTCCCACTGCAGAGGTAGCATCAGCAGCAGAGGGTGTCCCTTGGGCTCAGGTCACCCCGCCCAGTGGTGGTGCCTGCTTCCTGCAGAGCTTGTCTCTGGGCTCTCTCAGGGTCGCCCCAGCTTGTTCTCCCATCCTCCACACCTGTGGAGCAACCCCTCACCTGAGGTCCCTCTGTTGGGCCCTGACTGGTACTACATGCACATGTATTAATATTTACTCAGCACCCAACTGCTGAGCGGTTATGCTGTACCAGGGACTCTGCCAGGTGATGGAGACATAGCACTAGCAAGGCACACCTGCCTCTGAGTCTGTCCACCTGCATTAAATGGTGTGTAGACACACGAAAACATGAACTGTGCAGTACACGCAAGGGAGACTGTGGGTAATTTTTATTTTGTTCTTTTCTTCTATGGTTTCAGGTTTGTTTGTTTGTTTTATTTTTCTCCAGGACTGACTTTTATAATCAGGATATTTAGTATTTTAAAATACAGTAGACAAACTGTCCTACTCTCTGAACTCTACAATGCTTCAAAGACATAAGACCCCCTTAAGGCTATGACATAGTTTGGATGTTTGTCCCCGAAACCTCATGTTGACAGTAATCCCTGGTGTTGGAGGTGGGGCTTGGTGGGAAGTGTTTGGGTCATGGGGGCGGATCCCTCGTGGCTTGGTGCTATTCTGGTAATGGTGCGTTCTCATGAGATTTGGTTGTTTAAAAGTGTGTGACGCAACCCCTTGCTCCTGCTCTGGCCACGTGAGATGCCTGCTCCCCCTTCATCTTCCACCACAATTAGAAGCTTCCTGAGGCCTCCCCAGTAGCCGCACAGATGTCAGCATCATGTGTCCTGTGTCATCCAGTACAGTGTGCAGAGCCGTGAGCCAATTAAATTTTTCTTTATAAATTATCCAGTATTGGGTGTTTCTTTATACCAATGCAAGAATGGCCTAACAGACTAAATTGGACTTTTTTAAAAAAAAAATGCTGCTCTCAATATATAACCAGAGTCATGAAGTAATGTGTGTGGCAGAATGTTTTCTGTCTTGGCCAAAGAGTACAAAAACAAAAGAAATCTGAGCTGCCATTACAACAACAACAACAAAAATACTAACTGAAGCACCTGCAGTTTCTATCAAAACAGAAACCTAGGACTTAATAATACCTAAAGCAATATTCTGGATATCTCATATCAGGCCACAGGGACAATGCCCATTTATATAGAATATGAACAATCTTCTTTCCTAGATGTGAGACAACCTAGCACGTAGCTGTAAAACCCTCCTGCTGGCCCTCAGTCCCTCTCTTCTCCCTTCCTTCGACAGCTGCGGCCTGTCTGTCACACCACCGGCCGCAGGAAGGATTAATTCTGCTTCCTGCTGGTTTCTTGCACCATCCCATCCATGGTCTCTCTGGGGACCTGGACACAGAACACGGGATGGGCACAGGTCGTGCGTTTATGCTTCTGAAACATAAACACCCTGCTGAGCTCTCCCTCAGTGAGCTTGCTTTCTTATCTTTACACAGCACTCTGCGTCATTACTGGCACTGGGTTTACAACACACCATAACACGGCCAGCTTTACAGCTTGTCCCAGAGCCTGCGGGCATTTCTGCAGAGAACGGAGAAATGTGGAAATAAACTAAATGGCCCCCTTTCAAAGATACTTATGAGAATCACAGAAATCTCTAGGAATACTACAGATACTGTAGTTGATACAACTCAACGTTTTTGAGAGAACAGGCAGCTGAGCTCTGTCTAATGAGGTGGATTCCAATGTCATGCTGTGAGATCGAGGGTGCAGGGTTACTTATCAGCTGTGTGTACCTGGGCACATTATTAAGCCTCAGTTTCCCCACCAGTGAACAGGGATATGATGTGCATTCCCCTTGTTGTCTATCTTGAAGTGATGCCAGGGGGCTTGAGAGATGCATATAAAGTAGCTAGGCCAGTACCTGGCGCTAAAGGACATCAATATGTACCATTTCCTTCCAAGTCAGGATTTGGGGCCAGCTCTCCTGACCTGCAACAGGCACCTGTCTGCTCCACATGCCGCCTCGTCCCCACAGGTGGGACAGGTTCGACACTGATCCAATCACGCAGGCTGGACTCCTTCTCCCTCCCTCCATTGCTAAGGACTCTGCCAGCATCCAGATACTGAGGACTTGATAAACAACATCTGAGATAAAGACCCTTCTAAAATATTAATATTTAAAAATCTGAAAAAAAAAAGGTAAAAGGTGAGGTTTGTAAACTGCAATTTTTAAGCTGCTTTTGTTATAGCACAGGAGATGGGAAATAAAATTCTCATTTCCAGAGTCTTCACAGTCTGGGCCTGAATGCTCATTAAATATGTGGCATTAAAATGGTATAAATAGAGAGATCGCCTCCTGAACACATACAGGTCATTCAGCCAGTAATGAGAAACATTTTTTTTTTTTTTTTTTGAGACGGAGTCTTGCTCTTGTCACCCAGGCTGGAATGCAGGGGCCAGATCTCAGCTCACTGCAAGCTCCGCCTCCCGGGTTCACACCATTCTCCTGCCTCAGCCTCCCGAGTAGCTGGGACTACAGGCGCCCGCCACCTCGCCCGGCTAGTTTTTTTGTATTTTTTAGTAGAGACGGGGTTTCACCATGTCAGCCAGAATGGTCTCGATCTCCTGACCTCGTGATCCGCCCATCTCGGCCTCCCAAAATGCTGGGATTACAGGCTTGAGCCACCGCGCCCAGCCAAGAAACATATTAAACACAGTTGTTACTACAAAACAGAGTGCAAGGTAAGAGTCCCAAAACTTCTTTTATCTAGCTTGAGTTGAACGCTGTCCTCAGCCATCCTCTGAGGTCTGGAACATGTTGGAGCCTATTTGCCAGGCAATGAAATGTCAGAGGATCTCTGTCAGTATCAGCTCCCCCAACACCCCCATCGGAAAATACAAAACATTCCTTCTGAAAGCTGAAGAAAATTACACAGGTTTTTATAAATCAGGATCAGAACTTAAAAGTGGAAGGTTAAAATTCAATTAGAAATTTTGGGGCTGGGCGCGGGGCTCACGCCTGTAATCCCAGCACTTTGGGAGGCCAACGCGGGTGGATCATGACGTCAGGAGATCGAGACCATCCTGGCTAACACAGTGAAGCCCTGTCACTACTAAAAATACAAAAAAAAAAAAAAAAAAAAATTAGCCAGGCGTGGTGGCGGGCGCCTGTAGTCCCAGCTACTCAGGAGGCTGAGGCAGGAGAATGGCATAAACTCAGGAGGCGGAGCTTGCAGTGACAGAGCGAGACTCCGTCGGAAAGGAAAGGAAAAGGAAAAGGAAAGGAAAGGGAGAGAAAAGAAAAGAGAAACAGAAAGAGAAAGAAAGAGAGACAGAAGAGAAAGAGAGAGAGAAAGAGAGACAGAAAGAAAGAGAGAAAGCAAGCAAGCAAGAGAGCAAGCAATTTTGGAAGGTGGGGGTGGTAGACAAACCCACAGAGCCTGCTCCCTTACGCTGCTTTGAAGTTTGCCGTGACTAAGCTCCTACTTGGCTTTCACAGAACAGACAGCGTTGTTTTCACAGCTCCTGTGAGTTTCATCAGACAGTAGCTGGGAATGCAAGAGCTGAGCCAGGCTTATGAACCACAGGCATGGGTTCTAAGATCATTTTCCATTTTTAACTTGAAATTTAGAAACTGGAGACCGGCAAGGGATACCTTTCAAATACGCCTTTTAGCTCCAGTCAATGTAAATGAGATGCATGCACATATATAATACATGCATTCCTAACACTAGTCACATAACATATACGTACATAAAAGTATTCAAGACACTTAGTCTAGAGGGAAAAACAGAACTTCTTCATATGAATGATGAATTCCTGATTGTTTGTACACAATCCTGTACACAACCAGGAACTCAAAGCCTGCTTTCAGAATAGTAGGAATGACTAGACCAGAGTAAACCATCATCATACAAAGTTTAAAAAAAAAAACTGTCTTTCAAAGGAGTTAACATTTTGCCTTATTTCCATCCCAGCCCTGGTGATTAAAGGAAACTTGTTTGATTTTATTCTGTAACTCAAAATGACTTTATTTTTTATGTCATCTTGACAAACCATATTTGCCCGTCTGCAATAACACTGTAACCAGAGTTCATATTTTCTCTAATCTGAGTAACTAATATTGTGTTACCCCATAGCTGCCTTGTGTAGGGACAATAAAAGGTGCTTTATCTACCACATCCCCTGCCAGGTAATGACCTCCAACGGGAGCTCTCCAACCCTGCTGACGGTTAACATGAACCAGGGCAGCTGCCCCGTGCTGGGTGCCCATGGTGTGGCCAGCCCAGTGGAGCCACATCAGGAAGGTGTTATTAATATTATCCTCCCCTCCGCCTGAGGACACTAAAACTCAGAGAAGAGAAACAGGCCTGGTGCCAGCTTCTGACTGGAGAGCTGGGTCTCAAACCCAGGTCTGTCAACTCACAAAACTCCACCATCCCCCATCACTCTTATCAGAACCATATTATCAACAACATGATGGTTATCAGAGCACAATGAAATCCGCAATGCTTCCTCTAAGGCCTCTGATAATCTCAGAAAAACAAGCGACAACTCGGAGCAAATGCCACAAGGCCACTCCACCAGCTTTACCTCCAGCAGAGCCATGCAAGTGGCCAAGGCCGACACAAAGGTTTAATTCAGCAGCAGAGCTCTGTTACCAATGGGACGGATGATACCAGAAAGCCACTCCTCCTCTGAGAGAAACACTGAAGATACACCATGCTATGGAAAGGAATCCTCCGCTCAGAAATGGACAAAAGAATCCACTGATTACTATGAAGGAAGCAACCCGATTGGCATTTTCACAGCAGGCAGCACCAGTCTACATTTTTATCAAATGACAAGCGAACACACTAGGTATCTCCTTGTGCTGGTGGCCCTTTATGGGGCAAACAGAGGGCTTCTATAAACCTTAGGAAGTATGATTTTTAATCACAAGGCAAATTCATAGGTGGAGGCTTGAGCAGTTCCTTGATCTCTGCACCAGAATTTCCCAGGTATACACTCCCCGCCATGTCATCAGCCCAGCAGCTGCCAGACTGCATGCTCTGTCCTTAGCTAGATCGAGGCCCTCTGGGACTAGGTATAGGGATGTCATTGCTCCAGTCCCCTTCTGGATGCTCCAAGTCTAGTCCAGGCCACAATACCTCTCCCCTGGATTCCCTGGGAAGCCCCCTAAATTTGGGTCCCTGCCTCTATTCTTGACCCTTCCAGTACAACAAGCACTGAACCAATGTCCATCAGCAATGCAAGCAAAATATAAATCTGATCACGTCACATCCCTGCTCGAAATGCTAAGTCTAGGAGCCTTAACATAACCTACAAAGCCCCCATCCCACCTGCCTGACTCATCCTTGCCTCTCTCCACTCCTGCCTGCCCCCACCTGCTTAGCTGTAGCCACCCTCCCCTTTTAGGGGGTTCTACGGTGGTTTCCTGAGCTTCCTCCCTTTGGGAGGTTAGCAAGGATGAACACAGCTGATCCGAAGTTAGGCTCCTTGGGCACAGCTGCCTCCACTTAGCCAGATCGCTATGGCTCTCCCAGAGTGAAGAGTGACTTTTGTTGTTATCATGTAACACAGAAAAAAGACACCCTCCACCCTTCTTCTTCCTAACCACCAACACCAGAGTTAGGGGGTTGTCCATTTTTACTTTGCTTTTTTCTGTATTTTGTTTGGTTATTTTTAACAAACATGCATCCATTAAAGATAGGATTATCTTGATTGTATCAGCCCAATTTTTTCTCTGCCAGCAAAACAGAGTTTTGATTCATTAAGTATTACGTCCCCCAAATGATATAACTGAGGGTACTGACAGAAATGTATCTGAGGGTCTCCTGTATGGGGTGGAGGTGCGGGGAGGGGTTGCGGGGGAAGAGACAGATAATAAGGAATCCTATTGTGGCCAAATTATCCTCCCCTCCCCAGTCCAGCCCTAGACTATGCACAGCAGTCAAAGACTAGAGAAAACAATCTATCAGTTTTCTAACAGAATAACACAAGTTTAATTTGTATTGTTAAATGGCCAAGTATATTAAGTAACCAAAAATAAGTATGAGCATTTTCGCTTGAAGGATTATATCGGGTAAAATAAAGGCAGAGCACTGAGGACCCAGAATGCCCAGGCATGGGCCTTAGGCTGGATGACTCATCCAGGGTGGCTGAAATGAGCCAGCACGGTTCTGGCAGGGCTCCAGGCATCCTGGTGATTGCCAGCCACACAGTGCCTAACCCTGTCAGGGGCTGAATGTTTGTGTCCCCCTAAAATTCATGTGTTGAAATCCTAATCCCCAAGATGGCGGTATTGGGAGGTGGAGCCTTTGCGAGGCGATCAGATCATGAGGATGGTGCCCTCGTGAATGAAATTAACACTCTCATAAAAGGCACAATGGAGCTTGCTTGCTCTCTCTCTCATCATGTAAGGATGCAACAAGGTGACCGCCATCTGCAGACCAGGAAGCAGGTCCCCACCAGACCAGATCTGCCAGCACTTTGATCATGGACTTCCCAGCCTCCAAAACTGCGAGCATTAAATGTTTTTCGTTTAAGCCACCCAGCCCATGGTACTCTGTCACAGCAGCTGGAGCTGACTAGGACACTGTCCCTCAGCCAAGGAGGGAAGGGAGACAGGTGAAGATGCTTACTTCCAACATTACTTCGTAACGTATCCAAAACTAACTAAAATGGCTTGATTTTCAGGCCATACTTGATCAAAACAACAGGGATGCACCTGCGCACATGCCTCATGAGGAAAGAGGACGAGGGGAGAAGAGGAGGGGAGAGGAGAGGACGAGGGGAGGGGAGAGGATGAGGGGAGAGGATGAGGGGAGGGAAGAAGGAAAGAAGGAAGTCATCCAGCAATGCCTCAGCATCACTCAAAGTGGTCATCTAGCCCAGTGCCTTTCAAAGTGCAAGTCACACAACCCGTAAGTATGAAATCCATTTAGTGGATCACATTTATTGAATGAAATAAAAATAGGTTAGAACAAAGTAGCACCACTCAACCAGAAAATATCAGAAACCCAGAAAAAGAGAGGAGCCATCAAAGAGAAACCCTAATGTCCAAGAGAGGTGAAGGAAGACTTCAGCGGGGCGGCAGGAGAGCACAGACCAGGTGATGGCAGACCCCGGACCCTGCCCAGGTCAGACCACCTGGGCGGCTCTGAGCCAGACTTCCTCAGGAATACGGACAGGCCTTATACCTAATAGGTCTGAGCACACTAAAAAGAGGCTGACACAACTGGGGACAAGCTGGGGAATCTTTACAAATAAAATACAAGGAAGAAAATGACAAAGTTGGGCAGGAAAAGTAATGGTGGTATATGTACCATCCAGCTCATGTGTCAAGAGCGTTTACAGAGTATCAGAGGCCAACACAGAACACGGAGCTGACCAACAGTAGGAGAGACCTGTATTTGATGTGGTGGGCACAGGGTGTGTGGGTGGAAAAAAAGCAAATCCTTAACTTCTAAAATGGAAATCAAGTTTGAAAATTCAAGCAGCTGCACCAAAATCATGTTCTGCAGACGGGAGGATGAGTTGAAAGAATCAGTCAAAAGAGGTGGAAGCGATTGCCCCTGAAGAGCAGGCAGTGAACACACACCCTGGGCTCTAAGACTTTTCCTCCCTGGTATCCTCTCAAACGCAAACTTCTCTCCCTCGCCCTTAGGGCCTTTCCCAGCTAACAAACCCACTCCCCCGCTGGTGCTCGTCCTCACACCCTCCTCGACCTCACAGAGCTGAGCCCTCGCTCCCCTTCTCCACTGCCCTCCAGAAACTTCCTGTTCTTGCAAGAGATTCTGGACTCATATGTGGTGCCCATGAGGCCCTGCTGAAAAACACACAGAACTCATTTCTATTGTCTTTTTAGATGGGTTGGGCCTTACAATACAGTTTTTATCTAATTTTCTAAAAGAATAAATGAATCCACGTAAATCACACGGGATGCATTTCTCTCACAAGATCACCAGAACACAACTTTCAGCCTTGAGGGAACCCTGCACCCATCATGGTGAAGCTTCTATGGTAGCCAAGTTGTGCTCTCTGCTTTTTGAAAGTCACTAAATATTGCTCAATCATTTAAAATGACTGCTTTTGCTGGACTGCATATCGCATTACCCTTGGATTCAAGGTACACATACAATGGCAAGGACCAAAAATTTAAGATAATGTCTACAGGAGAAATTCTTTAAATGCTTTAAAAAAAAAATCTATTCCTTGATTTTCCTTCCTTGGAATTAGGAAAATAGACTATTATTCCATTTTAGTGGCAAAACCTATCCAGCCAGTGTATACAACACTGGTTGGGCCACTTGTGGAATAACATGTTCAGTTCTGGATTGTACCTTTTAAAGGAGTTGATGAAACAACAAAAGAGTACCCAAAAGAAAGTTCCAGAACAGTGCTGGGTCTGAACCGGCATCTCCTCTCAATCCCAAGATCCCAGGGCCTGACTTGCTCGGCTTCTCTGGGTCCTTCTGGAATGCTGCTTCACTTTCCTTTGACCTTAAACTTGGTAAGTTTTACTTAAATCCATCCTACTCCATCAACCTCTCACCACCTGTGACTGTACTGAAGGTCTTCCTTTTGTGAATATCCACTGTAGTCACAGTTAGTAGCTCCTGGGTTCCTCCCTTTCATTAGCCCCACATATCAAACAAAATGAAAGTCGCTTGAAGACACTGACTGCAACCTCTGTGTTACTCTTGCCCTACTCCAAACCCAACACTGGGGAGAGGAGGCACTTTGTAAACAAAACAAAAGTGTTTGTGTCAGTCCCCAAGCAAGCAGACAATTTGTAATTAAAAACACTTTATCAGTAGCTAAATCAAACAGATGATCTCAACTCAGGGGCAGGACGAGGAGCAGGGTTCTTACTTGAAACTCCACTTTCTCGGCTCAGGGTGAACAATCTTCCCTGATGTATTTTCTTTGCCAACTGATTAAGTGAAGGAAATAGCTTCCCAGAGAGCCCAAATTGTTATTAACGTTCACAATAATAACACATGAAACACCCTCAGCATGTGAGTTGTTATCTTAATTATTTTCTTGCTTTACCTCTAAGCCACAAAAAGTTTCAAGCTGAGTTTACATTTATAATCTTCTTATTCCCTAGTAGATGCAGTAATTGACCACTGGGTTTGCCAGCAGAACTACCTATATTTAACCACAAGGGGGAGCAAGCGTTCAGCTTCCTGGCCAACCACACAAGGGGTATGGCTATCAATGAGCAAAACAAAATCCCATGTCTTCTTCAAGAAACATGGGCCAAGACTATCTCAATAACCTGGGCTCTCCCCGCAGGAGAGACACTTCCATTCTTTCCATACCCAGTCTGGCTGTGACTTTCCTCCCATGGCCCAAAGACAAAACGATCCCACAAATCAAGGGATGAAGAATATTCCAGTCCATGTACCAGGAATACCAATGAAGAAAACTTTGCAAATGTGTTAATTCTACAAGAAAAGCCAAGAACCAGTGGGAATTTACTAGAAAGAAGTTGGCTGTGGCCAAGTATGCCAAAGGTTAGTTTCTGCAGACTGCCTGAGATCACAACTCGGAACTTCAGTCTGCACTCACGTAGCTTGTAGAGAAGAAAGTGATTTTTCTCTCTCCATACATGGTCAGGTGGCCTACATGTCAAGGTTAATTTACAATCAGATACAAGGGCAAACCACACATGGGAGCTGTCACAAACACAACACAGGCGGCACTCTCAGAGATGTGCACACATTGACAACAGACCACAGCTTAAAAGGCACACTCCCTGAGTAAGAGTATCACCAAACTACCACATGAAGCCAAAGTCAATATGGATCTTAAGATATCTTAGTTGGGCCAATATGCCACATCATCGTCCCTTCTCTCCTCGTTCTGGAAGCGCAATATTCATTTCTTCCCTCATTCATTTCATTTCATTCATTCATTCATTTATCCATTCATCATATACTGTTTCAGGACTTCCACTGGACAGGCTGATGCCATGGAGGCTAATATCAGCCAAATAAGGTGGCCAGCGCTTGCCTTTAAGGAGATGGAAATACACGAGCAGGCAATTCCTCCCCCCACCAAAAAAAAAAAAAGAAAAGAAAAGAAAATGTGAAACTCCTGATTTGAGGCACTAAAGGGTATAGTCCAATTGCAGAAACTGTAATGTCACTCTAAGGAAAATCTAACGTCCTTCTAGAACGTTCCTTTGCTTTCCATTGAACTTAGACCTGAAAGGTTTTTACTTAAATCCCTCCTACTCCATCAACCTTTCCCTCTCTACTTCACATTGTACTAAAGGTCTTCCTTTGTGAATATCCACTGTAATACCAGTCAGTAGGTCCCAGGTACCTCCCCTTCATTCGCCTCAGGTTCCCTGCATATCAAAAAAAATGAAAATTGCTTGAAGACAAAAGAAAAAAAAAAGAGATTAAAAGAAAAAATAGAAGGGGGAAAAAAAGAGGAAAAAAAGAAAAGAAATTCTGATTTCCACTTAGGAAATGGAATTGCTTTAATTGATTTGGGTGACAACCGACAGCCAAATTAAGAATACTAGGCCAGTTGCGGTAGCTCATGCCTGTAATCCCAGCACTTTGGGAGCTCAAGGCGAATGGATCACCTGAGGCCAGGAGTTCGAGATCAGCCTGGCCAACATGGTGAAACCCCCATCTCTGCTAAAAATACAAAAAATAGCCAGGCATGGTGGCACGCACCTGTAGTCCCAGCTACTCGGGAGGCTGAGGTAGGAGAATCACGCAAACCCAGGAGACGGAGGTTGCAGTGAGCCAGGATCATGCCTCTGCACTCCAGCCTTGGGCCACTGAGTGAGACTCCATCTCAAAAAATAAAAATAAAGAATATTAAGTTCACTTCCTTTCATACCTCACATTCTCATCCCTAAAGTGGAGATAAAGTAACACCTATCTCCTAGAGTTGTTATGAGGATGAAGCGAGCTCATATTCATAAAGTTTTTAGAGCATGATTCCATGATTACTAAGCTCTGAAAGGCAACTAGGACTGGCTTGGGTATCTACCATTTGCCAAGCACCATACATTCATTAACTCACTAAACTTCACGGCAACTCTGTGTCCTATTATTATGCCGCCTTATGAATGAGCAGAGAATGAATGCTTGCTATGTTAGCTCCTTCATTATCATTATGATGTGCGCATAAGCCAGTCTAGCAAGCATGGAGGGGAAATGATATGTTTGCTACATTATGAGTATTACTATATTAAGAAAAAAAATCAACTTGCAATTTAGGAGTTTTACTTATTTACATATATTTCCCACCTCCCAGAAAAACCCGCAAACTCATTAATGCAAAGAACATATTACCTAAAGAAAAAAGATTTAGGTTCCAGTCCCATTCCAGCTACTAAATCTGGCATAATAACTATGCACAGGTTTCTCTATGTTATTCTGAGCTCCAATCTCATCTATAGAAGGGAGATGAGAGCCCGCTCACTGGGGCAAGATTCACTGTGGGGCTATAGAGAGCTTTGTATAAACCCTGGGACCATGCAAACAGGGGAGCAGTGGAAACAGTTGGCATAGAAACTTGTAAGTGCATTCTCCTAATTATCCCTGTCCTCAAAAACGTCAAAATGTTAAACAGTAATATTTAAGCACATTAAACCATAAGAATTCTATCAGAGTCAAAACACAGGCTCTCCCCAATCTGAAAAGACATCCAATTCCCAGCTGTTATACATTCCTTCAGTGAGTTCTTTTGACAGAATTTACTCAGTTCCACATGCCAGGCAAGTAAGAGAAGAGAAGCCATTTAACACCACGAATAACTGAAATCTGCAGAGAAAAGAGGCCTCTCCATCTGGTTTGAGAATGTATGCTATGGTCTTCAAAGCCAGCATTCATCTCCTAAGTATGAGTTACTCACGTTCTCTATTTGGGTTTGGTGATCTCCTAATTGATTTGTCTGATCTCAAATCTCCAGCTACCCCATATGTTAAAATCACTTTGCATCCATTGCATTTGAACTTTGTTTTGACAATTTTCTTAAAATACTTTCATGAACTCAACTCTATCACACACACTCTCATCCCCTTAAAAAAACAAAAACCAAAAAAGAGAATAGGGAATGCTCAGTTCAAAGTCCTCAGCAGGTCCAAGGCCCACTAAGCTCAGAAAGGCAATGATGACTGGCTTGAGCCCTTACCATTTGCCAAGCATCATACATTCATCAACTCACTAAACTTCACAGTAACTCTATGTCCTATTATTATGCCACCTTATGAATGAGGAAACTGGGGTATGTGAGAGATTAATCAACTTGCTAAGATCATTCTGGAGCAAGGAACTGTACCACTACCCCACCTGACATCAGGAGGGTTCAAAGGAAGACCCTCAATTGTTGAAGTGCCTTTTGTGATATTCTAAACAGGAAAAGGTTTACTCCATCACAGTAGTACACGTTAGGTTAAATTCACCTCTGCAAAATAATTAAGTTATTTAAATACAGCAGCCCTTGGATCCATTCCTGTGTGGCAGCCTCACATTTAATTCATCCCAAGGTAACTCTATTGGTCTTTTTCTTCTAATCCCCTCTCTCCTGTGGGTGGCAAAAAAACCACCACCACTATCATCAAAACAACAACAACTTTCAAGTAATAATACCAGTCAGGGTAAGATCAAAAGACTAGAACGCACTGATGAAGAATAACAGAACTTAAAACTCGATCCCTCAGCCCTGGGTCTGTGGTTTCCATCCCCTGAGGTTAATGCTGTCACTTTCTGAGTTATTCGGGCTTAATTCCTCTACTTCAGAAAGGAGGAGAAGGATCTGTAAAGGAAAGAGAATGCACTAGCAGAGAGGGGTAAGGGGACCTGTTTTAGAATAAAAAGTGGATGTTTGATCTCACCTTTTCAGAATATATTTACACCAGAACATGTCTCAAACGAAATAATCAAACTTGCTGAGAAAACCGGTTCAAAACCCTAAATTGTTCTTCCCACAACTTTCCAGGTATACAGGTATACAGCGACGCAAGATTCCAAGAAGCATCTGCATGCAAAATAACACAAAATCCAACTTTGAAGCACACAAGGAGCAGCAGCTCCTGGGATCCACCACCACAGCTCTGCTAGATCACAACCAAATCCCAAAGAGTCCAACACCATCACAGTTCCGCTAGATCACAACCAAATTCCGACAGAGTACAATACTGCCACAGTTCTGCTAGATCACACCCAAATCCCAACAGAGCCCAACACCACCACAGTTCTGCTAGATCACAACCAAATCCCGACAGAGCCCAACACCACCACAGTTCCACTAGATCACAGTCAACCAAACCCCAACAGAGCCCAACACCACCACAGTTCTACTAGATCACAGTCAACCAAACCCCAACAGAGCCCAACACTGCCACAGTTTCACTAGATCACAACCAAACCCCAACAGAGCCCAACACCGCCACAGTTCCACTAGATCACAACCAAATCCCAGAGCTCAACACTGCGACAGTTCCATTAGATCACAGTCAACCAAACCCCAACAGAGCCCAACACCGCCACAGTTCCACCAGATCACAGCCAAATCCGAGAAAAGCCCAACACTGCCACAGTTCCACTAGATCACAACCAAATCTCAGAGCTCAACACTGCCACAGTTCCACTAGATCACAGTCAACCAAACCCCAACAGAGCCCAACACTGCCACAGTTCTGCTAGATCACAACCAAACCCCAACAAAGCCCAACACTGCCACAGTTCCACTAGATCACAATCAAGCTCCAACAGAGCCCAACACATCCACAGTTCCGCTAGATCACAATCAAACTCCAACAGAGCCCAACACCACCACAGTTCTGCCAGATCACAACCAAACCCCAACAGTGCCAAACACTGCCACAGTTCTGCTAGGTCACAGTCAAGCAAACTCCAACAGAGCCCAACACCACCACAGTTCTGCTAGACCACAGTCAACTAAACCCAAGAGAGCTCAACACTGCCACAGTTCCACTAGATCACAACCAAATCCCAACAGAGCCCTACACCACCACAGTTCTGCTAGATCACAGTCAACTAAACCCAACACCGCCACAGTTCCACTAGATCACAGCCAAATCCAACAGAGCCCAACACCGCCACAGTTCTGCTAGATCACAACCAAACCCCGACAGAGCCCAACACCACCACAGTTCCACTAGATCACAGTCAACCAAACCCCAACAGAGCCCAACACCACCACAGTTCCACTAGATCACAACCAAACCCCGACAGAGCCCAACACCGCCACAGTTCTACTAGATCACAGTCAACCAAACCCCAACAGAGCCCAACACTGCCACAGTTTCACTAGATCACAACCAAACCCCAACAGAGCCCAACACCGCCACAGTTCCACTAGATCACAACCAAATCCCAGAGCTCAACACTGCGACAGTTCCATTAGATCACAGTCAACCAAACCCCAACAGAGCCCAACACCGCCACAGTTCCACCAGATCACAGCCAAATCCGAGAAAAGCCCAACACTGCCACAGTTCCACTAGATCACAACCAAATCTCAGAGCTCAACACTGCCACAGTTCCACTAGATCACAGTCAACCAAACCCCAACAGAGCCCAACACCGCCACAGTTCTGCTAGATCACAACCAAACCCCAACAAAGCCCAACACTGCCACAGTTCCACTAGATCACAATCAAGCTCCAACAGAGCCCAACACATCCACAGTTCCGCTAGATCACAATCAAACTCCAACAGAGCCCAACACCACCACAGTTCTGCCAGATCACAACCAAACCCCAACAGTGCCAAAC
Source organism: Macaca fascicularis (assembly GCF_037993035.2). Taxonomy (NCBI): domain Eukaryota; kingdom Metazoa; phylum Chordata; class Mammalia; order Primates; family Cercopithecidae; genus Macaca; species Macaca fascicularis. The sequence goes on from NC_088392.1 coordinate 22,855,541, forward strand.
ACTGCCACAGTTCTGCTAGGTCACAGTCAAGCAAACTCCAACAGAGCCCAACACTGCCACAGTTCCACTAGATCACAGTCAACCAAACCCCAACAGAGCCCAACACCGCCACAGTTCTGCTAGATCACAGCCAAATCCCAACAAAGCCCAACACCGCCACAGTTCCACTAGATCACAGTCAACCAAACCCCAACAGAGCCCAACACCACCACAGTTCTGCTAGATCACAACCAAACCCCAACAGTGCCAAACACTGCCACAGTTCCGCTAGATCACAACCAAACCCCAACAGAGCCCAACACTGCCAGTTCCGCTAGATCACAACCAAACCCCAACAGAGCCCAACACTGCCACGGTTCCGCTAGATCACAACCAAATCCCAACAGAGCCCAACACCACCACAGTTCTGCTAGACCACAGTCAACTAAACCCAAGAGAGCTCAACACCGCCACAGTTCCGCTAGATCACAACCAAATCCCAACAGAGCCCAACACCACCACAGTTCTGCTAGACCACAGTCAACTAAACCCAAGAGAGCTCAACACCGCCACAGTTCCACTAGATCACAACCAAATCCCAACAGAGCCCTACACCACCACAGTTCTGCTAGATCACAGTCAACTAAACCTAACAGAGCCCAACACCGCCACAGTTCCACTAGATCACAGCCAAATCCAACAGAGTCCAACACCGCCACAGTTCCGCTAGATCACAACCAAACCCCAACAGTGCCCAACACTGCCACAGTTCCGCTAGATCACAGCCAAACCCCAACAGAGCCCAACACCGCCACAGTTCCGCTAGATCACAACCAAATCCCAACAGAGCCCAACACCACCACAGTTCTGCTAGATCACAGTCAACTAAACCCAACAGAGCCCAACACCGCCACAGTTCCGCTAGATCACAACCAAAGCTCAACAGAGCCCAACACTACCACAGTTCTGCTAGATCATAGTCATGCAAACTCCAACAGAGCCCAAACCGTCACAGCTCCACTAGATCACAACCAAACTCCAACAGAGCCCAATACCGCCACAGTTACACTAGATCACAACCAAACCCCAACAGAGTCCAACACTGCCACAGTTCCGCTAGGTCAGTCAAGTAAGTCAAGCAAACTCCAACAGAGCCCAAACCATCACAGTTCCACTAGATCACAACGAAACTCCAACAGAGCCCAACACCACCACAGTTCCACTAGATCACAGTCAACCAAACTCCAACAGAGCCCAAACCGCCACAGTTCCGCTACATCACAACCAAATCCCAACAGAGCCTAACACTGCCACAGTTCCGCTAGATCACAACCAACCAAATCAATGAAGCTAAGCGTGTGGACAAGATGAACCATGACTGCTAAGATCACAAGGTCCCTGAGTTTGTTTGCAACAAATCTTCCCAAAGTTTATTAAGAACACACAGCTTAATGAAATCATTTGTTGATTCCCCCACCCAACAGCAGCAAGAGTTCTTAAACACTTGATTCCTCCAACTCAAGATGGGCCAGAAAGTAACTAGAAAACCAAGTTGGGTGCTCTATTTTAGTGGAGAAGCTTCCAGAACAGAGGGGCAGAAGATGGCCAACTGAAATGACAGGCCATAAGAATTCACTGTGTGTTTCCCCTCTTTTTATCTAATCCCAGGATATGAACACATCTGTACTCAAATTTCAGGGCAGTCCATACGCTGAGGCCAAACACAGATGACTTGGTTTCTCCTTCTGAATCCACTGTTGTGTTTTTCTCACACCACTGATAACTGAGAACAGATGAGACTTAAGCAGGCTGAGCAGCAGCAGCCAAGGGTAGGCACGGATGCCTCAGTGAGCCTTTTGCGTCTTGAAGCACAGGCAACCAGCTGGGCAACTTTTTCAGGGCTTCCTCTATCAGCAATCTGGGCTGGACCGACAGGAATGTAAGTTAAAGAAAACGATAAAGCACAGGCCGCTTTTTTATTTTAATCTCAAATGCATGATCTGGATTTCAATTTTGAAAACAAATGCTGGAAAATGTGACCCCTACGCAAGGCCCCCTCCTAATGACGTCTGCCTGTTATACATGCGTGACAGGCACTTCATAGCTTGGAACTAACTGCACTGTACTTGATGTGCTCAGCACAGCAGGTTACTGTAGGTAGAAAATCATTAACAGTACAGTGAGATCGCAGTCAGCAATCCAAAGGCCAAGTTCAACCAGGAAAAATAAAAGCCACCACTGCCCTCTGCATCCAAGACACTTCATCTTACGCTTCAGGCATTTAAATGTGCTGTTCAACCACAACGCATTAAGTGGGGAAGGGCTTTTAAAAATCCCAACATTTACACACAGAAACAGCAAGTATCACCCAGCCGTAGCTGTCTACAAAACATAGAAAGACGTGGCCCCGCCAGGGTTTCCAGCATCTGTCCCTGCTACAAGCAGTTGCCAGAGAGAACATAAACAAGGGTATCCAGTGGAAGAGGGACAAGGGACAGGACTTACATTGCACTGTTTATGGTATGGAATCTGTTGTTTTTGGACTCAAAACTTCAAGTTGCTGAGATGCCTGTATAATTGACTCAGAGGTCACAATATGGGCAGCTAGACATACCAATTCTCACCCAGCCCCATCCAAACTGCCTCAAGGGGAGGGTTCTTTGACCTATTAAGTTTCCTGGGATAAGAAGAACTTTACAACCAGGCACAAGGGATGCTAAAATAAATAAACGAACACGTTGGGAGGCCGGCCGAGGTAGGCGGATCACCTGAGGCCAGGAGTTAGAGACCAGCCTGGTCAACGTGGTGAAACCCCATCTCTACTAAGAATACAAAAATTAGCCAGGCACAGTGCCGGGAGCCTGTAATCCTAGCCACTTGGGAGGCTGAGGCAGGAGAATCGCTAGAACCCTGGAGGCGGAGGTTGCAGTGAGTTGAGATCGCGCCACTGCATTCCAGCCTGGGCGACATAGTGAGACCCTGCCTCAAACAAAACAAAGCAAAGCAAAACAAAACAAAACAAAACAAAACAAAACAAAACAAAACAAACAAAACAATTAGCCGGGCATGATGGCACTGGGGTGAGGCACAAGAATCACTTGAACTGGGAGGTGGGGTTTGCAGTGAGCCAAGATTGTGCCAGCCTGGGTGACAAAGCAAGACTCTGTCTCAAAAAAATAAATAATAAATAAATAAATAAATGTTGACTTTTTTTGTGTGTGTGTTTGTTTTTTGAGACGGAGTCTCGCTCTGTCACCTAGGCTGGAGTGCAGTGGCACAATCGCGGCTCACTGCAAGCTCCGCCTCCTGGGTTCACGCCATTCTCCTGCCTCAGCCTTCCAAGTAGCTGGGACTGCAGGCGCCCGCCACCACGCCTGGCTAATTTTTTGTATTTTAGTAGAGACGGGGTTTCACCGTGTTAGCCAGGATAGTCTCGATCTCCTGACCTCGTGATCCACCCGCCTCAGCCTCCCAAAGTGCGGGGATGACAGGCATGAGCCACCGCGCCCGGCCGATCTCTTTTTTTTTTTTTTTTAAATAATGGTGAGGTTTCGCCATGTTGCCCAGGGTGGTCCCAAACTCCTGGCCTCTTCCCGCCTCGGCCTCCCAAAGTATGGAGATGACAGGTGTGGGCCACCGCCACCGTGTCTAGCCTGAAATGAATAAATGAATCATAATGGCTAAGGTATCATTCTGAACCTTCACACAGCCAAAGAATTATGTTGGTAAACAAATACAGCACTGCCCACAGAACGTCGTCCTGTGATGACGGGAACATCCACATCTGCAGTGTCCTGTGGGCAGCCACTAGCCGCACGTGTCTACGGAGCACCTACAATATGGCTAATACCACGGAGGACCTTTCTATTTGTTTTATTTAAGCTCAACTGGAATCTAGCCTGGTGTGGCCAGCGCTCCCTTATGGGCCAGTATAGCTCTGGGCCGCCAGGAGGGAGGATGACAGGAGACAGGGTTTGCTATCAGAGAAAAGCAAGACAACGTGAACAGATAAGCAGAGGAAAAGGTGACCAAGCAGCGAGCAGCTGTCACCCTAGTCTCACCTATCCCAAAAGGAACGCAGACAGAAACCCAGAGAGAGTATCACAAGGGTCCTCTGGTCAGTCAACCTCAAGTGAGGACAGGGCCGCCCAGGCAGGCACCTTACCCCTGGGTGCTGGGGTGGGGGTGACCAAGGCAGAATGAGAGTCCGCAGGGAACTGACACTGCAGGTGCAAGAGACACCTGCAAAGAAATAAGCTCATTTCATGTTTTAGAAAGTGCTACAGAGGCAACAGAAAAGGGTAACCGAGTGCTGGGGAGGATATGGAAAGACTGGAGCTCCCACTTGATGCTGGTGGGAATGCAAATGGTGCAGATGAAAAACAGGCCAGCAGCCTCTCAAATGCTTAAATGTAGAGTTACCATAACTCTGTGGTTATTCCACTCCTAAGCCTATGTCCACACAAAAACTTGCACACAAGTGTTCATGGCAGCATCATTCTACCAAAAAGTAGAAACAAACCAAATGCTCATGAATTCAGGAATGGACTTTTTAAAAAAATAGGTGATATATCCATACAATGAGCTATTATCTGCCATAAAAAGGAATGAAGTACTGATGGATGCTATCACACAGGACGGGCCGTGGAAACACACCACGTGAAAGAGGCCCCAAGCAAAAGACGCCCAACTATGATTCCATTTATGCAAAATATTCAGAATCAGCACACCTATGAGACAAAGTAGATCATGATTCTCCAGGGGCTCAGGAGAACAGGGAATCACAAAGTCATAGCTAAAGCATACAAGGTTTCTCTTTCACTTGATGAAAATTTTCTAAAATTGGTTATGGTGATGGCTGCACATGTGTGTGAATATACTAAAAGTCACTGCGCTGCATCACCCATTAAATGGGTGAATTGTAAGAGGTGTAAATTCTATCTCAACAATGACTGGGGAGAAAGCTGCAGGGGGAGTGTTCAGGCCTCTCGGAGCAATGGTCCCCTCCAAGGCTAAAGGGAGGCAGCCCCGTGAGGATGCAGGGGAAGGGTGTTCTGACCAAAAGAAACAACAGCAGATGCCAGCTTCCCCAGACTGGAACCCGTTTGGTGTGTACGCCAGGCAGACGGATGCCCCGGTGGCGGGACCTGCCCTGTGCATGGGGTAGCCACAAACAGCTGCCAAGCACTGGAGATGTAGCTGCCTGAATTGAGAGGTGGTGGGTCGAACTTCCAAGACCCCGGATCAAAAGAAAAGACCATTAAATACTTGATTAATCTTTGTGTGAATATTGATTACATGTTGAAATATTTTTGATATCATGAGTTAACTAAAATGCATTAAAATTCATTTCACCTGTTTACTTTTTAATGGGACTACTAGAAAAGTTACCGTACCTAGGTGGCTGGCATTCGTGGTCCACATTGTATTTTCTGGGCTGCATGAGGCACACAGAAGAGAGAGGAGAGGCTGGCAGTGGGGTGGTGACTCGAGATCATATAAGGGCTCAGAGGCATGAGACCAGGGTGAGCTTTAGTTCCAAATGTGATGGGCCACTGAGGACCTGATGTGATTTCATTTCTACCATGAACACGTCGCTCTGACTACTCTAAAAGACTGGAGGTGAACAAAGAAGGGAGTGGTCGGACAGAATGACATGAAAGCCTGCTGAACTCAACCGGTCAGATTCAGAAAACACACACACACACACACACACACACACACACACACACACACCCCTCCTGGTGGGGCTAAGAGGACAGTGTTACAGTTAAGAGCCCAGGCTTAGAATCCCATTGCTTGGATTTAAGTCTCAGCTCCAACACAGGACATTTCTGTGAGCAAATTATTTAACTTCACTGTGCCTGACCCTTCTCATTCACAAAACAGGTTATTACAGGCCAGGTGTGATGCCTCACACCTGTAATCCCCACACTCTATAAAGTCAAAGTGGGAGGATCACTTGAGGCCACGAGTTCGAGGCCAGCTTTGGCAACATCATGAGACGCCCCCCCCATCTCTCAAAATGTTTTTTAATAAATTAGCTGGTGGCAAGCAGCGGTAGTCCCAGCTACTTAAAGGGCTGAGGTGGGAGGACTGCCTGAACCCAGGAGTTTGAGGCTGCAGTGAGCTATGATTGTACCACTGCACTCCAGCTCGGGTGACATTCATTCATCCACACATCCATCCATTAATTCATTAATTAAATAGGTTTTAACAGACTTCCTCATGCAGGTTAACACACTCTTTTTTCAAATGCTTAGAATGGTGTCACACACACAGTAGGCACTCAATAAATGTTTGTGATTATTACTGAATAAAGAACGTGAGGGAAGACGATAGTTGTTTTTTTACTGAGAAACCGGGTAAGAGCTGGTACCGTTTAGTGACGGTGAGCAGGATGTGGTGGTGGGGACAGATCTGGCAGGAAGAGCAGCGGCCCATGCGGGCCATGTTAAGGTTGAGAATCATCTTGGTCCTCCAGCGGAAATACCACACAGAGAGGTGACTCTCTAAAGGTGGAGTGCAGAGGTGAGGAGGCTGGGCTGGCAGCACCAAGGTGAGATTCCACTTACAGAGAGTGGGCCGGATGGAGTCAGAGCGCAGAAGGGAAACAGAGTGTGGGGGCAGAACCCCAGAGCCTGCAGCACTTGGAAGTGGAGAAGCAGAGGAGGAGCCAGAGGGAGACCAACGAGGAGCCATCGGGGAGGCTGGGGAAGAGCAGACTACACGCCACACAGAAACAGAGCTTCGCGGAGGAGTCAAGCTCTCGAATGCACCGCAGGCGGAGGAAGACGAGGGCAGCCCACGCACGAGTCTGACCAGATGTGGTCCCTAACAGGCTCGCCCAGGACAGCACAGCTGGCACTCAAATCCGGCCTCCCACCCGGGAAACCCCTCTGGCACTCTCAGAAGGGACAGCTTGTTACCTGGTCACTGGCGAAGGAACAGACACAGTTACCAGACTGGAAGGGGCAATCAGAAGGCAGGCGCTGGAGAGGACAGGATCTAGTCTCCACACATCACTTCTTTCTACGGAGTGAGGCGCAACAGGGCCAGTGGCTAAGAGGGACGTGGCACTGATAAGGACATTTTTAAAAAGAAACGTCGTAAGGCCTGTTTTTAAGCTACTTTGGAAGGATGCAGAAGAAAGGAAGAAACGAATAATGCAGGAGGAAAAAGGGTTAACGGCAGGAGTGACATCCTTGGGAAGCAGGAAGATGCCTTGAGGTTGGCGAGGGGCCTGAGTGGGACAGGAGCTGGGGTAGCCTCTGCTGCAGTAGGTGGAAAGGCGGAGGCGAGACAGGGGGTCTCACTGACCGAGTGGCTTTTTTCCTCAATGAGACAAGCAGCAAAGTCATTAGCTAGGAGAATGATGGGAGGTGTGGAGAACTGATGAGCAGAAGGTGTGAAAGAGTTTTCTCTGAACCGATGAAACTGCTGGAAAAGTATGAGATTCCTGATACAATGAATGATGAGAGCCGATCTGAAGAGATGTGAATCCAGCTGGCAGTTTTGGAATAATTGTGAAAGTGGGTTTAATCAGGGTGGGGTGTCCAACCGCAGTTGGGGTCTCCTCAGGGAGTACAAAGCAGTTTGGCTGTTTACAGGAAGGGACCATGAGGTTCAGGCTGCAGCAAGTCCCCTGAGAGCACTGGAAAGGGCGTGAAAAGGTGATGGGTCTGCAGATTGGCAAAGCCCGGGATTTCCAAGGCAATTTCAAGTGGGAAGGCTAGGAACGGAAGATCGCAGAGCGGGGTGCCTGAGATCAGGGTTCTGGAGGCTAACCTGGGTTCTGGAGGCTAACTTGGATGAGATCTAAAAAAGGTCACTAGAATGAGGTGCAGAAAGGCAGCTGGACCAGAAGAGGTCAAGAATGGACAGGTCAGGTTGCTGAGTGGATACTCCGTGAAGAGATCAGCAGGGCTGGCGGTGTCTTCAAGGGCCGGCCAGGCTTCCATTAGAAAGAGAAGGTGCAGGAATATTCAGAGGTGGTGTAGGACGTAAGGACGCTGCCATGACAGGGGACCCAAAAGGCACAGAGGAAAGAAAGCATAATAGATATAAACAGTCAGTGGGGCTGGATGCAGTGGCTCATACCTGTAATCCCAGCACTCTGGAAGGCTGAGGCTGGTGGATCACTTGAGGTCAGGAGTTCCAGACTAGCCTGGCCATCATGGTGAAACCCCATCTCTACTAAAAATACGAAAATGAGCCAGGCATGGTGGCACACACCCGTAATCCCAGCTACTCAGGAGGCTGAGGCAGGAGAATCACTTGAACTTGGGAGGCAGACATCGCAGTGAGCCAAGATTGTGCCATTGCACTCCAGCCTGGGCAACAGAGCAAGACTCTGTCTCAAAAAAAAAAAAAAAAGAAAGAAAGAAAGAAAGAAAGAAAAGAACAGAAAAAAGAAAAAATATCCATCAGTGGGACGAGTGGACACTACTTGACAATTGCTTTGATAGCAAACAATCAATCAGCCAGGTATAGCCTCATTAACTCAGCAGTATCTAAATACACATCATTTGAAAAGTTACCACAAATTTTAAGTCTCTTAAAAAGGGCAAGTTGGAGGTAGCAAGGCAAACACCACTCCAGGGCTCACTAGATTTTTATATTTTATTTTATTTTATTTATTTTATCTTATTTTAGATAGAATTTCGCTCCTGTTGTCCAGGCTGGAGTGTAATGGCGTAATTTCGGCTCACTGGAACCTCCACCTCCTGGGTTCAAGCGATTCTCCTACCTCAGCCTCCTGAGTAGCTGGAATTACAGGCGCCCACCACCACGTCTGGCTAATATTTGTATTTTTAGTAGAGACAGGGTTTCATCATTTTGGCCAGACTGGTCTCGAACTCCTGACCTCAGGTGATCCGCCCGCCTTGACCTCCCAAAGTGCTGGGATTACAGGCGTGAGCCACCGCCCCCCGCCCAGATTGCGTTGTAGACACTTGTCAGCAACTGAAGACTGCCAACACTGCCATCTGGTTGTGGGCACAAAACCATCGCTTCCACCCCAGCCCTAGGGCCAAATAGCAGCTTTAAGCCAAAGGGCTACCACTAGAGGGCGACACAGCCCAAAGACTTGAACAACTCCCAGGCACTGATTTTTAATAAAGCAAAGCTCTAAGCAGAACGAGTTAAAATTTCTCAAGTTCAAAAACCTAGTTTATTTTTTAAAATGAAATAATACTATAAAAACATAGAAAAAACACGTATATGGGTGTGCAGAGAAAAAGGTCCCAAAGGCTTCACACCAACCTGGTAACAGTGGCCCATGTCTGGGGAAAATAAGACATGAGAAGGGAATGGGGCAAGGCAGAGAAATGGCAGACCTTCACTTTTTAGCCGAAAGGTTATGCTGAGTATCTTCAAGATTGCATTCACATATTATTGGGATAATTTTAAAATACATTACAAATCAGAAAATATAATAAACATAGGAAACATATAGTTGGCCAGGCGTGGTGGCTCATGCCTGCAATCCCAGCACTTTTGAAAGCCAACACAGGATGATGACTGGAGCCCAGGACTTGGAGACCAGCCTGGGCAGCACAGTGAGAACTCATCTCTACAAAAAAATTTTTGTAAGTTAGCCAGCTGTAGTGGAACTCGCCTGTGGTCCCAGCTACTTGGGCAGTTGAAGTGGGAGGATCGCTTGAGCCTGCAGTGAGCCAGGGCCACACCACTGCTCCAGCCTGGGTGATAGAAAGAGACCCTGTCACAAAAAAAGAATGAAGGAATGAATGAATGAAAGAAAAGAAAAGATTAACAATGGAACAAAACTTGCTACAGACAGAATCTCCAAACCAGCAGCATCCACAAGGGTTCTAAAATCCATCTCACTGAATTCTATAGGTAGTTCCTGAGGAAAACAAGACCCCCAAAGAGTAATTTCCTCCAATAACGGGCCAAAATTAAAATAACACCCCACTCTCATCCAAGATCCTAATAATACGTGAGAATCTTTTCTTTGTTTCGTCCTCTACTAAAATGTTAGCATTTAAGGTGTGGTCATCAATTCTCTATCTTTCTAATATCATTCTACTCTCTTTTATCCCCACCAAAAAAAAGAGGAGAAGACACTTAGATCATATTGTTGAAACGGCCTGTCTTCCTTTGCCTAAACTAAATTTTAACAAATATCTGTTGATATTTTCATCACTTGATAGAAAAACATCACTTAATTATCCATTATAAATCTAAAAACCTACCTAAGTCCGTATCTTCAACTTATCTGCAATTTACAAAAACAGCCCAAGCAGAATATGGTAATAATCACCCGAGTACGAAAAGATACTACTGGGGGTGGGGGAGTGAGGGGGTGGATTACATCTGTTGGACTAAAGAAAATTTTCCTGTATTTGAAGGTAGAGAGGCACTTTTTTTTTTTTTTTTTAATAGACGGAATCTCGCTCTGTCACCCAGGTTGGAGTGCAGTGGTGCCATCTCGGCTCACTGCAAGCTCCGCCTCCCAGGTTCACGCCATTCTCCTGCCTCAACCTCCAAGTAGCTGGGACTACAGGCGCCCGCCACCACGCCCGGATAATTTTTTTGTATTTTTAGTACAGACGGGGTTTCACTGTGTTAGCCAGGATAGTCTCAATCTCCTGACCTCGTGATCCACCCGCCTCGGCCTCCCAAAGTGCTGGGATTACAGGCATGAGCCACCGCGCCCAGACGGGACATTTTTTAAAGGGTGAACATTTGCTAAACACTCATTATGGGCTGGGCATTGTACTGATAGTATTTTATGTTTTGTTACCTCATTCCATCCTCACAAAACCCAGTGAGGTAACTGAATTAACCTCATCATAGAGGGAGGGAGAATACAATTGGCCAATGAATAGCAGAGCCAGGACTCAAACTTAGGACTGCCTAATCCACACCTGCTCTTGGCTGACATCGGAAGGCCTTGTCTTTACTCTTCCTGGTGCATTTCATTTCACCCCCTGCCACTCTCCATCCTTGCTGTCCAGCCTCAACATGGATTTCCACCTTTCTAGTTGGGCAGCCCAATCTGACAGACATCAAGGCAGCCAGAGAGGGTTCATGGGTTCTGAAGAGAGCAGGCGAGGAAAGATCCAGAGACCAGAGAGGCCGATCCTGGCAAGGAGACTTCTTCCTTAAAGGATCAACAGGCAGAGGGAAGATCTTCAAAGACGATTAAGGAGGATTATCAGATGGCTTGCTTCACAATGCGATATGCGCCAACCTGCTGCAGAGGGAGATTAAAGGGGGCCTGGGGAGCCAGATAAGAACGGGCCTTGGTGCTCGACCCTGGTTTTTATGAGAACCACCCGGGCAGCTTCTAAGCAAACCACCAATGTCCAGGCCTGCCAGCCCCAGACCAATGAAGTCAGGTGTGAGCCCCAGGGCATGGGGACAGAGCTAGGGTTTTAAACCTCCCCCAGGTGATTCTAATGTGCAGCCCAAATTGAAAACCACTGGGCCAAACCAACAGCTAGGGGAACTGAACAGTAACACAGGGTACGGCAGGGGCTGCAAACTCTTGGTCGTCCAGCCCCAGTTGGCTGCATCCACTTGTTATAAAGCTACACCGCTTAACTTAGTGACATTCACCAGCAATTTCTGCAGCTAAGGACAGAGAGAACACACCAGGGCCATCTGGGACAGCAGGTCAGTGGATCGGGTTAAACGTGTGTGCTATGACTACAAAGGCACTGCAGCAGCTGCTGCTGAAGGAGTCCAGGCTGATAAGCGATTCCGGAACACAAAACACCAGAGAGACTCCAGGGAGGCCCAGAAACCAGGCTGGGGGCAGGAAAGGACCTCACAATAGCCTGGGTGCCTTTTTCAACACAAATGGATACAGGTGCCCACACCTCCTCCTACCTCCCCCATTGCTCTGGCCCTTGGGGAAGTGAGCAGGCAACTGGACTTCGGCAAAGCCCTCCCAGGCTTCCACGCCCTGCACCCCACGAGAATGACTAGAACAGAAGGGAAAGATGGGGACAACAGGAAGGTGGGGTATGAGGGGTAAGGTTGGAGAGGGCAGATTGCAGAGACTAAGAGCTTAGAGGTGAAGTATCTTCAATGAAGCCAGTGGTTTGGATTAAAGAGAAGGAAACATTATTGCATTTACTTCACTGACAAAATACGAGGACAGTGTATTAGCAAGCACAGCCACAGGGCTATCAAGAGCCTTTAAGATGACCCTGGGACCTGGGTAAGGACAAAATCCAAGACCCAGAAAGGTAGTAGCAGGTGGTGTGAGTTAAGGTCAGGACCTTCAAGAGCAGCTCAGTTCAGCTTGAGGGGCTGAAGAGGATCTGGAATCAGCGCTCACCCAGGGAACAAGAAATGTCAGCACTGAGTGCGACGTCAGCTCCCCCCCACCGCTGGGACACAGAGGCCTTCCCTGGAGAGAGGGGGAAAGTGTGTCCTTCCTCAGCTGGGAGACGAAGAAATCAGACGGGCTTCTCTTCGCTCTAGTGATTTGATAAGTATTTCAGGACATTTTCAAAGATTCGGTGCAAAAGATTTGGCAACCCCCACCCCACCACATACACACACTCACACACGCACACAAACAACGACGACAAAACAAAAAAGAAGAAAAGGGAGGATGAAGGAGAGGAGGAATACAGGTCCCTAGAGTGGCAAACACTGAAAAGCAGCAGTGCAGTTCTTACGATTTTTATTTTAATAAATAGGATTTTGTAAACAAATTGTTATAACACAATCACTGATGAAGAAGACCTTCTAGTTATAACTATAAACGAGATGACAAAATAGGAAAAGCCACAGGTTTGCTTCACCAATTTCAGTTTCCATTTTTATCTACTCATAAACGTTCAGACCACAAATTCTGCATCCACAGCCTCACGTCACAGGCATCATAAGCACCTGACAAGTGGTTACTGCGCAAGCAGCGCCTTACCAGAATCCGGCAGGATACGTAAGAGCATGTGCATCTTGATAACCACGTGTTCGCCAAGAGATCTGTGTGTTCACTGACACAGCAGATGTGAATTCTGAGTCATACACAGGTTAAGGTTCACTCTAACTTGGCAATGCCGGCCGAGCTTCTGGGGTTATTGCACGAAGAAAAAGGGAAGGGAGCTAGTTAAATCATCTTGAGGGGACAAAGAAATGTGGGGTGGTGCAGTCTCCAGTGTCAAGTCCATTCCTCCTGCTGGGCTGTCATTCACACTAACCACACTGGAGCAGCTGTTCTAAAAAATGAAAGCAATGCCTGAATACAGCAGAGACAGCCACCACCCAGAGGTTAGGAGAGGGAAGACTTCTCCTGGCCGCACTGACAAGGAAGACGGGAAACATTCTATACGCTCTGTGTCACGGTCAAAGCTGTTTGTTGGGGTAACCATGAGCCATGTTTGCTACATTTCAAACAATCCCAGGGAAACTGGTTCAAAGACAATTGTGAAGGGATGAGGATGGTTTTCCCACATACAGACCTCTGGTCTCATTAGCTTATAATTTTACCTTTTCCACTGTAATGTGGCTCCCCAGTAAAGAATGAAAAATGGTTGACTGCTTCCCATTTATTCCCGTAAATAAAGATTAACACGCAGAAGCAACGTGGCTGACATCCAAACTCAAAAGTGTACTCAAATCAAAGTCGAATATGATAAAAAGTAAATTGATTGTGCATTATCTTGAACATAAAATATTCTGGATGGTAATGAGGATGAACTGTTTCTCCTGCTCCAAGGCAGCTGGGCCTGGAGGTATTCTACATCCTCAGTAATATATGTGCTGATTTACATTAGTGTCTGGAACCATGACCTTAAATGAATCCGTAAAAAACAAAGCACTCGAGCAAAGAAGAGGCGGTTCTGCAATTGCTCCAGATGAGGAAAATCTGTCTGAAAATTCTTAGTTCATTCCTCAACTGTTTACTAAGCATTTGCTTTCTCCTAGGTGTGTTAGGAGCTGCTGCTTTCTTACTCCTGAAATTCCCTTCTAGATGGAAGAAGCTCTGTCCAGCATATTCTTCCTGCCTCCCCCACCCTCACGCACTCCAACCAGGGGAAGAAAGAAGGGCCAGTGTTGGCAGGAGTTTGGGTAAAGAACTGGCTGTGCCAAGCCAAGCCCCGCCCCTTGCTGTATTTTATCCTCCATGAGGAGATCAGTCCAAAGGATGGACCATCAGTGTGAAGACGCAGCTCAAGCCCATGCTGGCACTGACCGGGGCGGGCACGGGGGAGGTTAAGTCTGCCTAATTCCATATTCTGTGTTAGGAAGCCCACTGGCCTGGCCATAGAAGCCACATTCCCCTATGTTAAGCCTTTGCACTAACAAAGATGATGCTCTGGTCTCCCTCTGCAAATACTTTTGTTATTTCTCTGGTGAAATGTACTTACTGGACCAGTAAAAACTCAAAAGTTTGAGTCCTTTGAGCCTAAAACTGTGCTGCTGCTGTGTAGGGCAGTACAGTTTACAACCCATGAGCTGGCCCCAAATTTAGGGTGCATTAGCCTCACCTGGAGGGGTTATTTTAAATTGCAAAGTCCTAAGACCCAGGCCATAAATTCTGACGCAGCAGATCTGCAGAGGGCTCAGAAATCTGCACCTGGAAGAACCGCAGCTAAACCAAAACCACATTATGAGAAGGCATTGGAAAAAATTCATGGGTCTCTATACCTCTGAGCTTTAAAACAAAAACACAGCATTTTAATAAGTCTGATTTTCCACTTCCAAAAAATTAAATGATTTTATGGTTGATTTGGCGACTCACAGAAAATGCTTACAGGGCAAGAAGACTGGAGTAAGAAACGCAATTCTGAGCGTGCTGTCTGGAAGAAGCGCTGTAATCAAACGACCAGGTGGTCACTGCGTTCTATCAGGATGTCAGCCTAAGTTAGCCACAGCCCAAGGAGGCACACTGGGGTGAGTGCTGGGTCCTTGCACAGGCACGGGAACCACTGAGAAGGACACAGGAGTTTTGGGGAAAAGTTGGCTGTACTGGGTTTGGTCAAGCTATCCAAAAATCATCAGGCCTAAACATGCCTTGCTCCTCCGACAACATCAATTTCCAACCCAAATTTAAAGTTAACAAACGTAGAGTGTTCTCTAGGGCCTGTCAGACACACTGTATTGATTTTGCTAACCTCTTAGCAAGGGAAAAATAATCCTATTCCAACATCTATAATGTCAAGTTTGCACAAAAGGTGAAGTTAAAACTTACTAACTCTGTATTAATAATATTCCTGGAAGTGCTCCCCTCTGTCAACGTTTGGCTCATGTCCCAGGTGTCCCCACTGCATTGCTGCACAACACAAGACAGGACACACATTCCCTCCATTTAGGCAGCAGTTCAACAGAACTAACAGGAGAGCACGAGTCAGTCTTTCAAAAGTCCAAAAATCCTTAATCCCCATTCTCAATTCAGACCAGGTTCCCAGGCTCCTTCCCCACCAGAGTTCTGGAAATTAGAATCCAGTATTTCTCAACAACTTCTCCAAGTATAAGAAATTTAAACTCATCTTGAGAGGACTACTGGGTTCCCTCTGAGTATTTTAACATCCTGCATTAATGAGGAAAATGCAACTAACCTCCTATGTTTCCTGAACAGACTCGTCTTCCTGAAAAACCTGAACATAAGCAGGGAATTGCATCTCCCCTAGGGCTGCTTTAAAAACCTCCACCACTTACTACAGTGGATTCCCAGAAGGCAACTGGACTCCATGATTCTAAAGCACCTACTGTGGGCACAGAACAAAAAGAAAAAAAGAAAGAAAAGACAAACATCTCAGGCGAATACCAATAGGATCGGCAAGAAGACAAAGGCCAGTGAGCCAGGTTCACAATATCAGACGCCTAAGGTTTAGCCTGCCACTGCCGCATATGGAATGACGGTCCCCCAAGATGCCCAAGTCCTAATCCCCAGAACCTGTGACTAGGTCAGGTTACACAGAAAAGGGGTATTAAGGCTGCAGATGGAATTAAAGTTGCTAATCAGCAGACCTTAAAATAGGGAGATTATCCTGGATTATCCAGATGGACACAATAGAATCGCAAGGGCACAATGAAAGCGCAAAGGGAGGCAGAAGGAGAGCATCCCAGGAGAAGATGTGACCAGGTGGGAATGCCAGAGATGCTACTCTGCTGGCTTTGCAAATGCAGGGAGGGGACGACAATGAGCTGAGGCTGGTAGATGCCCTGCAGAAACTGGGAAAAGCAAAGGGATCCTCTCCTAGAGACTCCGGGAGGAACACAGCCCTGGCGACACCTTGAGTTTAGCCCATGTTAGACTCTACCCTACAGGACTATGAGATATAATAGCAAATCCATGCTGTCTGCAGCCACTGGTCTGTGGTCCTGTGTTACAGCAGCCACAGGAACCCCACCTGGGATGCTCCAGAAAGTCCATGCTCCCATCTTCACGTTCCAGAATGACTTCTGCCCATGTATGTCAAGTGCTATAGAAAGACATACTGGATTTTAAAAAGCAAGAGGGTAAAAGATAAAGGTTTTAAAAAATCTTCTGACTGCTGGAGGCCAAGAGTTTGAGATCCCCTGGCACACACACAGACTTCCTGCTTTTTAATTTTTATATATCTGTATATGTATATGTGTGTGTATATATATATTATATATATATTTTACTCCCAAAGGATTCCAAAAGCAAAAACACCTTTACCCTACAAATGCTGCCCAACAGCAAAACTGTCACTAGAAGCAACACTTCATCTTGAGTGTAAATAACAAATTTGCCCAAGTACTAGAAACTTGTGAAAGCACGTTTTCTAATTCAGTTGATAAACTGTAATGAAGGACGGGTCACTCAGAGAGTTGTTTAAGAATGCAGGGACCTAAAAACTCAAAAGTGGTTTCTGCCTTGTCTCTGCCAGGGGCTACGTTCGTATTTTAAAAACACACACAAAAATTAAAGGAGATCTCTCCCAGCAACGCAAGCGAGCCAAAGTGCCTGGGGGCTGGTATGAGAGTGCACATACCCTCACAGCGGACAGAGGACAGAAAACGTGGGCACTGAAGCCCCATGTCCCCAGCTGCAGACCCCACCCCCACCCATCTGGGTCTTGGGCAGGAAGACCCATGAGGTCCCTGTCTCAGTTCGTAACTTGTCCCCCTGCATCCATTCTTGCCACCAACCCCAAGCCCCCAATCCCAATTCATCTGCCACACAGCACTAGAGTGGGTTTTCCTTTTTTTTTTTTTTTTTAACTTGGATACTGCCTCCCCTCTGCTAAAACCCTTCAATGACATATCACTCCACCTTGAATAATGCCCAAATTATCCATACGGCCCTCCCACTTTGGCCTCTATGGGCCCCTCTTCCAGCAGTCTCTGCACTCCAACACAGACTTTATTTCAGTTCCTCTAACCTGCCAGAGTGTCCCCGCCTGGGAAACCCCCTCTAGCCACCACAGTGTCCTTCCCAGGCAAGCTCCTCCCCTTCCTTTAGGTCTCAGCTGAAAGTTTTTCCTGCTTCAAAAAGGTCCTTCCTGACACATCCCCCACCAAAGAGAAAGTCAAACTCAACATGACAAGTCCCTCTTATTCTCTCTTGGGAATCCCTTTCTTTCTACGGTCCTTGTTCAATCTGTAATCACATCTGCCTTCATTCATTAAAGGTCTATTGCCCCAACTAGACAGCAGGGACCTTGTCTACTCTGTCACCAATTATCATCAATCAAGCATGAAACTCAGACTCGTCACTCAATAAAGTGTGTTGACCAAATATATAAACCACAGAAGGGTCAGCATTGCTCCCCTTTAGAAACTGCCTTTAAGTTCAGGTTCCTCTAACAAACTATTATAGACTGCATGGCTTATAAATAACCGAAACTTATTTCTCACAGTTCTGGAGGCTGCGAAGTCCAAGATCAAGGTGCTGGCAGATTCAGTGTCTCACTAGGGACACTTCCTGGTTCACAGAAAGCACCTTCTTTGTTATATTCTCACATGGTAGAAGGAGCAAATAAGCTCCTTCTTATAAGGGCCTCTTCTTATAAGGGCACTAATCCCATTCATGAGGGCTGTACCCTCAGGACCCAATCACGTCCCAAAGGCCCCACCTCCTAATGCCATCCCATTGGGGGTTAGGACGCAAACATTCAGTCTATAGTAGAAACCACATGGTTTCACATTATATTAAAAAGGTATATATACTGGGCCAGGCGTGGTGGCTCACACCTGTAATCCCAGCATTTTGGGAGGCCAAGGCAGGCGGATCACCTAAGCTCAGGAGTTCATGATAGGCCTGGCCAACATGGTGAAACCCCATCTCTACTAAAAATACAAAAAAATAGCTGGGCGTGGTGGCACATGGGAGGCTGAGGCAAGCGAATCACTTGAACCCAGGAAGTGGAGGTTGCAGTGAACCGAGATCGTGCCACTGCACTCCAGCCTGGGCGACGGAGTGAGACTCTGTCTCAAAAAAAAATTAATAAAATAAAATAAAAATCTATCTATCTATACTGAAAATACATTTGATTGTTTACTGACCAAACTGAAGCAGGCAAAAAATAAATAAATAAAAAATAAAGACAAATAGGAACCACCACCTAAGTTCCTCAGTTAAGAGACAGGATGCAATTTTTGCTCTAAAACAAGACTGTCATTTCAGTTTAAGTTTGAAAGTTTAAGCCACTAAACCTGTCAGTTGATTCAACTGAAAACCTAAACACTGAAAAAATATCAAATCTTAAACTGAGAATGTAGGTCTGGTAATGGAAGGTAAGAATGTCCTCACAAAACATACATGTTGACATGGACAAATCCTCATAAACAGCCAAATGTGGATAAATGTACACAAGTTAATGACAGCACGAGTTGCAAGTTGGGGACGGTATGTGCAAAGTCAGTAATGCAGAAATGTGATCTAAGTTTGGTGTTAAATGACATAAAACAGCAGGAACACCCAGTAGGATGGCTATCACTGGACAGGCAACATGTGTTGTTGAGGACGCAGATACACCAGAACCCTCAGGCACTGCTGTGGGGGAATGTCAAAAGGTGAGCTCCTTTGGAAAACAGTACGGCAGTTCCATTCCTAGGTATAAACCCAAGAGAAATGAAAACATATTCACCCAAAACCTGTACAAGAATGTACTACATAGAGGTTCACAGCAGCAAAAAGCAGAAACAACCCAAATGTTCATCAATGGATAAATGGGTAAACAAAACTCTACAGGGGTCAGCATGGCTTCCATTTCTAGAAACCATACGGTTTTATAACACAATGTATCCCATACAACAGACAAGTATTTGACCAATAAAAAGGAATGAAGTGCTGATACCTACTATAACATTGATGACCCTGGAAAACACTACACTAATTGAAAGAAGCCAGTCACAAAGGACCATATATGGCATGACTCAGTTTATATGAAATGTCCAGAACAGGCAAAAGGCAGAGACACAAAGTAGTTTAGAGGCTGCCTAGGGATGGGGAGAGGGATGTGTGGGAGAATTGGGGGGTGATGGTTGTATCATACAGGCTTCCTTTTATGGGTAATAAAAATATTAACATCAGCAAGGCACAGTGGCTCACACCTGTAATCCCAGCACTTTGGGAGGCCGAGGCAGGTGGATCACCTGAGGTCAGGAGTTCGAGACCAGCCTGATCAATATATGAAACTCTGTCTCTACTAAAAATACAAAAATTAGCTGGGTATAGTGGCATGAGCCTGTAGTCCCAGCTGCTTGGGAGGCTGAGCCAGGAGAATTGCTTGAACACAGGAGGCAGAGGCTGCAGTAAGCCGAGATCGTGTCACTGCTCTCCAGCCTGGGTGACAGTGAGACTCTGTCTCAATAAAAAGGAACAAACAAAAAAATTAACATCATAAATGATGGTTGCACAACGCTGAATATAATAAAAGTAATTGAATTATACACTGTAAGTGAGTGAATTATAAGGTATGTGAATTACATCCTAATAAAGCTGCTTTTTTAAGAAAGCATGTGTGTTTCTGACATTTAATTCATTAAAAAATACCTTGGACAAAAGGATAATGGTAACAGTAGAAATGCTTTTGGTCCTAGCTTTATCTGTCTGCCTGCGCACAAAGGCACACACATGCACAGGCATATACTGAAGAAAAGTAAGTTCAAAACTGATTTGTAGCTAAGGAAAAGAAAATGAGCAAGGTTTGGTCTCTTACACAAAAACTTGAGTCAGGAGAGGCTAGGTTAGGCTAGAAAAACACCACCAAAATCCCCATGTCATCTTAAAGAGCCTGAAACAAAGGCTTCTCTCTCAGGGCAGGTCCATCACGGGCAGACGTAGCACAGCACTCCCTCGGGGACCCAGGTCCACAGCATGGCTGCCTTCTGGGACATGCCAAGCACCACAGCTGAGATAATGAGGGCCAGAGAGTCTCGCTCTGGCTTCAAATGCTTAGCTCAAGAGCCACATGAATCTCATCCGCTCACCGCCTGACTAGTCACAGGTGGTCACATGACCATACCTGGGCTCAAGGGAGCAGGGAGCATCCCACCCTCTATTCTGGAGATTAAAGATCCAAACGTGTGACCGATCTTAATGACCACCCTAGATACCAAATTGCAAGCTCTTCAGGACCAAGTCTTTAAAGACGAGCCGGCATTCTCCATCCTTCCATCCCATGTGGATTGACTCCCATGGCTGGCCAGCTACCTGTGGGAAAGAAGGACATATACTCAACCTGCCCATGCCCACAGCCTCCATATGAAAGGCTCTTTATCCACTTGGACACCCAAGCTAGAAACCTAGTCATGCCCACCCCAGACACACCCATCTTGATGAGAACTATCTCAAAGCTCTGCAATCTGTCCTCCTGGGCTGCTGCAGGGCAGCCCAAGTTCAGAACTTCAGTCTCAGCAGAATCACCACAAAATCTTTCTAAAACTTCCACCCTCAACAACCCTGCCTTCCGCTCTGCCTCTCTCCAAATCAGCCTCCAAGCTGCTATCAGTCTGGTCTTCCTAAAACTGTAAATATCATCAAATCGCTTCCTAGTCAACCAGGTATGGTGGCTAATGCCTGTAATCCCAGCACTTTGGAAGGCTGAGGCGGGAAGATCACAAGGTCAGGAGTCTGAGACCAGCCTGGCCAACATGGTGAAACCCTGTCTCTACCAAAAATACAAAATTAGCCAGATGCAGTGGCAGATGCCTGTAGTCCCAGTTACTTGGGAGGCTGAGGCAGGAGGATTGCTTGTACCCGGGAGGTGTAAGCTGCAGTGAGCTGAGATCGTGCCACTGCACTCCAGCCTGGGTGACAGAGCGAGACTCTGTCTCAAAAAAAAAAAAAAAAAAAAAAATCTCCTAGTGGTTCCCAAGGCCTGTGTGATCTGTCCCCCTTTACAAATCTAGTCCTCCACTCACCACCCCCACAGCAAATGGATTCCTGAACTGCTATTTTTCCATCCATGCCATGCAGCCTCTCCCATTCCTCTAGACTTCTGCACATGCTGTTACCATGACCTGAAATAACTTTTCCACTCTTCTCTGGGTGATTAATTCAAATGTTAATGCAAGTGCCTGCTCCCATCTTGGGGCACAAATTCAGAAACTGTGAAACTCTTCCCGCGGCATAAATTCAAAAGTAGCCCTCTTCAATACCTGCATGACAACCTGAACACATTGGATGGCAGCACTTACCATGCCCTTCCGGGCTTCCCGCCTGCCTGGAAGCTCAATGAGCGCAGAGGCCTTGCCTTATTCTAATTTGGAGCACCTAACCACGGCTGTTCTCAGACTTCAGTTGTTGAATGCATGAAAGAATTGATCCAAATTTTCTTGCTATATATTTTTTCTATTAAATAAAAATATTTTAAGAAGTCCCTTAATTTGCCTCCACTTTTTGTTTTTTTTGAGACAGAGTCTCGCTCTGTCGCCCAGGCTGGAGTGCAGTGGCACGATCTCAGCTCACTGCAAGCTCCATCTCCCAGGTTCATGCCATTCTCCTGCCTCAGCCTCCAGAGTAGCTGGGACTACAGGTGCTCGCCACCATGCCCGGCTAATTTTTTTATATATATTTTTAGTAGAGACGGAGTTTCACTGCGTTAGCCAGGATGGTCTCGATCTCCTGACCTCGTGATCCACCCGCCTCAGCCTCCCACAGTGCTGGGATTACAAGAGTGAGCCACTGTGCCCGGCCTCCCTCCACTTTCAACTATCCACTTTCAACTTTCTAGCTTCTTGCATAGCATTATCACAAGTGCCTATCATGGGAAAGACACAATGCTAGACATCCGTTACTGCATGTGGCAACCCAATGTGATGTGTACAGTTATCCACTTTTCACAGGTGATAAAATGGAAGCTCTGCCTATTTATGTCATATGGTATATCTGACAAAATTATTAAGTGACAGAGCCAGGATTTAAACCCAGATAGCCTTAAGTCAAAATCCAGTATCTATTATACCATAACAACAGTAGGCCAGGCACAGTGGCTCATGCCTGTAATCTCAACACTTTGGGGGGCCGAGGTGGGTGAATCACCTGAGCTCAGGAGTTTGAGACCAGCCTGGCCAACATGGCGAAACCCTGTCTCTACTAAAAATAAAAAAATTAGCTGGGCATGGTGGCAGACGCCTATAATCCCAGCTACTCGGGGGGCTGAGACACGAAAATCGCTTGAACCTGGGAGGCAGAGGTTGCAGTGAGCTGAGATCACACCGCTGCACTCCAGCCTGGGCAACACAGTGAAACCTGTCTCACAAAAATGAAAATAAAAATGAAATAAAATAATAACAGCATAAAGGTAAGGTACACTTAGGAAATTTAATTTCAAAATATTTTCATGATATTCCTCTACAAACATAGATTAAAACAATTTTGGAGTTAAAAGCTACTTTTAGGGATCTGAGACCCAAATGATCTCTCCCCTGATAAGAACTGTATTGTGATTTGGTGCTTAGTACATGAGGCACCCCACAGTTATTAGTTCAATAAATGACTCAAATGCCTATCAAAATAACATACTGATTTCTAAGGCTAACATTTATCACGCAGTAAGCTAACACAGTCTCTCTTCACTCAAAATCTAACTAAATCAATGTGCATCCCACAATGGGTCTGCGGATCCCAGATCTCCGTATTCTGAGGATCCTCCTCTCACCACACAAAAAGTACCTTCCAGCTCGGTGCAGTGGCTCATGCCTGTAATCCCAGTACTTTGGGAGGCTAAGGCAGGAAGATTGCTTGAGCCCAGGAGTTCACGACCAGCAGGGGCAAGATGGCAAAACCCCATCTTTACTAAAAACACAAAAAAATTAGCTGGGCAGAGTGGCATGCATACCTGTAGTCCCAACTACTTGGGAGGCTGGAGTGGGAGGATCATATGCGCCTGGGAGGTCATGGCTGCAAGGGAGGAAAAAAGTCCTTTCCTCTTTGTCCATGACTGACTTTGTTGAAAGCTTTTTTTTTTCCCCCCCGGGAGACAGGGTCTTGCTCTGTTGTCCAGGTTGGGGTCAGAGGCAAAGATCTTTGCTCACTGCAGCCTTGACCTTCCATGCTCCAGTGATCCTCCCACCTCAGCCCCCAGAGGAGCTGGGACTACAGGCACAAGCCACCACTTCTGGCTGATATTTTTTAATTTTTGTAGAGATGGGGTTTCGTCATGTTACCCAGACTGGTCTCAAACTCCTGACCTCAAGTGATCTGCCAGCCTCGGCCTCCAAAAGTGCTGGGATTACAAGGAATGAGCCACCTCACCTGGCCCGAAAATCATTTTCAAAAATCACCCAGACCAAGCACCTGCCTCCATCAATTCTAGTCCTTCCAAATTCTGGCTTCATTGCAATCCTTAATATCTGGGTATTCAATCCCTGTGTTTGATTACTAATCATTGACTGGTATTGGCTGAATTGTGTCCTCTCCCCTCCAAAATTCAGACATTGAAATCCTAATCCCCAGTACCTCGGAGTGTGACTGTATAAGGTCAGGGTTTTTAAGGGAGTAAATAAGATGAGGTCAAGCAGGTAGGCCTAATCCAATATGGCTGTGTCCTTATAAAAAGGAAATTTGGACAGAGTCACACACAGAGGGAAGACCATGTGAAGAAGCAAGAAGGTGACCAATTACAAGCCAAGGAGGGAGGCCTCAAAAGAACCCACGTCTGTCAACAATTTGATCTTCGACTTCCAACATCCAAGATTATATAAAATAAATAAATAAATGTCTGTGGTTTTGGCCACCCATCTGCAGTTGTTACAGCAGTCCTAGCAGACTAGCCCACTTCCTCATCATTCTCCCGCCGTGTCAAGAAGCAAAGAAGGTGAACATTTCAGGGGACAGGTTCAGATCCTGGCCCAAGTCCTTTCTAGCACTGTGACTCTGGGCGAGTGGTTGAGTCTCTCATGCAAAATAGGTATGACAATCACCCATTCTGCAAGGATTAAATGTGACCAAAAATGTTATTGTAGTGTATTTCTGTAACAAGCTTTTTAATCATCTGCCAGGTACTGTTCTTAGCACTCTGCATACTTTAAATCATTTAATCTTCATAACAACCCTATGAGAACGGTCTTTCACTAGTCCTTTTAACAGATGAGAAAAAGAGAAGCAGCAGGAGGCAAGTGGCTTGCCCAAAGTCACACGTGAGAAGTATGGGAACCAGCTCCCCCTCACCAGGCACCCTTTTGACTACTGCAGGGCCTCCCTTAAACCCACAGTGCTTTGCGCTCAGGAGACTCTCAACAAGGGGGAGCCTGAAAGCTCCCCAGGAGCCGCAGCTTTTGGCGTTTTTGGTACCTTCCCACAGAGCAGTAGGTTCCAAATTATCTTAAATACCTACAGATATGTAAGCTTCTACTAGGGTTAAAAAGCCTGAGCTGGCATTGAAGGGGCAAGACTTAAGGGTAGGTACAAACCAACTTCCACAACCCCAAAGTGAATGCCATCTACAGTTCTGGACACAGGCTCCCAGCCTGACAGTTGATCTGGGCAGTGTCCCAAGATCCTGGGCAGCATGGATGTCCCCCACACAGGGCTCGTGCCTAGCTGGGGACCATCTGCTACTCAGATAAGGCCTCAGGTAAAAGAACAGCTGCTCCTCTCACTCTCCACATCAACGGCCTGCCCAGGAATGATGTTTCTACAGGGCTAAATGGTCCTTTCGGAGCTGCTAGCTGATGCAGTAATCATTTAGCTGCTGGGTAACCTAAGGTTTCTTTTTTCAAAACAATTTCTGGAATCTCATCACGCTGAAGGCTGGCCCCTGGAAACGGCAAAAATATGCTTGACCAGATAATTCGGTCACCATCGCAGACTATGACCCCCACCCAGTGATCTTTTGCAGGTTGGCTTTCATATTCATTCCTTCCAAAAAGTACCACTGAAAAATGCAAGCAACAGTGATGGAGAAAATCTGGAGTTATTCTATTTTAGTTTACTAAAAACTAAGATGCAGTCAGAGGGCTTGAACCATTACATGTGGAGTTGGCTTCACAACAACTCATTGACTCGTGACAACAGACCATGAGCCATACCACCTATTTTTCTTAATCATTTTCACAGTATAAATAAGAGATGGGAATGAAAAATAAACACACAATTCAGACAAAAAAGCAGCTTTGGCCAGAAAACATTACCAATGATCCTAAGCAAAAATAAACAGATTCCCATAGTCATTTAGAAGATTTAGATTAAAATCTTAATTTCATAATAATTAGGTTCATTAACAAGTATTTATTAAGCCGCTGCTAGGCACTGCCAGATACAGGAGCCTCAAGAATGACTAAGGTACATTTCCCGACCCTCCCAATTCTCTGGTGGAGAGGGGAATA